>NW_005871375.1:1193304-1227521 GCF_000147115.1 Myotis lucifugus | reverse complement strand
GTGCCTGTGCCTGTGCCTGTGCCTGTGCCTGTGCCTGTGGCTGTGGCTGAGCCTATGGTTGTGGCTGTGGCTGTGGCTGTGGCTGTGCCTGTGGCTGTGCCTGTGCCTGTGCAGTTGCCCAGACCACTGTGAAGACCTGTAAGGTCCCACGGAAGCTGCCACCAGTGCTGGGCGTTTGAGAAACACAGAGTGGAAGGGGCTGCAGAGTGCCCCGATGGGTTGCCGAGAAAACACTGTTTCAGGTTTTCCCCAAACAGTGTAAAGCAAAGCGTGGCCGAGGACCCCGTGGCCCGCGAGGACCCCCGCTGCCTGTAGACACTCCGTTGGCTTGGGACCTGCGGAAAAGGCTACATCCTGGCTGACAAGCCCTTGAGGGAAGTGGGTTCTGCTGGGGAAGGAGCAGGACTCGGATTGGGATGGGGCAGTGGGGTGGATGCTGGAATCCCAGGCCCCCCACCCTTTGGGCAGGGAATTCGCCCACTTCCTCCTACGGGAAGCCCAAGGGGAGTCCAGAGGACCCCTGTCCCCCTGGGGCCCGCCCGCCTCCCTGGCTGCAGGCACAGAGTTAGGGTCAGATTAGATCATAACCAGACCAGAGGGGCACTGGCCCTGCTCAGGGAGAACCCGAACCTGACTGCGTTCCATCCAGACCCTTCTGCCTTTAAAGAAAGTAAATCCAGAATTTCACCTCAGCCCGTGCAAGACTCTCCGTTCCCCTGGCTGCCCCGCTGTCCCCAGCAATGGATGAGAAGATGCGATCGGGGAAGGGGCTTCCCACAGCTTCCTGGGTGAGGAGCAAGGTCCCTGCCATCACCGCCTGGCCCCAGAGGCCTCCACTGGGTCCCGTCACCAGCCCAGTCTTCACACTTTCAGATTGTTGCCTCTAAGACAGCCTAACAACTGTGACAAAGGCTCTCAGTTACTCCTCTGTTTTCTATCGATGTTGGAAACCAAATGTTCTTCCAGTACCTCCCCTGAAACAGTAGTCTGCAAAGGACCAAACGCAGATGCACGTGTGAGAGTTCATCTCTCTGCTGCCAAGCCAGCATGGATGTGCAACAACGCCTCTTGTTCTCTTCGCACTATTTTTTTGTTTTTGAAAAATAGTTACTTTTCATAACAGTATGCCATCTATGTTAACATATGATAAGTCTATTATTGATATTTTAAAATAAATGGATGTTTAATGTCTCACTTTTAGCACATAATGCGTAAGGGTAAAGGGACATTAGTGCAAGCCCTTGGGAGTCCTCAGAAATCACTCAGAGTGTAGAGTCCTTGAGATCAAAAGCCTGAGAACCAGTGATGCAGAGGACGGTAACCAGGGCCCTACCTTCCCATGAACAAGCTGAACCAAACCACCTTGACCAGAGGATCAGAGACCCTGAAGATGAATAGCCTGCATCCCGTTGGGCCCCTCGCACCCTGGCCAGACAGGGCCTGCCATGAGCCCGCTGTGGTGTGTCCCAGCTCCTTCAGTTCTCACCCATTCTCCAGCCCAGGCCCTTAGAATAATGTCCCACCCCTTCCCAGTAGGCTGACTGTTGTGTTAGCTGGGTTAACTCCTGCTGAGTGCGAGCAGAGCATGCTGACTAACAAGTTCAGTGTCTAATCACACTCCTTTGCTGTCTGAGGCTTCGCCTGTGAGCTCCTGCCTGCGGGCGCCAGCATCAGCCACACCAGGGACCCCTCACCACCACTTTTAAAAATATATTTTTATTGATTTCAGATTGGAAGGGAGAGGGAGAGATAGACACATCAATGATGAGAATCATTGATTGGACGCCTCCCACTCAACCCCTACTGGGGATGGAGCCCACAACCCGGGCATGTGCCCTTGACCGGAATCGAACCTGGGGCCCTTCAGTCCGCAGGCCGATGCTCTATCCACTGAGCCAAACCAGCTAGGGCCACAAATTTAATTGAAAAATGTGGAAATGAAAATTCTCTGTCCTCACTGAATCAGAAATATGGGGGCTGGGGGGGAGTGGAGCCTAGCAATCTGTTTACATAAGCCTTCCAAATGGGCTGGTCCTGCTGGGCTTTGAGAACCCTCACTCTAGGCCTAGGGCATCTGGGAACACAGACTAGAAACGACGGTAATAAAATGCTCAAATAAGCGCACCAACACCACAGTTCAGTCAGGAAAGACCAAACTGCTGGCTGGCGAGTGGTGCCACCCCCACGGAGATAAAGATGTGGCTGCTCCGCAGACCTGTCAGCTCTCTTGGCCTCACCCCAGGGCTTCTCGTAACAGTTCCATTTGGAGAGTCCAGATAAGACTGTGTTAAAGAAAAAGTTGTGTTTTTTAAGTTTGAATACAGCTGTTTTCTTGCCTTTGTTTCATTATTTCATAGACACCAATGGAAATGAGCGTACATAAAAATGCGAATATTGCCGTAACCGGTTTGGCTCAGTGGATAGAGCGTCGGCCTGTGGACTGAAAGGTCCCGGGTTCAATTCCAGTCAAGGGCATGTACCTTGGTTGCGGGCACATCTCCAGTGGGGAGTGTGCAGGAGGCAGCTGATCGATGTTTCTCTCTCATCGATGTTTCTAACTCTCTATCTCTCTCCCTTCCTCTCTGTAAAAAAATCAATAAAATATATTTTTTAAAAAAATTAAAAAAAATAAAAATGCGAATATTAGTCATATGGCACAGGTATCAATTAGATACAGATGACACAAAGACTGGAATTATTCAGTTTATGATAAAAAAGGTCTATTGTCCTTCCAGGTACAGTCTTTGGATTTATGCTATGTGTTCCAATATGATGTGGAAAAAAAAAATGTAAGTACAATATATACTGGAAATAAATTACTGAAGACTATTTAAAAAAAGAAAAACGTGGAAAACCCAGATCTGCTCCTGGGGCTGTTTGGAACGGGTCCTGGGCAGTAAGCTGGGGAGACACACCTCTGCTGTTGATCACATGTCGACAAGCCTGTCATTAAAGTGCCGCTCAGGGCTTCACCCCAGAGTCAGGGTGTCTGTTACATTTTATCTCCTAAGTGGGGTGCACACATGAGCGCAATAATGTACACAACAAATATGGGCCTCGCTGGAAATGCTGTTAGCCCCATTTCGGACAGTACAGCAATTAAATCTCTTCCCGTAGGTCCTCAAGGGGATACACATTTCAAAACGCTGGCTCCAAGCCTCACACCACTCAACATCACCATGGCCCCCAGGACAAGCAGGAGCGCTCGGTGTCTGTACCCACGGAAGCTGAAGACTTCAAAGTCACTGAACACATTTTCTATCAGGTCATATTTTAAAACACAATTCATGGTTCAAAGACATTTTACTTCTCTCCAAGACAGATTTTCTATTTCTGCTGACACCATTTCTTTTTTTTTTTAAGGTTTTTATTGATTTTGATAGAGAGAGAGGGAAAAGGAAGAGGGATAGAAACATCGATGAGAGAGAAACATCACGGATTGGCTGCCTCTTGCATGCCCCCTACTGGGGATTGCACCTGCAACCCTGGCATGTGCCCTGACTGGGAACTGAACCAATGACCTCTTGGTTCATGGGTCGATGCTCAACCACTGAGCCACTCCACTGGGCTCTAATTTTTTTTTACTTTTCTGGAAGAATATGTTCCCTGGGAGTCCTTATTTACGATCTTTGTAATGATCATGCTCTAGTTTTTATAAAAGATTTATGAAATCCATGGACAAATACATGAGTTGAGTGAAAACAATTAATATCTAGACTTGGAAAGATCCAGTTCTGCCCACTCCGGCCTTTGTCGGACGGCATTCCTTCGCGGACATGACAGCCTAAGGTAGTATACAGAGTAAAGAAAATTGGCCACAGTGATAAATCAGAGCAAAACCAGGCATTTTGCAGAGAAATTTGCAATGACTAGCCTAGAGAACTGTGGACTAAGGGGAGGGCAATGGTGGCCTTCGAGTGCTTAAATGACAGGGTTACTAGAGCCACCACTTTGTGAAAGTTACAGGCTTTCACGACTTTCTGAAGGTAGAGAGTTCCTGTCCTGAGCCACACAAGCTGGACGTGGTACAGACATGTGAGACCCTCCTGATTCTGCAGCTCTTCTTATTTGTTATTTAAACAGTTTCCTTGGCCCTAGCCCGTGTGCTCAGTGGATAGAGTGTCGGCCTGTGGACTGAAGGGACCTCAGTTCAATTCCAGTCTAGGAGGGCACATGCCAGGTTGCAGGCTCGATCCCCAGTGGGGGCGTGCAGGAGGCAGCCAATCCATGATTCTCTCTCCTCATTGATGTTTCTATCTTTCTCACCCTTTCTCTCTGAAATCAATAAAAATATATTTTAAAACATTTTTTAAATAGCTTCCTCACCTGAACCGGAAGCGAATGCTGAGTTAATGGAAGTAAGTATGCAACCTACACCAACAAGAGAATTTGGGGTTTCCAGTCAATAATCTGTAAGGATAAAGGAGCTCTAAGTATGTATCTCATTGGTAATGTACAAAATCATAGGTAGGTTTTCCTCTGGCATCAAAAATACCAGAAAATGTACACAAAACAAAATCGACAAAGTTTCAGATGGTGGTTCAAGACATTTAAAAAGCCACCATAGCAAACAAAGTCCTCTTAGCTTGAAATCAGGACCCAGTATAGGTCTCAGGAAAGAGAAGATGTTATTTTCATGACCTTTGGTTGAGTGTAGTGGAGATTCAGTGGAGAAGAGTGGGCGAGTAGGAGGCGCAGGTGCTCATTTACCAGGATGGGAAAAGGGAGGGTCTCTCCCGCAAAGAGAAGCAGCGTTGGCTGGGGGCACAGAGCACGGGGCACCAGCTGGCTCAGCAGCCCCACCACCTGCACACCCTGAAGAAGCAGCCCTATGAATGAAGGCATTTGATTTTCATCGTAACAAAAGAAAGTGCTTTTAAGTATAAATTCTGTGCAGCTTTTAAAATGTACCTGTTACCTACCATATTCTAGACACTGTATATCTAGACACTATATGTAGATATATGATCTCACTCTTTAAAAAACAAAAAAGGTGTATACAACTTTTACACCGATGGTTTACCAAGGTTTGTTTTATGTAGAATTTAGAAAATCTATTTATAGACACTTCAGAGAGGAAAGTGTACAATGGTAATTTTAAATATTCAGTGATTATTTCAAACCAAATGGAATAAAATTGAAGCACATTCAAGTTCATTATCATAAAAATTCCTCTAGAGCAGCGTTTTTCAACCTGTGGGTCGCGACCGCTTTGAGGGTCGAACGACCCTTTCACAGTGGTCGCCTAAGACCATCAGAAAACACATGTATAATTACATATTGTTTTTGTGATTAATCACTATGCTTTAATTATGTTCAATTTGTAACAATGAAAATACATCCTGCATATCAGATATTTACATTATGATTCATGACAGTAGCAAAATTACAGTTATGAAGTAGCAACGAAAATAATTTCATGGTTGTGGGTCACCACAACATGAGGAACTGTATTAAAGGGTCACGGCATTAGGAAGGTTGAGAACCACTGCTCTAGAGAAAGGAGGAAAACATTTATTAAATGTATCTGTGGAGGCTTGATCATTGAGATCAAAGTTTAGCAGAAATTAAATCTTTCTGGCCAATACAATAAAAACATTTTTAAATGCTACCCCTAAATATTCAGCTATGTGTTTATATATCTTCCTGTAAAGATATAGGAACCATGCCCTAACTGGTTTGGCTCAGTGGATAGAGCATCGGCCTGCGGACTGAAAGGTCCCAGGTTCGATTCCGGTCAAGGGCATGTACCTTGGTTGCGGGCACAACCCCAGTAAGGGGTGTGCATGAGGCAGCTGATCTACGTTTCTCTCTCATCGATGTTTCTAACTCTCTATTCCTCTCCCTTCCTCTCTGTAAAAAATCAATAAAATATATTTTTAAAAAAGATATAGGAACCAACAGATGAGTTAATGGGGAAAACTGAGCTAATATTAATTCTTAGCTAAGAATGATTTTCAGAGATATTACAGATTATATTTTTAGAGTTATGGTCTAAAAGTTGACATTTAACTAGATGGATTGAGTAGGGTGCCTAGAGGCGGTGGCGTAGGCTGAGCATTCTGCTGACCAGCATAGTAGAATGAATCGTATATAAGGTTCCCTGTGCAGCCAACATTAGCAATGGCGTGTGTCTTATCAAATGAATCTCAGGACAGAAACACACCAATCATACTAGTAAAACATACAAGTGAGATCTTTGTGTCTATTGTTAGTCACAATGGGAAAAGATCAACACCAAAAAAGAGAGAGAATTTGAAAACTTGGCCAAAATAATCCTCCTTAAAGTCTGCCAGGAGATGCATGCATATCTGCTATTAGACTCTCTTGATTTCCCGCTCTGAGAATCTGGCACTAAACTGTGCAGCTTGGAAAAAAATTAAGTCGGCAGATGCTTCGGACTTATAAGTTGAGAGAGGCAAGCCCTCACCTCCACCCCAAATATCTTCACAGCTGGTCTCGGATTTTGCACCCCATAATTAGAGTGTATTTCATCTGGGTCTTGAAGGGCTTTTGTGCTTGGTTGTCTTATGCAACTGAAACAGCAAATCTATCAATTAACACTTTAGAAAGAATTAGTTACTAAATACGGGAGTGAGAGATCTGAAACAACGTAAAAGGAGGAAAGAACTAAGCAGGTACCCCCCAGGCAGGTTTCAAGCCTTACAGGTGCCTTCGTAAAGGTTTGCACATGACACTGTTGGTAACCACGGTAACGCCAGTTGAAAGCATCCCGTGTCAGTGTGCCAAACTCGCAGAAGGCTCTGCGCCGGCTCCAAGGCCGCCCTCGTTTCTCTAGAGCTGAACACAAATAAGTTCATGATACTTCTGTCCACTAACTGAGGGGACATATAAACTTACCCAAAGAGGTTTCAGGCACTTTAAGAGAAGTCAATTCAGAATTTAATCTCATTTGGTACAAACTTTCAACCTCCCCCCTTGATCTCATCTTGTCTTCAGGTGAGAGGGGGTGTGGGGGGATGTGGGGTGGAGGTGAGAGAAGGATGGGCCCCCAATACCTGCCCCACTGCTCAAGCACGGTTCTCGCTGGTCGTCAGGCATTCGGTCAGGGACTCTCTTAGAGACGTTAACTTTCCTTTGGGAACTTAAAGATAAGCGATATCTCTCATTCTAGGCGGAGTCTTCCACCTCCACATCGATTCTGAGGGTGGAAGCCCAGGGCAAGTACCGAAATCCCAGGAACGAAAGAATGTGTCTGCTTCCCCTGCACACGCGTCATCTTCTGCGACTCGTCCAAGGCTAAGGGCTGGGGCCAAGGCCTGGGACGGCCCTCGGGGAGGATGGACTGCAGACCCTCAGCTCCCACTCCATTTACACCGTCACTGTTCACTCCTCCGTTCTTATTTCATCAAGTTCCATAGCGGGTTAAGTGCAAAGATCCAGGACACAGAAACCTAAGAGAAGAGGGGGAGGAAAAGCCTCTACCGGGTTCAGGAGAGACTCTGGGTAGATGGTGAAGCGGGAGCCAGGGAGCTTTCCTGTCACGGTTGGGGCTGCTCCAGGGCTATGTCCATGTGGGGAGATGACCCTATAGGGGTCGCTCGAATTTCTTCACTGTGAGCAGAGCACTGATGCTCTGCACTGCCCTCCAAGGGTGTTTGTATGGAAGCAGCTTTGGAAGGTAGAGAGGGGGCCTCTGAGAAGGCAGATTTGCTCACTGTATAATGAAGATAACGACTTTCTCCAGGGCAGACGTGGAATTCTGCTCGCGGTGCATTAAGAAAGACTCGGGGGCTCTAAGCTTGAAGTTCTAGCAGCAGCACAAATTCATGGATGTGCAGCCTTTACCTGGGCCACTCCACTCCCTCTGTGGCCTTGGGGACGAGCAGGAAGCCTGTGCTGCCTTCTGTCTGTGTGGAATAAAGTCAGTTGTCTCTTCCTGGGACCTCCTGTCTCCTGCCAGCACCCTTGAAACTGGCCGGCTCATCTGTGAGCTTGCGAGAAGGGTAAAAATCTCAGACCCTTCACAGTTCCTAACCCCCATAAAGTCCTGCTCTTGCCTTAATGGAGCGCTTACTGCAATGTCTTTCTGTTTGGGCCCATTCATATCTACCACTGTTGTAAAACACCCAGCCTCGGCCAGTTCTAAGCTACTAAGGTGGTATCGCCTCGTGCAGAATTGGGAGAAGTACAATCATTTCACACAGCCAGCACTGGCTTTACACAACAGGCTCACTTCTTGCTCACGACACATGCTCTCTGCAGTTCAGCATTGACTCTGCACCAGGTCATCTTCACTCCAGGACATGCACTCACACGCTGCCCTTGTCTGGGACAGGGCAGCGGTGGTAGAGGGAATACTATAAGAGTGGACTCATAGAATGACTCTTCGTGGTTCTGTTCAGAACTGACATAAGTCACTGCTGCTCACATTTATTGAATTCTAGGTCCCATTGCATTTAGTTCCATAAATACATCTCTTTAAATGTATAGAATAGCATGTGCCTAACTCTATTAACACACTAATAGTGTTGCATAAAAGCAGTTTTCCTCTACTTTTCCTACTAGACTTTGAAGCAGGTATTGAAATAAGGAACACTAAGAAAGACCCTAATAAGGATGTGAGCAGTTCAGTCCTGCACTTGTGTTTGGGATGAACATGAGGTACTCAAGTAAAGATGTTAAAAAGGGACTGGGATGCATAAAACTGGATATTAGAGGGGAAATATAGAGAAATGAGTCATGGTCAGTGTAAGGAGTTGAGGTCACCTAGGGGAGAGCATGTAGGTAGCTAAGAGGTTACATTTCCAGATTGGATTATAGAAAATTCCAGCCTTTAGAGATAAGATATAGAAAAAGGAGCCAGCAAAGGTCATGGTGCACTCATACAAACTTATGATGTCATTAGCAGCATTGTAACCTAAGGGACCTCCGTTGTCCATGCGGCCTGTCCTTGACTGAGATATTGTTACTCGAGGCATGCCTGTATTAGTACCCTGCTGGGGCCAGCAGCGTAGACAGAGGGAATGATAACGCAGGAGAGAGAGGGCATACTGAAGGGCAAAGCCTTTGAGTCAGAAAGGACATGTGAGGCTCTGTTCACCGGTGGCCTTCGGTGGGAGAGCGCCGTTTCTCCATCGTGACCCAGGAAAGAAGAAAATGCAAAAGGGACTTAGAATCCATAGAGCAGAAGTGAGGATGCGTGAGCACGGTGCCCTCTGTTTCCTCAGTGAAGCCTGAGGAAGTCACTAGTTGAGGGGCAGCAGAGTAGGCATATGGTAGTCACCCCGAGAGGAGAGGGAACAGCCACCCACAGCAGTGCAGGGGATGCTGACGCCGGGTCCCACAGGCCACGTGTGTCCTGAACTGAGGTGAAATCAGGCAGTTGTGTGACTTTCTTCTGCCATATTCTGCCATTCAGTCACAGACAAAGAGAACAGGAATAGCCGGGTTCGGCTTGGGCTGCGATTTTGCCAGGCAGTTACCATAGGGAGAGAAGAGAATGGATGTTTGGGCTCAGGGGATGTTTTAATGGTGGGTCATAAAATCTAAGCATGTCCCTGAGAGGATTTGGGAGGGGACGGATGGGTAAGAACAAAGTAGTGTAACTGTGGTTTAGAGGTCTTGGATCAGAGACCCATAATAGTGGGGCTTTATTAACACAAGGCAAGTGGGAGGTTGAAAAGTCATGTGTTTGAGATCAAATGTTGGTAAAGGTCAAGTGCATGGTGATGCCAAGCATTGCAGGGACGACAAGTTGCTATTACCACATAATTCTGCCTAACAAACCAGCCCACACCTTAGTGGCCAAAACAACCCTAGTGTTTATGTCTCAGAACCATGGGTGAGTCCCACGGCTCTGCTGCCCTGGGCGGGCCTGGCTGATCAGGGCTGGGCTTGCTCACACTGTCTGCGGTCACCTGCAGGCAGGCGTGGGGCTGGCGGGCTCAGGATGACCCCAGCTAAAAAGACATCTTTGGTCCCCCAGCGAGCTAGCCTACATTTGTTCTCAGGAAGCAGCAAAGGTCCAAGAGACAGAGTCTCAGAGACCCCTGTATGTCCTCTTGGGACCCAGACTCGGAATTTACATATGGTCACTTCTGTCATCCTACTGGCCAAAGCGCACCACAGGCCAGCCCCGACTCAAGAAGTAGAGATATCAACTCTCATGCCTCAAACTTAAAGGGTGTGGATACGGGGAAGAGTGGGGAAACTGAGGTCACTGTGCAATCAGTCTATGGCAACAAGATCAGGATGTAATCGCCTTATTGCATAGCTGACCACGTCCTCTTCCGGCCTCGATGAATCCACTCATAAGCACATCACATCCAAGAGCACGCCTGAGCGTGGAAACCCTTGCTAGCTGGACTTGACGACGACAGCATGATCCCCTCCACAAAGAAGGAGGCATTTAGTGGTTGACCTGCGGAGGCGAGGGCTGCGGCCAGAAGTTGTGTACAGAAAGCTTACTCTGCAGCCAGGATAGTTAGAGAAGTTAAAGTGAGAGAGCAGTTAGGAAGCTGTTGGTAAATACCACAAGCCTGGCTTTGGCAGTAGGCATAGGAAGAAACCAACAGATTCCAGAGCTACACCGGAGAAGAGGAAACACGGGTTTATTGCTCCACGGGAGCGTGCAGACGGGAGAGGGGCTGGCAGTGAACTCTGGGTTTCACAGGGTGTCGGGATGGGTCCCTGAGATGGGATTGGAGACAAGGCACAGGTTTGGGGCGCAGGCAGAGGCTGGTGGGTTCCGGGTTTGACACGTGGAGTTAGAGTTGCCTGCAGGACTAGGCGAACGTTATCTTGGCAGTTGGGAATACGAACCCGGGTTTCACATACAGTTTTAAGTTAAGACTAATCTGTAATGGTGGTAAATACAGGAAACCAACGTGTCAGAAAAGGGGTCTAGGAAGAAGAGAGTTGAAGTTTTAAAAGGCTTACAGGGAAAAGAAGGAAAGCCCTGAGGTCATCAACACCCAAGTGGCTGAAAAAGAGGGGCTCAGGTAAAGGAGATGGAAGGAGAAAATAGTGTGTGCCGTGAAGAAAACCAGGGACGAGGAAGAGGCCAGGAGGGCTGGCCACGCGTGCAGGACAGGCTCACGGAGTGTACACACTAATTAGTGCGGAAAGATTCGTCAGAGTGATGGTCAGAGTTCAAGGGCATCAGGGCGATGTCAGGGTGTTGTGAGAAGAGCCTGGAAGCAGGGCTTGTGTTTCTTCACAATCGAGAGAACAGGCCGGAAAGGGCAGAGTATCGCTTCCGCCCTGCGGCCTGGACACTCATCTCTGGAGCCCTGAGCCACCGGGAAACAAGGAGGCTGTTGGGATGTGAGGAAACCCAGGCCACAGTGCAAGCATGTCAAACTCAAGGCTAACGTGGGCCATATGAACAAGGTGTAAGTGTATGTGGCCACAAAAAGACAAAAACTTCAATTTTCATAGAAACGTAGGTTTATTTCGATAGAGACATGCTGAATACAAAGGGCTGAAATAAATGAGTCATCCTTCACATAAAATAATAGAACATTTTAATAAAAATATTTTTTCTTGAACATTAACTTACCAAAAACTGAATAACTGTACAAATTATTAGGCCTATTTTTCTTGTTCTCTGAAAACAAAATATTTCCTGTTGCTCACACCAAACAAGTCAGCCCAAGACTAATGACATGGCCATCGGCCACTAAAATATTCGCTGCTAGTATTAGTGGAGAGAAATGGTGCACCTGCACGTAAGGCACATAAGGGAAATGAATGCAACACAATTATAGTAATCAATCATTAGCAAACGTTGTAGTTCATTATTAATAACTAGAGGCCCAGTGCACAAAATTTGTGCATGGGTAGGGGCCCTAGCAGTTGCTGGCTGCTGGCCGGGGCCTTCCTTTGTTCCTCGCCACCCCCTGGTGATCAGCGCACGACATAGTGAGCAGTCGAACTCCCGGTTGGTCGAACTCCCGAGGGGACACTTTGCATATTAGGCTTTTATATATAAAGATTATGTATAACAGGATATCATAAAAATTAAGTTATGAACTTTTTATTAAAATGTTTCTTACCATTATATTAGCAGGGCCACAAAAATATTTGTTGTGGGCTGCATGCAGCCCATGAGCCGTGAGATTGACATGCTTGCCATAAGGAGAAGCCTTGACAAGTGTCCTGACCAATTCCAGCTCAAGTTCCAGCCAAGCCAGCCTCAGCCGCCAGCCAGCCAGCCACAGTATGAGCGAGTCTCTGTTGATTCTGCTCCCAGCCTCCAGAGCAGTCTGGGCCTGGGTGTCCCTGCATCTGAAGCTCCAGGTGTGCCCAACCTGCCTGACCGCTCAGTGCTGCTCCAGTGTCTGGCCCACAGCATCAGAGGCTGAGGCTGAGTGAAGTGGTAGTTCCAAGCTACCAAATGCAGGTGCAATGTAGTAAACAGCACTGAAAAGTCACAGCAAGGAATTACATATCCAGAGAGAAAAGATGAGAAACGTTCATGACATGACAATTTTTAAAGGATCTTCAATCACAAAATAACCTTCCCAACTCACACTACAATCTTCCGAGTTTCAGTCATTGATAGATAACACGTTTCCCAGAATCGCCTAAAAGCCCCACTACAATTTCCTGTTACCTCACCTCCAAAGCCTATCCCTAAACCCTGTCTGCCCTCCCAACCCCTGAGTGAGCACTTCTGAAAAGTCATCTTTCCTTCTTCTGAGCCCTTTTTAATAGTTTGCCTGCTTTTTAAAAAACGAACAAACAGCCGATCTTACCAAACAGATCTTGCACACCTAGAACTTACGTTGCCTGGTAGCACATCGATAACCTCTCAGATCATTTTCTATCAAAGGTGCTCAGTAAGTGCCTGGTGATGGACTTAACCTTAAGCCAGTGGTTCTCAACCTTGGCTGCACATTAGAATCACCTGGGAATCTTTTTAAAATCCTGATTTCTGGGCCTCATCCTCTAGAAATTCTGTTTCTTTGTTACTAATGTGGTGGCCCCACCCCATAACAAAGAAACAGAATTTCAGGAGGATGAGGAGCAGAAATTAGGATTTTAAAAAGATTCCCAGGTGATTCTTTGTTTGTTTGTTTGTTTGTTTTGGGTTTTTTTTAATTAATTAAATCTTTATTGTTCAGATTATTACATTTGTTCCTCTTTTTTCCCCCCATAACTCCCCTCCACCCAGTTCCCACCCCACCCTCCTCCCTCACTCCCCACCCACTGTCCTCATCCATAGGTGTACGATTTTTGTCCAGTCTCTTCCCGCATCCCCCTTACCCTTTTCCCCACCCAAGAATAGCCAGTCCACTCCCTTTCTATGCCCCTGATTCTATTATATTCACCAGTTCATTCTGTTCATCAGATTATTCACTTGATTTTTAGATTCACTTGTTGATAGATGTGTATTTATTGTTCATAATTTGTATATTTACCTTTTTTTTCTTCTTCCTCTTCTTAAAGGATACCTTTCAGCATTTCATATAATACTGGTTTGGTGGTGATGAACTCCTTTAGCTTTTTCTTATCTGTGAAGCTCTTTATCTGACCTTCAATTCTGAATGATAGCTTTGCTGGGTAAAGTAATCTTGGTTGTAGGTTCTTGGCATTCATCACTTTGAATATTTCTTGCCACTCCCTTCTGGCCTGCAAGGTTTCTGTTGAGAAATCAGCTGACATTCGTATGGGTACTCCCTTGTAGGTAACTGAGTTTCTTTCTCTTGCTGCTTTTAAGATTCTCTCTTTGTCTTTTGCCCTTGGCATTTTAATTATGATGTGTCTTGGTGTGGTCCTCTTTGGATTCCTTTTGTTTGGGGTTCTCTGCGCTTCCTGGACTTGGAAGTCTATTTCTTTCACCAGGTAGGGGAAGTTTTCTGTCATTATTTCCTCAAATAGGTTTTCAATATCTTGCTCTCTTTCTTCTTCTGGCACCCCTATAATTCGGATGTTGGTACACTTGAAGCTGTCCCAGAGGCTCCTTACACTATCTTCGTATTTTTGGATACTTTTTTCATTTTGCTTTTCTGGTTGGGTGTTTTTTGCTTCTTCGTATTTCAAATCGTTGACTTGATTCTTGCAATCCTCTAGTCTGCTATTGGGAGTCTGTATAATATTCTTTATTTCAGTCAGTGTATGCTTAATTTCTAGTTGGTCCTTTATCACAACCTCGAGGGTCTCATTAGATTTCTTGTAGATCTCATTAAGTTTATCGGCAGTTTCTAGAAAATTCTTGAAAAACCTTAAAAGTGTGGTTTTGAACTCTATATCCAGTAGTTTGCTTTCCCCCATTTCTTTCATTTGTGTCCTTTTTCTTTGTCTCCGCATTTTTTATGCTTTCCTGTGTTGATAAAGTGGTTTTCTGTGCTAAGTGTCCTCTTGGGCCCAGTGGTTCAGCCTCCCCAATTACCTGAGGAGGACACTCTTGGTGCACCCCCTTGTGGTCTTTGTGCACAGTCTTGTTGTAGTTAAGCCTTGATTGTTGTAGGTATCACTGGGAGGAGTTGACCTCCAGGCCAATTGGCTGTGAGAATCAGCTGTGTCTGCAGTGGGAGAACTTCTGTGCTGGAAACACCCCTCTGGGGCAAGACTTGCTTCAATGGGGCTTTGGTGCTCACTGAGTCTGCCCCCTGAGTGTGTACTTTATGGATCGGAGGAGCTGCAATCTGGATGGTCCCACTCTGACCTCTGGGTTTCCTGGCTCCTGGATCTCTAGGGAGGTGCTAATCTAGCCTTTGCCTGAGGCTATCCAGCAAAAGCCTCCCTGCAGGGCTTGGGCGGGGCGGGTCCCATGGGATCAACAGGGCGGGGCTAGAAGTTATGGCTACTCTCAGTCCTGCCCTCAGAGGCTCTGCTTCTCAATGTCCCGGTAATCACTGCAAGCCCCTCGGAGAGAAAGCTGCCCTCGAGTTCCGACTGATGCCAGACAGTCCCGCTTCTCCCGTATGAGTCTGGGTCCCTAGAGACTCGCCCGGAACTGGAGCTCAGAGAGCCTGAGACTCCCTCCCAATTGAAAATGACAACTGCGCCCTCAGTCGCCAGCCCGCTCTGCATGCACCTCCGCACCTTAGTATTTTACTTCCACACTGTGCCTCCTCTGAGTCTCGGAATGCTTTTCTCTTTCCTTCTAGTTGTAGAATTTCCACTCAGCCAGCCTTCCTGTGGTTCTGGATGATGTCCATTCTGTCTTTTAGTTGTATTTTTGAAGTGGTTGTTCGAGGCAACAAACTCCGGTGTTTACCTATGCCGCCATCTTGGTTTCTCTCCCCAGGTGATTTTAATGTGCAGCCAAGGTTGGGAACCACTGCCTTAAGCAAAGATCACTGCTGGATTGTAAAGCTGATGGTGTCATCTGCATCTTAATAAAATTCACTCTGACTTCTTGCTTTTGAAGGATACTGTGTGCAAAGTCATCACGAAAGTAGACACATCCCCTTAGTGTCTCCCCAGCTCACTGTTGTTCAAAGGATGCTGTTTCCACTCTGATGACCCGTCCAAGAAACACGCGTGGCGAGCATGATGGTGCTCATGCTAAGAAATGGCACCACACGCATGCCCAGGAGTGTTGTGCCAAGTCTGCACTCATTCAAACTGTTTCTAAGGATGGGAGAGAAAGGGGGCCAGAGGCTGACTCAGTGGGGGCTGTGTGTTAATTAGTAAACTTGTGCTCTCCACATACTGAGCCACATGGCTGCTTTTCAAAACAGCAAAGCACATTCCCACAGGGATCGGGCCTAAACCGGCAGTTAGACATCCCCCTCACAATCCGGGACTGCTGGCTCCCAACCACTCGCCTGCCTGATTGCCCCTAACCACTTCTGCCTGCCAGCCTGATCGATGCCTATCTGCTCCCCTGCTGGAGAAAATTCAGCCATTTCCTGAACTGTGCTCACTTCCCCTTCCCTGAGGGATGTTAGTTCCCGTGAGCGCTGGGCGGCGGGCAGGCGCTGGGCGGCATCACAGAGGCAGGCTGGCAAAGAGGAAACAGTCATGGCTGAGGGCTTGTTCCACAGAAGCAAGTAGATGCATCGTCCTCTGTCCAGGGGGCACAGTCCCACTTTAAATCTGCATTTGCAGAATCAGAGCTGACAGAATTTTGGTTTGGATGGGGGAAGGCCAGTGACGGCTGATGACACCCAGGTAAGTTTTCAAGGTATGTTTAAACAAACATTTTATTTTATTTTATTTTAATGTTCTTTTTAATAAATATGTTTTGTCACAGCAAAAATCCTACCTAATAAAGAGGGAATATGCTAATTGACCCTCATGCTGTTGCAAAGATGGTGGTGCCCAAAGGCAATAAGGAGGGAATATGCTAATTGACTGCCATGCCCTCAAAGATGGCGGTGCCCACAGCCACAAGATGGCCAGCAGGGGACGGCAGTTGTGGGTGACCAGGCTGTCAGGGGAAGGCAGTTGGGGGTGATTGAGCCAGAAGGGGTGGGTAGTTGGGGGTGATCAGGCCAGGAGGGGAGGGCAATTGGGGGCGATCAAGCCAGCAGGGAAACAGATGTCATTAGGCTGGCAGGGGAGTGGTTAGGGGGGTGATCAGGCTACAGGCAGAAGCAGTTAGGGGCAATCAGGCAGGCGAATAGTTGGGAGCCAGCAGTCCTGGATTGTGAGGGGGATGTCTAACTGCGGTTTAGGCCCGATCCCTGTGGGAGATCCCCCGAGGGGTCCCAGATTGGAGAGGGATCCCAGATTGGAGAGGGTGCAGGCTGGGCTGAGGGACACCCCCCACCCAGTGCACAAATTTTGTGCACTGGGCCTTTAGTGAAAAATTTATAAGACTCCAGAAGGAATAGGTTCTTTCCAACAGGATACAGTTTGTGGAGCCTCGTATCACTCAAGAGAACGAAATCCCTGAAGGTTCACAAGAAACATGCTCCGCCACAGAGCGGGTCCTTGCAGGCTTTCCAGTGCGGCTGCTAGCTGGCCCGGGGTGTGAATGTGACCACGGCCTCTCACTGTTACTTTCATCCTATGCTCTTGGGAACAGCTCACCCCTCCACAGGGTAGCAGGTGCCTTCCTAGGTGGGCAAGAATTTGGGCTGCCCTCGGCCACTCTCCGGAATTCTTCAGTGTGGGTCTTAGGGACACCTGACTTGCTGTGGGCCACCACCACTCCTACTTCATTTTGGCAGTGGTCAGGCAGTAGGTGGACTGCACATACCTAGGGAGACCACTGTGGCCAAGACAGTGACACCTGGATACATTTGAACTTGTCTTTTTCAGTAGTTGGCACATCTTCCTTCTGGATAGCTCCTGGGTGAGTTCTTAAGTGAAACAGATCCCACACACGGGATTCAGGCCCCACATGCGGGATGCATACTGTGGCAGAGCGTGGACTGATGCTGAGGGACACCCCCCACAGGTTACAGCAGCTCTGGCATCTGATGGTAAATGGGACCGTTTCCCTCACCGACCTCACTGCTCTTCATCATGCAGCCAGCAAGTGACGAAAAGTTGTAGCCTTGCCCCATCCTTGTGGTTGAGCCTCAACCTATGAATCAAGAGGTCATGGTTCAATTCCGGGTCAGGGAACATGCCAGGTGGCAGGTTCGATCCCCAGTAGAGGGCGTGCAGGAGGCAGCCAATTGAGGATTCTCATCCATGTTTCTACCTCTCTCTTCCTCTCCCTTCCTCTCTGAAATCAACTCTCTCTCTCTCTCTCTCTCTCTCTCTCTCTCTCTCTCTCTCTAAAGAAAAGGTGTAGCCAGCTGGGTGTAGGTGACCCTGCTGCTGGGCTGCCCTCCTCCAAGTCCCAGGACTTTGGCCAAGGGTGACCCTGCTGCTGGGCTGCCCTCCTCCAAGTCCCAGGACTTTGGCCAAGGATGCAGGCCCTCACAGTGGTGCCATGGCTGCCACTGTCTCCGGCAAAGCTTGAACCTGTGAATCAAGGGCTGCCAGGTCTCAGAACTTGGACTTGTCCAGGCCGTGGCCCATGACCATGTCCCCGAGTTCATGGACTCTGCTTATATATTCAACAAATATTTACTGAAAACATACTAAGAACCAAGCATTATTCAAGGTGTTAATAAAGCACAGCAATGGGGGGAAATCAGATTAAAGTCTCTGCTCTGAGGGAATTTACATTTCACTGGGAAGACAGACAGTAAGAAATAAATAAGATCTTCAGGCGGCGAACCTAAACTTGGGCGATAGAGCGTGAGCATGAAATCCCCTCCAAGGTCCCAGACTGGCTCCAGTGGGATCTGACTCATCAAAGCCCCAATGAATCATGGGCCATTCAAATCCCAGTCTGAGGAGATGGAGGCACCATTGTCCCCACCTGGCAGCAGCCCTGAAGGCTGCTGGCCCAGACCACGCTGGCTGCAGGAGGCTCTTCCTGACCCAGAGCAGGGCTGGCGCCCAGGCACTTCGGCTGCTCTGAAGTTCGAGAAACTTCCAGCAGATGCTCCTGGACTAAAATAACTGCCCGGCCCGATGCCCTGATTTATGGCTGGCTTATTTGCTTGATCGCCTTAAGGTACTGATTCAATACCATTGAACCTGAGCCTCACTCACCTCCTTTCTCTGCCATCCCACCTGCGCGATGCCGCTCACTTCTGCACCAAGGTGAGCTGCTCGGTCCCACCTTGCCTGCCTCCGGCCAGTTGTAACGAGTCTGGTCACTGTGGCCATGCCCTGCAGTGACCGTTTCCTGGCAGAGTCCCTCTTCCCTTGCCTGGACCAGCATGTGCCTGCTCTTGCAGATGCTCCAGAAACTGTACTGTCTGGAACATTTTACCAACTGAGGTTAAGACGTCATGCTTTGGACTCTTGTTGGATCCTAAATTAGATATCTCAGCTCCTGGCATGCTGAGGGCAGAGAGGAGCTCTGTCCCTTGGAACCCAGAATGTCGCCTTTTAATAGGCACCCCTGGGGGAACAAGACTGGAACTCAGGACAGAAGAGCTGATTTACAGCAGGATGGTCACTGAGCTAGAACTAATCTGAGCCTGCAGAGGCTCTTATGAAATAAGACTGGCTGCAGCGGGGAGGGAATGGAGGTGAGATGGAGAGCACAGGGAAGTGAGATGCTGCAGGAGGAGGGTGGAGGAGGAGGAGGGAATGGAGGTGAGATGGAGAGGCAAAGGGAAGTGAGATGCTGCAGGAGGAGGAGGAGGAGGAGGAGGGGTGGAGGTGAGATGGAGAGGCACAGGGAAGGGAGGTGCTGCAGGAGGAGGAGGAGGAGGAGGAGGAGGGGTGGAGGTGAGATGGAGAGGCACAGGGAAGGGAGGTGCTGCAGGAGGAGGAGGGATGAGGGCTGATGGGGAGGCGCAGGGAAGGGAGGTGCTGCTGCCGGAGGAAAAGAAGGACAAGCTTCTTATCTGCAGATGAGTCAGTGTTTCCGGGCCCCCGGTTGCGTCTGCAGGGGACCCTGTAGACTCCCTTTACCCCTTTACACATGGTCTATTGGAAAGTCCTTCTCTGCTCCACAAGTAAGTGACTTTGGTGCGAAAGCTACATAGCTATTCCGGGGTTCCTCAAACTCTGCTGGAGAGACCAGCCCCCTGGCCGGTTAGGTCTCTGGCAGGTGATCCCGTGGTGCCTGTATGTCCTCCACCTGAGCCCATAGGTATGCCTCTCAGACAACTGCCACTTTGGGCACTGATGGGTGGACTTCCTCTCTGCCAACTAGCGGGCGCTTTACCACCAAGGGTTCAGAGCATCTTCACCTCAGATCCTCAGAAAGAATCTGATGGGCCCAACTGGGCTTTGGTTGTTCTCTGGGTTATCTCTGCAGTCAGCGGTGGCAAGCGCCTGGGGTGAGGATCTCAGGATCCTGTGCTATAGACACAGTGGCCCTGGGTGTGGTCAGGGAGGAGATTCCTTAGGTGAGGACAGCGGGAGGGAGGTGATGATTGGCATCTGGCCCAGGGAAGCCATGAAGTCCAGTCACCACCCACGACCACCCATATACCAATAACTCGGTCCAGGTCAATCACCAAGAAGGGTCTGAAGCCTGGGACCTGTGTGAGAGCTGGGCCTGACCACCGGGGGTCAAGTTCTAAATCTGTCCTCTCTCCAAAGGCAAGTCAGACAGTGCACATGCTTCAAACAGACGCTTGGTAAACCTTGATTTAACAGAATTAGTAAAACGTGTGGAGTGATAAAACAGGAATGTGAAGAAAAAATGGTTTATAAGAGGCTAAAAATGGTGCACAGGCTTCCTGTACTTGCATTTGCTATTCCTTCTCTCTCCACCACCTTCTTGGAAGTCTTTTTTTATTATTTTATTTCTTTACTAGAGGCCTGATGCACAAAATTCATGCAAGAGTAGGCCTTCCTTCCCCCGGCTGCTAGCACTGGATTCCCTCTGGCACCTGGGACCCAGGCTTCCCTCACAGCCCCAACTTTCTCTGGAAGGTCATCTGGAAGGACATCCGGTCTAATTAGCATATTATGCTTTTATTATTATAGATTATTATAGAGTGTGGAAAGCACTACAGATGTCCCATTTGTTTGTTTGTTTGTTTGTTTGTTTCCCATTGACCCTCTTCTTGGCAAAGTCTTATTTGTTCGTCAAGACCTGCATGAACTTCTAGAAAGTCCCTCTGAGGAGTTGGAGATCAAGAAGTGCTGACAGAATGAGGGAGAGGAAAAGAAAGTATATTGTTGATTTGGCACTAGTGTAGACTGAGGAATGTTCCAGGCAATTGAAGTTTACCGCTTCAGCAATCAAAACTTTTTAAGGTGCTTTATGAAGATTATGAAGACAGAAACCTTTACAAATCATCTTACAGATTTTTCTGCCTCATTGAACAAAATGAAACGACTGTAATGAGTACTTCCTAATGTATTCAAATTCGCATTTTGTATCAATGACACTGTTCTCAAGAAAGCTTAGTTTGGGGACCACCTCCACCAGGAAGCCTTCCCTACCTAAGCCTATCCCATCAGACACCCTCTTATATTATTCACAGAACCCCCTTGTATAGAGCTTACAATATGTTACAGAAATTATCTGTTTATTCACCTGGTCACACATGCTCTGTTTCCCCCAGTGGGGCCTCTGGACAGGAGGCCACATCTTAATCAGCTTTTCACTGGCAGGGCCAAGCAGAGCACAGCAGGTGCCCAACAACTATTGAATGAAATGCACATATAATGCTGTGAGAAGGTTTTGAAATATGTAGAACTGTTGGTCTCTACACTAAGTTATTTGCATTTTTTCTATTTTATAATATTAATATTGTTTATATTGCTTCTTTTTGTCCTCCAATTGTATCATGTTACTCTATCAAATCAACTATCTCTAGAAAGCCCTCTCCAACCCCTTTACTACCCAAATATTTCCAAATGTTTTGGTCCCATATCTTGATCAGTAGAAAATACTTGAACCCACACCTCCGCTGCATGAGGGAGAATAAATTTGTGTACACATTTATACACAATTATTTATAAACTAGAGGCCCAGTGTACGAAATTCATGCACTGGGAGGGATGTCCCTCAGCCCAGCCTACGCCCTCTTGCAGTCCAGGAGCCCTCTCTCCTTACCACCCGCCTGCTCGCTGCTCCTTAGCACTGCCGTGGAGGCGGGAGAGGCTCCCGCCACTGCTGCTGCACTCGCCAACCGTGAGCCCGGCTTCTGGCTGAGCAGCACTCCCCCTGTGGGAGCGCACTGACCATTAGGGGGCAGCTCTTGTGTTGAGCATCTGGCTCCTGGTGGTCAGTGCTCATCATAGTGACTGGTCGTTCTGGTCATTCCACCATAATGATCACTTAGGCTTTTATTATATAGATTACATAGATGTATTACTGTATTGATATTTTATATACAAATAAATATTTTAAACTAAAGTGCTATTTTATTATGCTTATTAATAATATAAATTATTTTACTCTTTGTGAAGTCATCTTATTTTAATCTTGGTATAATAGCAACATAATATTTTGAGTGCTTGAGTTCTAAGTTGAATTGATTCAGTACTTAATTTTAATGGCTATCATAGATGAAAAAAGACATGTCAAAAATATGTCTATATAAGTGGACAAGTTATATCTTTGTCTTTTGTTATTAAAATATAATCCTCATTTTCTTTCCCAGACACCAATTATGCCAAACTTTTTGTTGAAATTCAATTCACTTTGATGTAGCAAAAAAAAAAAAAAAAAAAAGATTACAAAGCCTTCCAATCCCCTCCTTTGGAAGGTGTTTATATGGGATAGAAAATTCTATTTCAAACGTTTTAAAGTTTACATGTATAAGCATTCTTATGTTGACACACTTGTATAATTTTTCAGCCACATTATCACATATTAATGGAAATATTTCCAAATATCTGTTTGCCAAATACGTTCTCCATAATACTAATTTCTCCCAAATAATTTACTTTCATATTCACTGTTTTATATTCCCTTTAATTTAATAATAACTAAAGGATAAGTGTGCTTGTTTTAAAATATCTGCTAAGTACCACTCTTTAAAATATATATCAGTGGTTCCCAAACTTATTTGGCCTACCGCCCCCTTTCCAGAAAAAATATTACTCAGCCTCTGGAAATTAATTTTTTTTTAATTTTAATAGCAGTTACTCATCGCCCCCAAATGCACCTGTGGCCATCACCACCCCCCTGGATCGCTGCAGCGCCCACCGGGAAATTTTAGGTGCTTAACTTTTAATCACTGATATATATTATTGATTTCAGAGAGGAAGGGAGAGGGAGAGAGGGAGAGATAGAAACATCAATGAAGAGAGAGACTCACTGATCAGCTGCCTCCTGCATGCCCCAAACTGGGGATGTGCTGCAACCAAGGTACATGCCCTTTACCGGAATCGAACTCAGGACCCTTCAGTCCGCAGGCCGATGCTCTATCCACTGAGCCAAACCTGTTAGGGCTGTAAATGAAATTCTTACTTTGTCTTTAAACCCAATAACTCTTTTAAGTACTTTTCAATGAAGTAACCTGTGAACTCTGTGGTGGTTATCATCATTGTTATTTCCTATCTCATTACAAAGTCAAGTGAATATTTGACAATATTTGAAAGGGTTGTTTTTAGGAAATGAAAAATATCAATTTTGATGCAAGTCTTGTCTTCAATTTCTCGAAGCAAAACCTGCCCATCAATGATGCAGGTAAGAAAGTTCACATAAAAAAACATTACCTAGAGAATCCAAAAAGATGGCGGCATAGGTAAACACCTGAGATTGCTGCCGCAAACAACCACTTCAAAAATACAACTAAAAGACGGTCCGGACATCACCCAGAACCACAGGAAGGCTGGCTGAGGAGAGACTCTTCAACTAGAAGGAAAGACAACAGCATTCCGAGGCTCAGACGAGGCACAGTGTGGAAAATATAAAGGTGCGGTGGTGCACGCGAAAAGCGGGCTGGTGGCTGAGGGCGCAGTTGTCGTTTTCAATCAGGAGGGAGTCTCAGACTCTGAGCTCCAGATCCGGGCGAGTCTCTAGGGACTCAGACTCAAACGGGAGAAGCGGGATTGTCTGGCATCAGTTGGAACGTGAGGGCAGCTTTCTCTCCGAGGTTTGCAGCCCTTGCTGGGGTTCTGAGAAGCAGAGCCTCTGGGAACGGGACTGAGAGCAGCCATAACTGCTCCCTCCGCCCGCCCTGTAGATCCCCTGGGACCCGCCCCGCCCAGGCCCTGCGCAGAGCCATTTGCCGGATCGCCTCAGGCAAAGGCTAGATTAGCACCTCTCCAGAGGACAGAAGTTTTCCCACTGCAGATACAGCTGATTCTCACAGCCAGTCGGCCTGGTGGTCAAATCCCTCTAGTATTAACTACAACAATCAAGGCTTAACTAGAACAAGACTGTGCACAAAGACCACAAGGGGGTGCACCAAGAAAGCATAAAAAATGCGGAGACAAAAAAACATGACAGAAATGGAGGATATAGAGCTAAAAAACGCACTTTTGAGGGCTTTCAATAATGTGCTAGAAGCTGCCAATAAACTTGATGAGAGCCTCACGAAATCTAATGAGACCCTCGATGTTGTGATAAAGAACCAACTAGAAATTAAGCATACACTGACTGAAATAAAGAATATTATACAGACACCCAATAGCAGACCAGAGGAGCGCAAGAATCAAGTCAAAGATTTGAAATGCGAAGAAGCAAAAAACACCCAACCAGAAAAGCAAAATGAAAAAAGAATCCGAAAATACGAAGATAGTGTAAGGAGCCTCTGGGACAGCTTCAAGTGCACCAATATCAGAATTATAGGGGTGCCAGAAGATGAGAGACAGCAAGATATTGAAAACCTATTTGAAGAAATAATGGCAGAAAACTTCCCCCACCTGGTGAAAGAAATGGACTTACAGGTCCAAGAAGCACAGAGAACCCCAAACAAAAGGAATCCAAAGAGGACCACACCAAGACACATCATAATTAAAATGCCAAGAGCAAAAGACAAAGAGAGAATCCTAAAAGCAGCAAGAGAAAGAAACTCAGTTACCTACAAGGGAGTACCCATACGACTGTCAGCTGATTTCTCAACAGAAACTTTGCAGGCCAGAAGGGAATGGCAAGAAATATTCAAAGTGATGAATACCAAGAACCTACAACCAAGATTACTTTATCCAGCAAAACTATCATTCAGAATTGAAGGTCAGATAAAGAGCTTCACAGATAAGGAAAAGCTAAAGGAGTTCATCACCACCAAACCAGTATTATACGAAATGCTGAACGGTATCCTTTAAGAAGAGGAAGAAGAAAAAGGTAAAGATACAAATTGTGAACAACAAACATGCATCTATCAACAAGTGAATCTAAGAATCAAGTGAATAAATAATCTGATGTACAGAATGAACTGGTGATTATAATGAATCAGGGACATAGAAAGGGAATGGACTGACTATTCTTGGGGGGGAAAGGAGAGTGGGAGATGCGGGAAGAGACTGGACAAAAATCGTGCACCTATGGATGAGGGCAGTGGGTGGGGAGTGAGGGCGGAGGGTGGGGCGGGAACTGGGAGGAGGGGAGTTATGGGGGGGGAAAAAAGAGGAACAAATGTAATCTGAACAATAAAGATTTAATTTAAAAAAAATCCCCACAAAGAAATAGCAGATGAAATTAATAACACAAGCACGATTGGACAAAAAAGATAAAGTCTGAGCTGTGACACTTGTCTTTGTGAGCAAGCTTTTCAGCAGCCACATTGTTAAACAAGGTCTAATCAGAGCTAATAAAAAGTCCCATCCTCCCAGGTTTAAAGTTATATGAGCACTGGCCACGTGGCTCAGTTGGTGGGAGCATTGCCTAGTACACCTTAAGGTTGCGGGTTTGATACAGGTACAGGAGGCAACCAATTGATGTTTGTCTCTTTCGCTCCTCCTTCCTCTCTCTCTAAAATCAATAAGCATGTCCTCAGTGAGGAATAAAAAAATTATGATGAAACTATTTGAAATGTGAGTTTTGTGTTATTGTTAACAGAGAACCTCAGCTGCACCTACTAGTAATCATGACCAGGAAGACATTAACAGCTACCCATCCAAACAGAAGGACAGTCATTTACAGTTTTTTCAGAAGTTTTTGAAGTCAAGAATTACTCAACCTGGCATCTAATGAAATTTCGCTAAAGTTAATAACATGTTTAGAAGTTTACTTACTCATAAAAGTCCCCTTAAAGGAAAACTATTTTTCCTTCTAGCATGACTAAGACTGAATGAATACCTGAGGCTGTTGGGGGCAGCGGAAACAGCATCAGGTGTCTAACCTGTGGGGTCAGACCGGACTGGGTTCAGCAACCTCAGTACTTGGGTTCTGGCTAGGAAAGAATTCAGAACCAAGACTCAAACTATAAGAGAACATTTATTGGGTAAACCACTGAGGTAGAAGAAGTAATTCATAAAAGAAATGGGCTTAGTAAACAAGTTATAGAGGCAAAGGAAGGGCCCTTGCAGCTTAGAAATGAGGAAGGTAAAGGTAACCCATGTGGGGGGATGTGGGGGGGTGAGAGCCGAGGGAATTGGGAGGAAAGGCATGGGCATGCTCCCAGGAGGGAGCTCACTGGGTCCTCCATCCTATGGGCTTTAAGGGTGGAGACTTTAGGGGAGGTCCCAGGGAAGATCTCAATAGAATATTCAGTAGCTTTCCCGGTGGGTGTGTTCTTTCCTGGGTCTTGGTCTCCATGGATTGATTGGTCGGCACCTGGGTGGGGGTCGTTATCCAGTGCTGCGGGTCCTGAGGTCAGCTGTAGGGTCACTGGTCTGGTTTTGCTGCTTTTCTGAGCTTGGAGCTGAAACACAACTGAGGCCTAGATGTTATCCCTAGAGAGGAAAGGTGTGTGTGTGTGGGGGGGGGGGGGATGTCCAAACCAAATCACCAGCCATATGCTAAGGGAGGTGAGGTCCCACCCTACAATTGTCCTTTGGAAGGTACCTGGGGCTTTCCACCCTAGTGACCTTCTGTACCTGGCCCATTGTCCTGGCTCTGCTCATGTCTGACTGCCCACCACAAAGCCATAAGTCCAAAACTCATTTGTATCCCTTTGTCACCAGTGTGGGAAGGTGCATAGAAAACATTGCTGAAGACTGAGAAACAAGGATTGGAGCATTAGGTCGTGTTAAAAGTTATGTAGGGTCAGAAGTGGGTGGGTAAGCCAGCACTTCTATCATAGGTGGCAAGACTGGCCACAGGTGTCTGACCAGTGGGGTCAGACCAGACTGGGTTCAGCAACCTTGGTACTGGGTTCTGGCTGGGAAAGAATTCAGAGCAAGACCCAAACTGTAAGAAAACATTTATTGGGTAAATCACAGAGGTAGAAAAAGTAATTTCTGGAAGACATGGGCTTAGGAAGCAAGTTATGAAGGTAAAAGAAGGCCCCTGGAGCTTGGGAGTGAGGAAGCTGATGATAATGTGCCTGGGGGCGTGGGGCAGGGGGAGGGGGAGGGGGAGGGGGCGGGAAAGGGGTGGGCGTGCTCCTGGGTGGGAGAGCTCACTGGGCCCTCCATCCTATGGGCTTTAAGGGTGGAGACCTTAGGGGACGTCCCAGGGAAGATCTCAGTAGAATATTCAGCAGCTTTCCCGGGGTGTCCTTTCAGGGTTGTGGTCTCCATGATGGATTGGCCGGCACCTGGGCAGGGGGTCACTGTCCAATGCAGCTGGTCCTGACGTCAGCTGTGGCTGGTTTTGCTGCTTCTCTGGGCCTGGAGCTGAGATACAACTGAGGCCTAGATGTTGTCTCTAGGGGGAAGGTCAGGGGTCCAAACTGCATGATCTGCCATATGCTAGGGGAGGAAAGGTCACCCTGGGGGTGAGATCCCCCCTACAATTGATTGTCCATTGGTAGTAACCAGGGGCTTACAACCCTGGTGACCTTCTTACCTGGCCCATCGTCCTTGCTCTGCTCACGTCTGTCTAATTACCTACAACACTTCTACCATCTCAGATTATTTTTGCTAGATTGTGTTTCTTTCTTTTTTTTTTCAATAGCATGTTGTTTATTGAATCTTTACTGTGTAAAACAAATTACAGTGGTAAAAATCAGTATTTTCCATGGACTTTGAAGAACGGTAGAAAAGAAGTCGAGCACTCGTAAATAGCATGCCATACTTGGATGATTATGACTGATATCCCTTTAATTTTCACATGAACTTCAGGTGGTTATGACACAAACATTCAGGCAATTCATCATCTTTCTCATTCGTGGCACGCGCTCTCACTGGTCTGGGCATAGATTTTGTATCAAAACGTAAATTCTTAGCAGTAAGAAAATCCTACCTGAATTTCTTCTTAAAACTGTTTTATGGGAAATGTATGTGGTGATGGAGCTATCGATTTGCCTGGAATTAAAAATCAGAGATACTAGGTAATGTTTTTTTTTATTTTTATTAAATCTTTATTGTTCAGATTACATTTGTTCCTCTTTTTTCCCCCCCATAACTCCCCTCCTCCCAGTTCCCGCCCCACCCTCCGCCCTCACTCCCCACCCACTGCCCTCATCCATAGGTGCACGATTTTTGTCCAGTCTCTTCCCGCATCTCCCACTCTCCTTTCCCCCCCAAGAATAGTCAGTCCATTCCCTTTCTATGTCCCTGATTCATTATAATCACCAGTTCATTCTGTACATCAGATTATTTATTCACTTGATTCTTAGATTCACTTGTTGATAGATGCATGTTTGTTGTTCACAATTTGTATCTTTACCTTTTTCTTCTTCCTCTTCTTAAAGGATACCGTTCAGCATTTCGTATAATACTGGTTTGGTGGTGATGAACTCCTTTAGCTTTTCCTTATCTGTGAAGCTCTTTATCTGACCTTCAATTCTGAATGATAGTTTTGCTGGATAAAGTAATCTTGGTTGTAGGTTCTTGGTATTCATCACTTTGAATATTTCTTGCCATTCCCTTCTGGCCTGCAAAGTTTCTGTTGAGAAATCAGCTGACAGTCGTATGGGTACTCCCTTGTAGGTAACTGAGTTTCTTTCTCTTGCTGCTTTTAGGATTCTCTCTTTGTCTTTTGCTCTTGGCATTTTAATTATGATGTGTCTTGGTGTGGTCCTCTTTGGATTCCTTTTGTTTGGGGTTCTCTGTGCTTCTTGGACCTGTAAGTCCATTTCTTTCACCAGGTGGGGGAAGTTTTCTGCCATTATTTCTTCAAATAGGTTTTCAATATCTTGCTGTCTCTCATCTTCTGGCACCCCTATAATTCTGATATTGGTGCACTTGAAGCTGTCCCAGAGGCTCCTTACACTATCTTCGTATTTTCGGATTCTTTTTTCATCTTGCTTTTCTGGTTGGGTGTTTTTTGCTTCTTCGCATTTCAAATCTTTGACTTGATTCTTGCGCTCCTCTGGTCTGCTATTGGGTGTCTGTATAATATTCTTTATTTCAGTCAGTGTATGCTTAATTTCTAGTTGGTTCTTTATCACAACATCGAGGGTCTCATTAGATTTCGTGAGGCTCTCATCAAGTTTATTGGCAGCTTCTAGCACATTATTGAAAGTCCTCAAAAGTGCGTTTTTTAGCTCTATATCCTCCATTTCTGTCATGTTTTTTTGTCTCCGCATTTTTTATGCTTTCTTGGTGCACCCCCTTGTGGTCTTTGTGCGCAGTCTTGTTCTAGTTAAGCCTTGATTGTTGTAGTTAATACTAGAGGGATTTGACCACCAGGCCGACTGGCTGTGAGAATCAGCTGTATCTGCAGTGGGAAAACTTCTGTCCTCTGGAGAGGTGCTAATCTAGCCTTTGCCTGAGGCGATCCGGCAAATGGCTCTGCGCAGGGCCTGGGCGGGGCGGGTCCCAGGGGATCTACAGGGCGGGCGGAGGGAGCAGTTATGGCTGCTCTCAGTCCCGTTCCCAGAGGCTCTGCTTCTCAGAACCCCAGCAAGGGCTGCAAACCTCGGAGAGAAAGCTGCCCTCACGTTTCGACTGATGGCAGACAATCTCGCTTCTCACGCATGAGTCTGAGTCCCTAGAGACTCGCCCGGATCTGGAGCTCAGAGTCTGAGACTCCCTCCTGATTGAAAACGACAACCGCGCCCTCAGCCACCAGCCGGCTCCACGCACACCTCCGTACCTTTGTATTTTCCACACTGCGCCTCCTCTGAGCCTCGGAATGCTGTTCTCTTTCCTTCTAGTTGAAGAATCTCTCCTCAGCCAGCCTTCCTGTGGTTCTGGGTGATGTCCGTTCCGTCTTTTAGTTGTATTTTTGAAGTGGTTGTTTGCGGCAGCAATCTCAGGTGTTTACCTATGCCGCCATCTTGGTTTCTCCCTTTGTGGGGATTTTTTAAGTCACTTGTCCATTTCATGAAAGTTAGCTCAGTTAAAACTCAAGGCAGCCCCGGTAACCTGCAAAGCCTCACAAGGAAGGAATGGGAGGTGGTATCCTCTTGTAATCTCAACACCCTGGCTTCCTTCCTTGTGACATCATGTTAAGTCCTAACACCACTGTCAACCCTTTCTATAAATGTTGGTCATGATACAATTAATTCATATTTTGGGACCCACAAAATGAAGACTGCCCCAAAAGGATTAAATTATTTAATAAAAAAAGTAAAGTTGTCAAACAAGTAGAAAAAAATAAGGCAGTTAAAGGATTTAATCTCAGATAGGAAAGGACTTGCAAAGTAAAAAATAATAGAAGAAAACAAAATGGAAAAGACCAATAGTTATATCTAGGATCAATATCTATATTATATATAAATTGCCTTATGTGAATATCCCAGTAAGAAAATGAACAATGAACCAACAACAGGATTCCATACTTGCCCATAAGAAATATACCATGATGACTTTGAGTTAGGAATGAAGACAGGGAGTATATACAATGGAGTCACTGTAACCAAGCTGCTAAAACTAACAGGAGGAAGGTTGAGGCATGAGGAGAGACCATTCTTGTTCTAACTGACCTGGAAACAAACTTTTTTGAACTTTCCAATCCTATGTCAATGCCTGGACATACCTGGACCTCCAGGTAGCCCTCTAACTACCCCCCGAAGGGCTCACCTTTCCAGGCCACCTGATCCCCTGAAAGACTCACATTCACATCCACCCCACATCCATTATTCAGACCACAGGGACTGACCAGAGCTCCTGGAACCCATCACCCTGCCTCCAGCCATCTGACTGATCACTGTCCTAGACCAACCCGAGGGCTACGAACGCAGGACTGACAGTTCTCAACAAAGTGCTTTTTGCTGTAAGAAATTTTCACTACTTTTTCATCTTTGGAACACTTCTGGGTTTTTGCCTCACTGTGTTTCCAGGTTTCAAACTCCAAGATCCTTGAATAAATCTCCATCACTTATTTCTAGCACAGCCTCCAGATTCCTTCTGAGTTTGTTCGACAACCTTGGCACAGTGAAGGACAATCATATACTCTCATAGAGTGCTAGGGGAATTCACAACAACAATAGAGCAACACTAATTTATTATGTGCCATGTGATTCTAAGTATTTACTTTTTACTACCACATCATATGGTGTCATCATACTAGTTTTCTGGGAAGGCACAGTCAAGGTAAAGAATTTGGCCAAATCTCATAGCTTGTAGGAAGCAGCAGGGTTGACTTATCCAACTGTCACAGTAGCCACAGTGCCTTGGGCACATATACTTTTGTGTGTTATGTGCTGTTGAGTTGTCTCCGACTCCTGGCAACCCTATGAATGAGTAATGCCCACAATGTCCCATTCTCAACAGCCCTAGTCAGCTCCTGTGGACTCATGCCTATGGTTTCTTCCATGGAGTCAATCCATCTCATATTTGGTCTTCCTCTTATCTTGCTGCCTTCTATTTTTCCCAGAATTGTTGTCTTTTCCAGACAACCCTACCTTCTCAAGATGTGCCCAAAGAAGGACAGCTTCAGTTTTATCATTTTTGCCTCCAGTGATATTTCAGACTTGATTTGTTCTAGGACCAGTTTGTTCATCTTCCTGGTGATTCAAGGTATTCATAAAGCTCTCTCCAACACCATATGAAAAGGAATCCATTTTCCCCTTTCAGCCTTCTTCACTATTCAACTTTCATATCCATACTTAGTAATTGGGAAGACGAGGATGTGGATGATCTTAGCTTGGTCTCTAATGACACATCCATGCTCTCGGTGATCTTTCCTGATTCTTCCGTTGCTGTCCTCTTGAGTCTCAGCCTTCTCTGGATTTCTTGGCTGAGTCTCCACTGGAATTGATGAGTCAGCCAAGTTCAGCAAAATCTTAACAATTGTGATGTCTTCACTGTTTATATAAAAGTTGGGTATTTCTTCTGTAGTCATGATGTTTTGTCTTTTTGATGTTCAAATGCAGTTCTGCTTTGGTACTTCCTTCTTTCACTTTCATCAGGAGTTACTTGAAATCATTGTTACTGTACTTTTAGGAGCCCATAAAAGCTGTTTTTATTTCTTTTAAAATGGAAAGTTAAAGTTTAGGCTGAAGAAAACGTTTTCATATGTAATATTAATATGTTCATCTTCATCTCAATGCAGTTATAAATATAATTTTTAATATTATTTCATGAGGAAGAGGCCCACAAAGGTAAAAGCATCCAGGGCCCATGAAAACCTGAATGTGGCCCTTTGTGGCATAGTTGCGTTTTGTCCTTTCTGGAAGGCAACTTGACAAAAATTGTTCACATCTTTGATTATTTTTTAAGGATTTAAACTATGACAATAACTATGGACAATGATTTATGAAAATACATTTATTTATAGTAATGTTCTTTTGAAACCAAAGAAATATGTAATAACAAAAGGCTGGTTCAATTTTGATTGTTGACTCAGGGGCCTAGGTGAGTACTAGGAGCTTCTGAATGGAGCTGAGTAGAGGGGGAAACTGTGGCCTTGGGAGAGCTGAGTGAGGGTGAGTAGAGCAGGGAGTGGAAGGAAACCTGTATGCACCCAGGAGACGGACTGCAGCCCTCTATTGGGCATGTGCATGCAATGTCTGGGAGGGCACCTGTAAGCATGTCCTTCAACTTATTTTTAAAGGGACTGGACAGGTGAGGAAAAGGTGAGGGAAAGATTAAAGGAAACAGTACTGGAAAAGCAGACATCAGTGAGCACCATCAGGGGGCTCTGAAGCATTTTTATAATGGAGTGACTGGACATTCAAGCACAGAGGCCTGAATATCATGTTACTCTTTGTCTTGAAAGCTCTGAAGAGCCAATGAAAGATTTTAAGCAGTGGAGTGACACGTTCCGATGAATATTTCAGAAAAATCATCTTAGGTACAGTGTGCCTCACATTCAGCAATGACGAGGCTGCAATGATTAGGAAGAGAATGTGTGTTCATTCAATCAAGAGATGTCTACTGAATCCTACAACAACTCAGGGAGTGTCAATGCCATTCTTGGTTCATGATTCTTTCACAAGTTTAGTTATGATGGAAGAAGAGAGAGAACTAGAAAGAGATTTTAAAGTCAAGGGAAAATTTAAGATAGAAAATATTGAAACAGCCATTGTGCCAAGGAATTGTAGCCAATAGAAAAGGTGGGGCTAACGATATGCCAAGGAGGGGCCACAGGAGAGAGCAGACAGTGAAGAGTGTCACTTTGGGGAAGAGCAGGGCTGCGCAGGCTGGAGAAAGAAGGAACTAGTGAGCTTGGGTGTGATGTAGGTAATTTGTGGGGTTTGGGTGACATGGTTGGGCAAAAATTGTAGAAATCCATGCTGATGGCCTTTATTAGGTCTCTAAAGTAGAAGACCAGGGTGTGGACCTGCAGAGGACTCCTTGTAGATATTCTGGAGTCTTGCAACCATTGCTAACAGAGGCCTCTCACACATGCTCCATATCAGGGAACCCGCCAAGCTGGGCCCACCAGACTCCTGCACTGGACTCCTGCCATCTGAGCCCACCCTAATAAAGAACTCCTGGTATTGTATTCCTGTCCAATGGGAGCTGCACAGCTACATCCTCATTTGCAATTTACCAACCAATCAGAGTGTATCCATAACAACCAATGAGAACACATGATTCTGATATTTGAACCAATCAAATTGAGCAAATTTGGATTCATTTGCATAAAAGTGGACCAATCAGGGGCCGGGCAGGAACTTTAGATAAGGGGTGTCGCCTTGGTCTGGAGGAGCACACCTTTGGTTTCCTTCAGCAGCTGTGTCTCCTCAGTTGGCAAACTGTTCACCTGAATGAAGTCTCCCCTTGTACTGCACCCCAGACTGGGGACTTTTGTTGGCACTTGCTGGGTGGAGAGACCTTCTGTTGACAAGGTCAACTGGTGAGTAACGTGGTCTCCACAGACTTCACTGCAGGGTGGCCTATGTCTAAAAGCAACACGGAACCTACAGCACCTGTGTTGTGTGCAGGTGGGGATGCCAGGCCCTACCGCCCAGGGCTGACCTGCGCACTTGCTCCGTGTTTGTCATCCTACTCATGGGGGCGGTGCAAGGCTTGGTGCATAGCGACAGCTGGCGGGTGGTGCTCTGCTGATGCCGTCATTTACTCTGGCGATGTGTCCTCACGCCCAGCGGGTCACGGGTGTTTACTGGGAGCCTCTACCTGTGCCGTGGAGCGTCCAGGGGAGCGCCAGGCCAGGTCCTCCCTGGAGGTGACGCACTGTCCCGCCCCCGCCGGAAAGTCACGTCAGCGGCGCGCACCTCCGGCCGGCGGAGCCTCTCCCAGTTTCCGCCCTCCGCGGCTCTGGCCCCGCCCACGACCAAGACCACACCCACCACGCCCAGGCCCCGCCCCTCCACGGTCCGGGCCACGCCCCCACGTCCCATTGGCTGGCGGTCCGCGTCCACCGAGCGCCCCGAAGACCCGAGGAGCGGACTCCCCGGCGGCGTCGCGAGCCCTGGTGCGCATGCTCGGCAGCCGGTCACGCTTGCGAGCGGCGGGTGGGGGCG
>NW_005871375.1:1137718-1193040 GCF_000147115.1 Myotis lucifugus | reverse complement strand
CACCTTGCCCCCTGCCCCCGGAGAAGCCGGGTGCACTTCCTGCCCGCTGCCCGGCCCCCCCACAGCGCGTCCCGGGGAGGGGATGCCGGACGCCGCGGGTGTCACCCGTCCCACTGGCTCTGCAGCCCCCGCGCACCCCACCTCCACCCGTGACCCGCCAGGTCCCAGTGACCTTGCAGTTTTCGCTGATCCTCATCCCCGCCCCGGACCGTCTGCCGCCCTTTCTTAGACGTTAATTTCGTGGTTGGCCCATCGTTTTGCCACCGTGGAGGGATCCGCGTGTGCCGGTCCGTTCGGTCCAGTCTTTACCCCGTGGGCCGGGAGTGGACCTGCCTTCGTCCCGTGGTGACCAGACGAGCCCGCGGTCTGTCCTGTGGACATTTTACTCTCCGGGGCTTGACGGGCTGGCTTGCTCTGTTGGGTGAGTGCTGTGTCCTCGTGCAGCCGATGTGCAGAGGACCTGAGTGTGTGCTGTAACAGGCTCTTGGTGGGAGTGGTGGGAGAGTGAGGGCCAAAGTTGTCTCTCCCCCTTGGTGTTTTTGCCTGAAACACCCAGGGAGCAGTTTGCATGCAGGTTTTCGCAAGAGTTCACACTCGTGTGTAAATCTACCTTGTCTGTGGCACTGAGTCTGTGTGTGTGTTACACAAGCAAAATGCACTTTTTTTAAAAAAAAAAAAAAGGCATTCTGTTACGTGTGTGACTTGTTTTTAGCCATCGAGTAGTAAATTAGCTGTCACTGGAAGTGACCACTTTTCATCAGTAGGTAATGTTTTTCCCAATTGATAACGCAGTGCCCGAGCATTGGAGCCGCTCAGAGTGGAGTGCGGCCGTTCTTTCAGGTGTAGCTCACTGACATTTTCAAGTTCTGCCCGGGTGTAGCAGCGAGTAAGGGCTCTGCTTCGGAAGCCTGGCGCGATAGAGGATAAAGTCCCAGGTTCAGTCTCTGCTGTTCACTCCCGGGAAGTCTGACATTTCTTTTACTGCTGTGCAGTTATTGAGCACCTACTGCATGACTGTGTGGGGTGTTTGGGTAAAGATAAGGATGAGGGTGGGCACGGCCTTCATGGACTAGGTGGGTGGGTAAGACTGTACACACATGGTTCTAACAGACAGTTAAGGGACTGCAGAATTCAAATTCACAGGCGGTAGAGCTCACATCTCACTTGGGAGGTGGGTTTTCTGGCTTCTGGAATCTTTGTTTTGAGGATGACTAAGAATCTTGACAGGCTGGGAAAGGTCATCCAAGCAGAGAAAGGGGACGAGGAGCACAGAGTTCATACATTTGGGGAGACACAAGTAATTGGATGGAACATCAAGTATTTGTACCCGTAGCGAGGATGATAAAGCTCTAAGTAAAAATGGACCAGTTTGTGATTGTTTTGAATGCAGGCCAATGCCTTTGGCTTCGGTAGATGGTGACTTTGAGTTGGGAATGTAATGATTAAAGCTGTTTTCAGGGGTTAATCTGGCAGCTGTGCAGTGTGGATTGAAGTAGAGAGAACTTGGAGGCAGAAAGACCTTCTGGTTGCTGTGGTAATAGGTAGTGAGGGGCTGAGCTGTGGCCATAATTATAGGAAAGGAAAGGAGGAAGGAAGTGGATTAGACAGAATTGATGATGAGAGAAAATGAAGAGAGTAAAAATAACTGAGGTTCCGATCCAGGCTGTTTGGGAGACTAGTGGTACCGGTTGGAGCACGTCCATAGAAGCTTTATCTTCGGCATGCGTGTTACTTTGCAGCGAAGCTCTCAATCTTTTGGGGCTGAGTAAACCTTGGTGAATTTAAAGAAGTCTGCCTGGAAAATTTCCATATGCACCTGTGTTTTCTGGTTGTAATTTTGGAGAATCTGTGGGCTACCTGAAGCTTATCCATGGAACCCATGGGCCAGGGGGTTGGCCTGGAAGCAGCTCTCAGAATCACTGGGGGCTTTACAACAATAGAACCTTCAAATTCTTCCATTCACTGCTAGGAAGCCCTGCTGTCGAGACATGCTCTGTATCCACTCAGGGACACGTCTGTTGTGGTTTACAGTGAATTTTGACTAACTTATGTTAGTTGCTACTATATTATAGAACAAACTAGCCCAAGAGGTTAAATGATTTGTCCTAAGTATTTCAATTAGCAAGTGGGTAAAATGGAATGAGGAGTTGATTTCCTTCTCATATAAAGATGTTTGCAACTGATTCACCATCATTGGGTGTAGTTATTGCCTTTAAGTGCCCTCCTCAGTGAGAACTAGACAATCCTGGGAGGTTCCTTCCAGTTGCTAACAGTTTGTGACTCTTGGCTCTTAGGTTTTCCTTGGACTGTCTGCGGACCCGTCTCATTTCCAGGTGCCGCAGCGCTGGTGAGGCTGAGGGATGAATTGGGCGTGTGGAGAGCAGGTATCAGGCCAGTCATTTCCTTATTTCCTTTGTATCTCTGTCTGGACTCGGGAGTGGGGGTGGGGAGGGACATAAGTGAAATTAGAAACTTTTAGAACCTTTATTTTCTCTATTCAGGTATGCCCTACATCACTCCTTCCTCCATTCGGGAGAAAGCCTTTACCAACTAAAAATGTAAACTTGACAAAATAAACGGAGGGCTGGGACAGTGCGTTTTCTCACTGGATTATGTCGTTAACTCTCCCCAGTATGGTTACAGCATAATTTGATTAGTAAACAGTTGACTTTTCTGCATCTATAGGAATGTCTTCTTGGTAGAATCAGAAAAAGTTATTAGTATCTTTTTTAGCTCTAGAAATTTTGATTCCATAATTATTAGAAAGACAGGGGTCTTTTTTACTCTTTCTATAAAAATACGTAATTATAACAAGCATTAGAAAAAACAATAGGTGTTGATAGTGGTATGTATTCTGAAGTAACTGGTATAAAACTTAAAGGAGGAGAGTATCTGAGAAAGCACTACCTACATGATTCTCTGCTCTGCTGGCATCAGTTTGGTTCTCATGACCACAGAGCAGTAGGTGTGGCAGGAGGCAGTCATTGCTTTTTAGAAGACACTGAGGCTCAAATAAGTTAAAAAGGTTAAATTCCAGGGTATTGGCTAGTCAGTGCTAAACTAGAACTGGCATTATAACCTATGCTTTTGTTCCCAGGTCAGTATTCTTTTCCCACTGACTCAGTGCAGCGGTCACTGAAGGCTGTGGGCCAGGAGTGTAAAGTTACCTGTTTGGAATCTGTTACACTTTTGTACCATGTGGATCTGAACTTGTCTGTTTCCTCCTTCGTGTTAAAATGGCAATCTCATTGCAGTGGCTTTTGGTGGGTAATTTTGAAATTTGTAAGAATTTATCACAAAATAGTTATCATCCTGTCAAGGAAAAAGCAAAAGTTGACCTCTCATCTGAAAACATATACTGGTGAAAAGTAGGTTTTAGTTTCCTTTTGAAAACTTATGGATTTTAATGCAGTTGCTACAGGTGAATTTTGTTCTTTTATAAAGGCCTGAAAATTTGTAGTTTTGGATAAAATAAATCAGGATCTGATTTCCAGAAGTCTATATCATGATATTTCATGATTTTTACCATTACATAAAAAGTTTAATCATTAAAAAATGATTTACCATTAAAACACTGTTAGCAGGGGTTAAGGGGGGGGGGGGAGGAATGGGATACATCTGTAATATTATCAACAATAAAAAAAATATTAAAAATAAAAATAAAAAAAACTGTTAGTATACACTCCAAATTCGTGTTTAAACAACTTTTTGGGGAATAAATTATGTAAAACCATATGTTAAATAGTTCCTCGTGTATAAGGAAGACTAGCCTTTGTCTCAACATTCCTAAGACCTATTAGTTCCCAGCACTGCCAGGTGCGGGACCAGTGCGGCAGGCGCGCGAGGCCTGTCCTGAGACTCGGGCTAGTGGAGCCACTGTCAGGAAGGACAGAGGGACAGACTTGATCTTCTGGGATTGTGTGACTGTTTGGAATTACAGAGACAGTACAGCTCGGAGATGCTGTGGGTTTGGTTCCAGACACCACAGTAAAGTAAGTTATAATCTTCTTGCTGGTCGAGGGTCTTGTTTTCAGCAGAAACAACACCTGTGAAGCACAATGAAGTGAAGTGTGTCTGTAACTACACTCCTTTTCTCTGGGTTTTGAGAAAATTATGCAAAAACATAGGGAACCCAGTGAGCATTGTTTTGGCTATTTATTGCTATCTAACAAAATCTAAATGACTTCAGACGGCCGTTTGTTTTGTTTTGTTTTGTATTTTGCTCACAGCTTTGCTATCCCGGGCTGCCAGGCTGGGCTCATTTAAACAGTTCTGCTGTGGTCACTCTGATGGACACATTCAGCTGGCAGTTCAGCCAGGTGCCTGTCTCTCTCTCTGTCTGTTTCTCTTCCTCTTGTACCATATAGTCTTTTTAAAAAAGATTTTTTATTGAGTTTTAGAGATTGGAAGGGGGAGAGAGAGAGAGACACTCTCTATATGGATGTGAGCGAAACATCCATCAGCTACCTCCTGCACGTCCCTACGAGGGATTGAGCCTACAGCCTGGGCATGTGCCCTGACCGGGACATAAACCAGTGACCTTTCAGTGCACGGGACGAGGCTTGTACCATATGGTCTTGTTGTCTCAGGGCCCCCTGCCTTTGCAGAAGGATTGCTGGCCTTACTTGGTTGCTTAGGGCTCACAAGAGTGCAGAAGCAAAAGTAACCAGAACTCCTTAAGCCATAGACTTGGAACCAGCACAGCATCATTTCTGCCACATTCTGTTGGTGACAGCAAGTCACAGGTCAGCCCAGGTTCCAGGGGACAGGACCAGACAAGAGTGTGCATCCAGGATTGCACCAGACAGCTGTATTCTGTATTACATAATAGGGCTGCTGGGAAACTCCAGGGAGCAAGACCTGAGCTGCCTGGTACTTCTAGTGCTTTGTACCTGGCCCTCCTTAGGAAACCCAAGGAATCGGTGATGCCCGTCCCGTTCTGCCAGCCGGGTTTTCTCCCTCATCTTCATCACTTGTCTTTATGTGACTATCCCTTTATTTTAGTCTCAGCAGCTTTTTTTAAGTTCAGGTTTTCTAAGTAATGTTAGGGCTAACTGGCATGAAGGGAATGAGTGTTTTGTTGTTGTCACATCATCACTCCTGAGTGCAGTAATGAAGCTGCATACCTCATGTACAGAACACAGGTGCAGCTTCGGAGCCCTTTGGAAGCGCGTCATGCCCACTCTGCAGATCTGCACATTCTGAAACGAGCACACGGGCTGCTGTGGGAGGAGTCTGCTGCCTGAAGGACTGAGAAACATGACCTTGTAAATAGGAAGGGCTGGGTGCAGAGGAGGGGCAGATAGAATTACCGGACACAGTTCTGGAGGGCTCTCCTCTGCTTTAAGTTACTCCGCAGTTTAAAAACGTCCTCGCACTGACAGTCCCGGGCGTGAAGCTTTTACTTCTCTAAGGAATACAAGTCTTCTGAGAGCTGTTTGGTCTCCCATGGTCATGAGTAAAAAGGCTGGCAGGAGCACAGTGGTGAGTCCTGGCTGAAGACGTGTGCTGGCTGTGTAGCAGCCCCACGTGCCAGCAAGCCCTGCTCTCTCTCTCTCTCTGCATTTGGTTAGTGTGGGGAGGAAGGGGTAGTTCAGTGAACTTACTTTATACATTAGAACATACTTTACCTTAAAAGTAGATCAACTAATTGACCCTACTCTTACAGTTGAAGAATGAGAGCCGGCTGTCCTGTGGGGTAAGAGTGGTGGCTTGATCGTCAGGTGGTGCTGAGCCCTCAGCGCTGCCTCCTGGCCGGTGGCCTCACTTTCATCTTCTGGAAAATGTCAAGAACATCTTTCCTGCTGGGTCTTTCTAAGGGTTAATTGAAATAATGTTGGAAAGCAGAAAGTATGGTCCCTGGGACATAAGCAGCCCATAGACCATTTCTATTACTTATAACTCCTTATTATAAACTAGAGGCCTGTTGCACAAAAAGATTCGTGCAATAGGCCTTCCCTTCCCCTGGCTGCCGGCACCGGTTTTCCTCCGGCACCCAGGACCCAGGCCTTCGCTCTGGCTGGAGCTGCCTTCAAGCCTTCACTGCTCCGGCCGGAGCCGCCTGTAGTCTTCGCTCTGCCACTTCGTGCCTACGTATGCAAATTAACTGCCATCTTTGTTGGTGGTTAATTTGCATATCTCACTGATTAGCCAATGAGAGGCGTAGCAAAGGTACGGTCAATTACCATGTTTGTCTATTACTAGATAGGATAAGGTGAAATTAAAAGTCCACTTTTCTGGGATTCGCTCATTTCTCAAGGACTGTTGTTTTGGCATGAGCAGAGCTGCATATGAAATCTCACCTCCTAAGAAGGAAGTTGCTGAAGTGAATCTGAGAAAGAAACCCCACGTGGCAGAAGAGGGGTGGGGTGGGGGGCTGTGCAGTCTGGGAAGGAGGCACTGTGGACCCCATCATCATAGTCCTCTGGGTGTGTGCAAGCATGGGGATGGCTGATTTCCCTGCAAGGTCTGCGGCTGGTCCTTGACAGCAGGGCTCAAGAATTTCACGTTTAACAAGTAGCTCAGGTGCACATTCGTTTGAGAAGTGCTGTTAGAAACTGCGTGTTAGCGGGGATTCTGCTGTTCCCTGAGACACTTTCTAAGCTATAGCCCATGAAGCACACGTGTGACATGTAAGTGGAAAGAGATCTTAACATCTAAACCTTCCAGATGTTTAGAGGGGCTTAAGGTAAGTGCCAGGACCTATCCGAAGAGACTCCAGACCGATGCAGGGCGGTTTCAGTAAGGAGCTGGCAGGGCGACCCTGCTCCCGACAGTGCCCCTGCAGGAGAAGACACTCCTTGGAATGCTGACATTCACTTTAAAAAATGCCTATGGAAACAGCTAAGTTAGATATTGGGATTAGATATCAAATCATCTGCTTTTATCTTTGCTAAGATAAGCTCCTCAAAAGTGGAGACTCTCAGTGAAGTGTGTCTGATTAGAATGTGGTCTTCAGGTGGTAGAGGTGGGATGCCATGCTCCATCTGCTGGGGGAAACACCACTGCATAGCGGAGGGCCTTGGCCTGGGAAGAAAGTCATGAGAAAGTCTCAATTCTATATCCATTAATGAAGGAACCCCACAACTTGAAACTGTTTTCTCTAAGTCTTGCTTAGGACAAGTCTGTGTTGGTGTCACTTAAACCCTTTTCAGTCCCGTGATCACAGCTGTCGTTGCAATGGCAGATCTTTCAGCTGGGGCTGTTAGTGGAAAAACTTAACCTACGTTTATAGCAACCATATTTTTATGGTGTTAGAACATTTTGTGGTAAAAAACAACAACCAAAAACATGCCAACCCCTGACTCTGTCTCAACGTGAGTGGAAAGGATTAGTTGGCATTTTTTTGAGGAGCCTATTGTTTTGTGAGTGTACACTGACTTTGTGGCCAGTACTTTGAGGGGAAAACAATATAATAAACTCCTCTCTCTTTGCCCTATGAGTGGTGAAACGTTTGATATTTAAATGTGAATACCCAGAATGGAAAGTATACGTGGTGCTCAGGAATTTCATTTTCATTTTCCTAGGGTAAAAGTTTTGGTAATTATAACTTTTTAAAAACTTTCTTTGTGATCAATTTTCCTTTAAAGTGTTGGCTATCAAAAGAGCTTAGGTTTTACATCATCCCGTGCACCGAAAGGTTGCCGGTTCCATTCTTGATCAGGGCACATACCTAGGTTTCTCTCTTTCCGCCTCTCTCTCTAAAAAAAATCAACAAAAACATATTAATTAATTAATTAATTAATAAAAGCGCTTTAAAGTAGACAAACCCAGTTGTGAATTCTGGCCCTCAGCTTAGCGAGCTCAGTCAAGTGCACTTTAGGAAAAGCCCTCGTTTTAGCATTTGTAGACAGTATTCACATGTAAAGTGGTAGTAAAATTCATCTGCTGTGTGCCTTAAACCTGGTACTCAGTATTCAGTAAATATTCACTCAGATGGGTTCATAATAGCTTGTTGTTGATGGCAGGCATGTTTCAGGATCATTATTTCCTAATGTCAGAAAGGTAACACACTCCATGTGCTATGTTACTCAGCACCACAGGGAAGTCACGGCAGCATCCTGCGCTTTCCTTGGCAAATGTTCAAGTGTTGTAAATAAGGACACAGAATAACCACCTGTCTGCTCAGAGTTTGCCGCCAAATAAGTTATGAAGGAACTTGAGTTTTTATAGCTTTGGGGATTTTGTTGGATTTATGGATAAAGGATTGTGTTCTCGTATTTCTACTTTATTTTTTTTTTAATATATATTTTTATTGATTTCAGAGAGGAAGGGAGAGGGAGAGAGAGAGAAAAACATCAGTGATGAGAGAAAATCTTTGATCGGCTGCCTCCTGCACGCCCCGCACTGGGGATTGAGCCTGCAAGACTGGCATGTACCCTGACCAGGAATCGAACGGTGACCTCCTGGTTCATAGGTCGACGCTCAACCATTGAACAATGCTGGCTGGGCTCTACTGTATTTTAAACTTGAGAAGAAATGTCGTATTCTAGGAGTAAAATTTTAGCCATTTAATTGATTTTCTCATTTTGGAAAGTTTGTGTTTTGAATTATAAATTTGCCTCTAAGATGAAAGTTTATACTTAGCAGCATGCTTTAAAGTTCTTAGGAAGAGTATTTGTAAATAATAAATTAACACTATGTCTGCTACTTGAAAAGCTTTAAAATATCTTGAAATTATGTATTTATAACAAAAACTTCAGCAGTAGTGTATTCCTCTCAGGTGCTAGTGTAGCTTGGACCTGACTCTGCTGCAGATGTGGGGTCTGCAGCGTGGCGGGGACAGCCGCCTCTGCTGGGTGGCGTGTGTGAGCGTGGCAAGGGCTGTGGTGGAGCTAGGGCCAGAGCGGGTGCCTGAGCCAGGGAATTCGCTGGTCCCGATGCTGGAAGCAGTGCTGGTTTCCCTGCGTGTCAGCATCCTCGTGCTGCACACACAGTGTGGTGTGCACTCAGCTGCTAGAGGTGGAGCCTGGACCCAGGGCCGAGGCCTCTGACAGCTGTCTCCACAGCACCTCACGCAGCACGCTCTGCTCTTCCAGGGCGAGGAATTGAAGGGTTAGCAGGTCTCTATGGCTACTTAATGCTGGCAGATTAGAATTCTTAATGTATTTGCAAATGCTAGGAAGTGTTGGGGTGACCAGTGCCGTGCAGAGGACAGCGACGGGCCCGCAGGCCTGAGGTGAGCGCTCCTGTCCCTGCGCAGGTGGCCCCCTCGCAGCTTCAGCCCGGCTGTTGTGGCTGCTGGCTGCCATCCGGAGGCGGTCAGCACAGGTGTCTGAAGAATATCAAAACACTAAAAACTTTGAGTTTGAAGGGAAAAAGTCTGGTAAGCAAGTATTACGTTCTTAAAATACCAAACTTTGAAACAAATGGCCAATTACTTATGGAAATGTTTGTGTCGTTTTGAAATATGAGATTGCAATGATATAATTATGTGAAGTTTGATCTTTGCAAAGTAAGAATGTTATGTTGCCCCCCATGTTTTTCCCAGAACACATGGACATGATCTTAAACAGTCCCTGCAGCTGACCTCCGCTCCCTGCTCAATGCTCCACACTTGGACACATTATCTTTTTAAGACTACTTGTTCTTTATCTCTCAACCATAAGAAAAAGCGTTTCCAATAACTAGGTCGAAAAGCCCCACAAAACCACCCTACTGTGAATCCTTAAGTGGAAAAAATAAGAGAATAGTAACATGTGACTGATGTGGCCAACAGTTCAGTTTAAGGCATGGGTTTAGCTCAGCATTTCTTGTTTTATAGTCTGTTTTGCAGTGCAAATGCAGTGAAAAGAGTGTTGGCTTTGAGCCCAAGAATTCTGGGTTCAGAATCCTGAGTCACTAGTTTTGTGGCCCTGGGCTCATCCAGTTCCTGAAACCCAGTTTTCCTCTGTCAGTAAGAACACTAAAGACTCTGAGGGTAACGGTTGACATTAGAGGCTGTTTCTTTTGTACAATAGGCACCCAGTAAGTGCTCACTGTTGTTCTTACTGTTTTTGGAGTCAGAGACCTGACTCAGATTCCAGGTTTAAGACTGCCTGTGTTTCTGCGTCACTTAGACACCCTGTGAGTGCAGGTGGTCTCAGATAGGTGGGCTCCGGCGTCTGGGAGGAATCACACAGCTCTCCTACATATTAACTCCAGTGGATTCCGTATGTTTGAAACCCAAGTTTTAAGATGCTCAGTGTTACTTGAAACTTCTTGTCATGCAGCACAAGAGTGGGAAACCTGTTGTCTACTGATCATCACTAAGGCTTGGCGAAAATTACAGTATTTGCTTGGAAAGTTTTGGTATTTTGCCATTGTAAACATAATGCTGCGTATTATAAGAAATTGAGGAAATAATAGCAAATTAGAATGAAATGATCTGATTCTCATTGCTGATACCATTTTGGCATTCTCCTTTGTTGATGTAAAAAACTTTTAGTATCCTTTTGAAACAAATAGAAATCATCTCCCTAAATTAACAATAATTCTGAATAATAAAGTCCAATGCATGACAAGTAAAAACATATTTCATTTTTTTATTAATGACCTGAGGAGGAAGGTGATGGAGCAGGGAGTGAAGGAGAAATTAGTATGATAAAAGACAATAATAGTGTCAAGTCCTGCGTTTTTGTTTTGTATTTAGGGACCATTACTCTTTACCTTTAAAATTAGAGTAGTTGCTGCTAAATTTGATAAACGTATTTCCCTCCTCATTAATGCTTTCTAGTAAAGTACAGACATTTTTGACAACCCTTACTTAGAGTGAAGGAAAACTTGTTTTTTGGAAAGTTGGTACGATGTATTTAATTATATTTTTTTAGAGCTGCATTTTTTGAGCAACATCACCATCTTGTGGCTTTCTAGAATATTGTTGCCAAACCTGTGTTTTACAACTGTAAGCCTAAATTGCTCTGATGTTGGCCAAGGGATCAATCAAGTTCATAATGGGCAGTTCTTACTGTAAATGGAGGGTAGGGAGTAGAAAATAAAATTACTGTACACTAGGGTTGCAACTTTGTAAGAAAAAATGTGTATTGAGGAAAATCATAGTATAAAATGAAAACAGTTGTGAGTTAGGTTGTGTGATTATGGATGATTGCCATTATTTCATGTTTTCATGAAACATGCAGTGATTTTAGTCAGCTAATCCTAAACTAGAAAGTACCATGTACTTTGTGCTCCATTTATTCATTTAAAAAATATATTTCTTTATTGATTTCAGAGAGGAAGGGAGAGGGAGAGAGAGATAGAAACATCAATGATGAGAATCATTGATCAGCTACCTCCTGCACGCCCCCTACTGGGGATCGAGTTTGCAACCTGGGTATGTGCCCTTGACCAGAATTGAACCTGGGACCCTTCAGTCCTCCGGCCGATGCTCTATCCACTGAGCCAAACCGGCTAGGGCTCCATTCATTCTTTAATAAGGTTACCCAGGCCCGAGAATTCAGATGCCTTATCTCACCAGCCAGTTAACAAGGCTGCTTTTGCTTGGCAGTGTTATCTAAGCTGGTGGCTCTTGGAGGAGTATTTTCTATGTGGGTTTCTGTACCTTTTTCCCATCTTAAATGATAATTTTAAAGAAAAAAGTCAATTTGAGAAGTATGGTAGTTCATTGAACAAACCACCTGAAACTAAATGAGGCTCTTTGGCTTAAAGCCTGCTTGTTGTTTTGAGATTCGATTGGCACTAGGGGTCCTTCAGTAGCAGACATGTATCGGTTGGCACTAGGGGTCCTTCATTAGCAGACCCTCGTGGGCACCAGGTATGTGGATGCAGTGGTGAGGATCTGTGCTATACTTTCGGAATTTACAAGTAGTATGCAGTGATGAACACAAAAGTGGGATCGGGGATTCTGGATAAGTATAGGTATAATTTATTGAGTGTTTACTATGTGTCAGGCACCATGCCAAGTGCTTTTTCTTTGTCATAAATTTCTTTTGGAATTTTGCTCTGATTTTTGCGGGAGCAGTGCATATGCACATAAATAGTATTTGTGGCAGCCCTGAAACATCTCTGTGGAACAGTACGTTTCCTTGTACCATACAAGTGGTTCAGCTGGTATGGGTCTGGTAGGCTTTGCTAGCTCACCAGCGTTTACAATGTTTCTATGGGATCATTTGTACTGTGTTCTAAGCAGCCATAGTTCCCCAAGACTTTTAGAAAAGTCCAGTTGATGTAAAATTTGGGGATTAGTATATGACTTCTGAATTATTTTGAATAATTAGCGCTAGAGAATGTCCCATGTCTAATGAACTTTTCTCTTGTTTATATACTTTTGGCCATTTGAGTATTTAATAAGTCAAACAAGCATTTTATATAACATTTATCTTTTACTTTTTTACTGGACATTTTTGTTTGTTTATTTGTTTTAAGTTTTTAAATCTTATTTGTTTAGTGTATTACAGATGTCCCCCGTTTTTCCCACCACTGCACCCTCCACCCAATTCCTGCCCCACCCCAGGCCTTCACCACCCTACTCTCTGTGTCCATAGGTGAGATCTTTGGTTAATCTCTTCCCACCCCCCCCACCCCCTTCCCTCTGAGATTTGTCAGTCTTTTCCATGCTTCCATGCCTTTATTCACCAGTTTATTTTGTTCATTAGATTTCTTGTTCATTTATTTTGATATTTAGATTCAATTGTTGATAGATATGTATTTGTTGCCATTTTATTGTTCATATGTTTTATCTCTTCTTTTTCCTCTTTTTCTTCCTCTTCCTTGTCTTCCTCTTTTTAAAGAATATCCTTCAACATTTCATGTAGTACTGGTTTGGTGGTAATGAATTCCTTTAGCTTTTTCTTGTCTGTGAAGCTCTTTATCTGACACTCAATTCTAAATGATAGCTTTGCTGGGTAGAGTAATCTTGGTTGTAGGTCTTTGCTATTCATCACTTTGATTATTTCTTGCCATTCCCTTCTGGCCTGCAAAGTTTCTGTTGACAAATCAGCTGACAGTCATATGGCACTTCCTTGTAAGTAACTAACTGCTTTCCTCTTGCTGCTTTTAAGATTCTTTCTTTGTCTTTAGCCCTTGGCCTTTTAATTATGATATATTGTGGTGTGGGTCTCTTTAGGTTCCTCTTGTTTGGGACTCTCTGTATCTCCTGGACTTGTAAGTCTATTTCTTTCACCAGGTAGAAGAAGTTTTCTGTCATTATTTCTTCATATAGATTTTCAATATCTTGCTCTCTCTCTTCTCCTTCTGGTACCTCCATAATGTGAATGTTGGTATACTTGACGTTGTCCCAGAGGCTCCTTACACTATCTTCGTATTTTTGTATTCTTTTTTCTTTTTGCTCTTCTGAATGGGTGTTTTTTGCTTCCTCATATTACAAACCGTTGATTTGGTTCTCGGAATCATCTACTCTACTGTTGGATCCCTGTAAACTATTCTTTATTTAGTGTATGCTTAATTTCTGACTGGCCTTTTTCATGTCTTTGGTATTCTCACTAAGATCCTTGAAAGTCTCATGAAGATCCTTGAGTAACCTTATAACTATGGTTTTGAACTCTGTATCCAGAGTTTGCTTGCTTCCATTTCTTTCATTTGTGACATGTTTCTTTATCTCCACAGGTTGGCTGCTTTTCTGTGTTTGTTTCTATGTATTAGGCAGAACTGCTATATCTCCTGGAATTGGTAGAGTGGCCTTGTGGAGTAGGTGTCCTGTAGGTGTCTGGTACCTCCATTATGGGAATGTTGATACACTTGAAGTTGTTCCAGAGGCTCCTTACACTATCTTCATATTTTTGTAAGTCACCTGAGCTGGGCACTCTAGGTGCGCCCCTGTGTGGGCTATATGCACAGTCTTGTAGTTGAGCCTTGATTGCTGTTGGCATCACTGGGAGGAGTTGATTGACCTCCAAGCCAATTGGCTGTGAGGACCAGCTGTGACTACAGCTGCTATGCAGGAAACACCCCTGTAGAGCAGGACTTGCTTTAGTGGGGCTTTGGTGCTCACTGAGTGTGTCACTTATGGATGTGTAGAGTTGTAATCTGCTATGGTCTGAAGCTATCCACTGGGTCCACTGGCTCTAGGGCAGTGATGAGGATCCTATGACACGTGTGTCAGAGGTAACACGTGAACTCATTTTTTTTGGTTGATTTTTCTTTGTTAAATGGCATTTAAATATATAAAATAAATATCAAAAATATAAGTCTTTGTTTTACTATGGTTGCAAATATCAAAAAATTTCTATATGTGACACGGCACCAGAGTTAAGTTAGGGCTTTTTCAAAATGCTGACACGCCGAGCTCAAAAGGTTCGCCATCACTGTCTAGGGCCTCCAGGGAAGTGCAAAGTCAGCCACTGCCTGGGGCCACCCAGCAGGAGCTACAGAGGGATCTGTAGACGGCTGCTATTTGCTATTCGTTTTGGGCTTGGAAGTGCCCAGGAGAGGCCCAGCTATGAAGCAAGGCAGGCTGCTGCTAGTGCTGGGTTGTGGGACTTTTATTGATAGGTTTGGGACATGCTGTCACCAGCTGCAGCTTGTTTGAGAGATTTTAGCAAAGTCTGAAGCCTGAGCCAGGACAGGCCATTCATATGGAAAAGCATCTGGAAACAGCTTGGGTGGGGCTGCAAATTGGATGGGGTGGGGTCTCAGGGAGTCCCCAGGGTGGAGCAAACAGTATATTCCAGGCTGATGAAGACTCAGATATGGCTATCAGTCAGCCCTGCAACAGGGGAGGTCAAAGCACAGGATCAATGATCCCTGGGAGCACCCCAGTTTGGGAGAAAGCCACCCCCGTGTTCCTGCCCTGATGCCAGACAATCCAGTTCCTCCCTGAATGTGTCTGGGCCGCCCCCCCCCCCCCCCCAAAGCTGGAGCTTGAAAGAAGCAGGACTGTGTAATTTTGTGCGGGCCCTTTAAGAGGAACACTTGAGATTCCAGCAGCCTCCACAATCCACACTGGTTTTACAGCCTGTAGTTGCGGGAACTTCTCTTCCCAGCTCTGGAACCCTGGGGAGTGTCTGGTGAGGGGCTATACCCCTTGCTCCTCACGGGCAGCCTCTGCAGAGACTATCTCCCATACATGGGTGCCAGACCAGCCCATTCCATGCTTCTGCCCCTCCTACGAGTCTCAGTGTGCTTTCTTCTTTACTTCTCTAGTTGTAGGACATCCATTCAGCCATCTTTCAGGTGGTTCTGCATGATGGCTGTTCTGTATTTTATTTGTAATTTTGCTGTGGTTTTGGAGGTGGCGAGTACCAGTGTTTACCTATGCTACCATCTTGGTTCTCTTCCTAGAATCCATCAATCCATCTACTGGACATATTTTTATTGAGCATTTATTTTGGGTTGTGGATATGAGATCGCATTGGTGAGGTGACTATGGACTTGGAGCTCAGAATCAGCAGGGCAAAGATGGGAAAGGGTATAGGTGGTTTATAGTCTCACTTGTGCAGGATTTTGTTTATAATATTTTAATTTTATTAAAGTTTTAGTTCTATGCTTTATACATACATTTTTTTTAAATCACCCTAATTTTACTGGGTTAATTTTTTTTATTAATTGTGAATCTTCTTTTAATACCTTTATTGAATAGTTAGTAAAAACTGAAAACTAAGCTAGGGGCTGGAATTATAAAGATGACTTCTACACCCAAAGGTGGATTCAGCAGGCACCAGAGACCAAACACAGAGAATCCTGCTCCCTGGCATCAGCCTCTGCACAGCAGCTCCTCTGCTATAGTCACAGCCATCCCTCACAGCCAGTCAGCCTGAGGGGCCGTCCCTTTCATTGAGGTGCCAGCAGTAATCATGGCTCAGCTACAACAGGAGGGCACACACAACCCACACAGGGCACACACCTGGAGCACTAACTCAGTTGACAGGCAGACTACCACTGACCCCCCCAGGACACTTACTACATAAGGGCACACTGCCAGGACTGGGAGATGTAGCACATCTTCCTAATACATAGAAACAAACCCAAAGAGTCCCCCAAAATGAGGAGACAAACATGTCCCAAATGAAAGAACAAAACAAAATTCCAGAAAAAAAACTAAACAAAATGGAGACAAGCAATCTACCAGATGCAGAGTTCAAAACACTGGCTATAAGGATGCTCAATGATCTCAGTGAGAACTTCAACAAAGAGATAGGAAATATACAAATGGAGGTAGAAAACATAAAAATGAACCAGTCAGAAATGAAGACAATAATTATTGAAGTGAAGAATACATTAAGAGGAAATCAACAGTATATTACATGAAGGAGAGGATCATATCTGCAATTTGGAAGACGAGGTAGAGAAAACACCCAGTCAGAACAGCAAAAAGAAAAAAGAATTTAAAAAAAAAGAAGATAGTTTAAGGGGCCTCTAAGACAACATGAAGCCTACCAACATTTACATCATGGGGGTGTCAGAAGGAGAAGAGAGAGCACAAGGGATTGAGAACCAATTTGAAGAAATAATGACTGAAAACTTCCCTAAACTGACGAAGGGAAAAGATATACAAGAATAGGAAGTGCAGAGAGTCCCAAACAAGGTGAACCTAAAGAGCCCACACCAGGATACATAATGAAAATGGCAAAGGTTATAAACAAAGAACCTTAAAAACAAGAGAAAACCAGTTAGTTACCTGAGACTGTCCGTTGATTTCTCAACAGAAACTTTGCAGGCAGAAGAGAGTGGCAAGAAATATTCAAAGTGATGAAAAACAGAAACTTACTACCAAGATTACTCTATCCAGCATGGCTATCATTTAGAATCGAAGGTGAGATAAAGAGCTTCCCAGACAAGAAAAGGTTAAGGAGTTCACCACCACCAAACTAGTATTACAAGAAATGTTAAAAGGTGTTCTTTTAAGAAGAAAAAAAAGATCAAAAATATGAATAATAAAATGGCAACTACTTATAAACAATTATTTTAAATGTAAATGTATTAAATGTTGCAATCAAAAGACGTGGCTGAATGAATAAGAAAACAAAACCCTTACGTATGCTGCCTATAAGACCCACTTCATATCAAAAGACATATACAGACTGAAAGTAAAAAGATGGAAAAAGACATTTTATGCAAATGGAAATGAAAAAAAAAAGGAGGAGTAGCAATACTTATATCAGACAAAATAGACTTTAAAACAAAGGCTATGAGTCAAAGAAGGACCCAGCAAGTTCACTTTTGGGCATTTAAAGAAACCCAAAACAGCCCTAACCAGTTTGGCTCAGTGGATAGAGCATCGGACTGCGGACTCAAGGGTCCCAGGTTCGATTCCGGTCAAGGGTACCTTGGTTGCGGGCATATCCCCAGTAGGGGGTGTGCAGGAGGCAGCTGATCAATGTTTCTCTCTCATCGATGTTTCTAACTCTCTATTCCTCTCCCCTCCTCTCTGTAAAAAATCAATAATATATATAAAAAAAGAAGCCCAAAACACTAATTCATAAAGGCCTATGAACCCCTGTGTTCATTGTAACATTTACAATCCCAGAACACTAACTCATAAAGGCCTGTGTACCCCTATGTTCATTGCAACATTTACAGTAGCCAAGATATGGAAGCAATCCAGGCATTCGTCGATAAAGAAGATATGGAATATGACTCAGCCATAAAAAGGAGTGAAATCTTGCCATCTGCAATAACATGGATGGACCTAGAGAGTATTAAACTGGGTGAAGTGGGTCAGAGAAAGAAAAGCCATGTGATTCTACTTATATATGGAATCTAAAGAACAAAACAAACGAACAAACAAAGCAACAAACTTACAGATACAGAGAACGTTTGGATGATTGCCAGATGGGAGAGGCTTAGGGGAACTGGGTGAAAAAGGTGAAGGGATTAAGGCAGGGGTCCTCAAACTACGGCCCGCGGGCCACATGCGGCCCTCCAGGTGTTTTTGCCGCTGCTGCCTGTCCTGCTTAGCAGCCAACTCGTCCCAGGCCCACAGTGCGCATGTGTGGAATGTCTGAGGGACAGTGAACTGGCCCCCTGTTTAAAAAGTTTGAGGACCTCTGGATTAAGGAGTACAAATTGGTGCTTACAAAATAGTCATGGGTTTGTAAAATATAGCATAGGGAATTTAGTCAGCAATATTGTAATAACTATGTATGGTGTCAGATGAGTACTAAACTTAACGGTGATCACTTTATAAGTTATATAAATGTATAATCATGATGTCATACACCTGCAACTAATATAATATTGTATGTCAACTGTAATCTAAAAGTTAAAAAATTATTAAAAGATGAGTCGTAATAAAAAAATGTACAGTGTAATAGGGAGATAGAGAAATAAGCAGGGTTTCAGTGCTGTGAAACAGAGCCACTAAGGAGTGAAAAACTGGAAAGGGAGAGATGACACTTGAGCTGAATGTCAAAGGATGATGAGAAGTTGTGTTGAGGAGCAGTGAGGAAGTTAGTTTTAGGAAGTTAGTGGGCAGCAGTGACGAAGGTGGTACAAGCCATGGGTTATTTGAGGTGGCATTAGGTTGAATTCAGCAAGTCTTTTAATTACTGCAGTGAAGAGCACACGATAATAATGCAGATGTTTGTTGATCTCATAAGGGCAAGGAATTTGTATTCATTATATCACTGATAGAGTAGAGTAATCTTGAGAGCAAGGAATTCACATAGTTTGGAAATGGTTGAAAATTGGCAGTAAAAAAGGAATCTAGAAATGGACCGAGATTTAGAACTGTTAAAAGAACAGGAGTATTCGAATTTTAAGGGCAGCGGCAGTGGGGCGCACTATGGAGCATGGGGCAGAGGGGTTCTGGGAGTTGCTGCTGGTGCCCTGCTGAAGATGCCAAAGAAGCCGGAGCTGAGAGGAAAGCAGTTTCCAGACTTCGTGCCTGTGGACGTCAACACAGACGCCATTCCATTTAAAGATAAAACCAGAGAAGAGCAGAGGCTGAAACAGCTGGCAGCAGAGAAAAGAGAAAACAGAAAATGAAGGGAGGAGAAAATTCATAAAAAATAAAGCTTGGTCGAAGCAGAAGGCCAAAAGGGAAAAGAAAATTAATAAAAAAAGGAAAAGGGAGGTGGGTTCTGAATTTGAGGATGAGGACATGGAGGAACTTCTGAACAACACACGGCTACTGAAGAAGTGTAAAAAAGGCAAAATCACTGAAGAAGAATTTGAGGAGGGGGTGCTGATGAGTGCCCAAGGGTCTACCAGGCAGCGGGTTTGGGGACCTGGGATGTGGAGAGGGACAGCTGATTCTGGAGCTTCAGGTGAGCGGCGGGAGTGCGCCCACATGTGGCAGCTGCCTGCAGCGCCTTTCCCTGTGAACAGGACCTCAGCCCACATGCTGTCCTTTCAGGCTGGGGAGATAGGAGGGCTTGCACACGTATGAATGTTTTACTACAAGCATACCAGCCATGAAGTCCAACAGAAGATGTAAATTATTTGGTATAAATAATAGATGGGTCGCCTATAATTAAAGAGCTCATTTTTGGGGGCTTATTTTATACATACACTAGAGGCCCAGTGCATGGAAATTCATGCATTGGAGGGGGGTCCCTCAGCCCGGCCTGCCCCCTCTCACAGTCTGGGAGCCCTGAGGGGCGGGAGGCGACCTGGTGATCAGGGGAAGGCGACGTCCCATCACACCTCTGCTGCTGCCACTGTCGGCAGCGCAAGCCTCGGGCGGCCCTGGGGGGCTTAGGGGACTGGGGGACTCTGGAGGCAGGCGCCCCAGCAGGGCTGAGGGGACTGGGCGCCGCCATCTTTGAGGGCGGGGCAGTCAATTAGCATATTCCCTCCTTATTGGCTGTGGGTGCCACCATCTTGGAGGGCGGGGCAGTCAGTTAGCATATTCCCTCCTTATTGGCTGTGGGTGCCGCCATCTTTGGGACAGCGTGAGGGTCAATTAGCATATTCCCTCTTAATTTGATAGGATATTAAATATCTTTTTATTGATTTCAGAGAGGAAGGGAGAGAGAAGCATCAGTGATTAGAGAGAATCATTAATCGGCTGCTTCCTGCACGCCCCACACTGGGGATTGAGCCCACAACCTGGGCATGTGCCCTGACTAGTTCATAGGTCGATGCTCAACCACTGAGCCACACCAGCTGGGCTATACTTATTTTTAATAGACATACTGGTGTGGGCTTGATTTCAGGCTTTTTCAAGTTCCCTAGAGCTTTCAGGCTCCCGAGCTCCCTGCATGTCCTTGTCCCTGGACTGCGTTCTCTCTTCTCGTTCCTGAAGGTTGGATTACCCACTTCCCTGGGCGCCCCCATGTGCTCCTTCATGTTCTCTCTGTTTCAGTAACGGTCACCTGAAAGCTCTTTCTTTGTTTGCAGGTTCATCTCTGCACTAGACTATGAGCCCCTTGGCAGGAGGAGTCGGGTCGTACTCATCTCTAGGTCCCCAGCGTCCCCTGCAGTTCCTGGTGCAGAGTGAGTGACTGGCAGCTCTTTAAACTGAGACCATGTTTAACCGTCAGACTCCATACGTATTGATGACTGACTATGCCTGTGTGGGCCCAGCAATGACGTCATCATGGAAAATAGGGCTGTAGACTTGCACTGCTTCTGTGCTTGGGGTCGCCCTGGGTGAGACAGAGCCGCGCCCCTCTCACATGGCGCTGTCCTCGCGCTCAGATCCCAGAATGTCTACAGCAGCCGCTGTCGAAGGGCCACACCCCTTCGTGTTGTGAATGAGGTGTGGGAACTGTGTTGACATTAACCATTTTAGTTGCGGTGTCTATCCCCTTTCAAGGAAGACGGTGCCGTTTCTGAACCATGTCTGTCGTGTCTCGCAGTTCAAGACGACAGCTCCTGGTCATCGAGGCGTGCACTCGGAGTGGGGGGTCTTGGGGGCCAAGTGAAGGCAGCAGCAGCCTGGGCGGGAGCTGGGGTCCCGGCAGTAGAGGGAACGGTCCTTCACTCGCTGGCCCAGATTCCCAGTCTGCACAGTGTTTTCTTATTTTTTGTTAATCCTCACCCGAGGATATTTTTCCATTGGTTTTTAGAGAGAGTGGAAGGGAGGGGGAAAGACACAGAGAGAGAAGCAGTGATGTGAGAGACACAACGATTGGTTGCCGGGGATCAAGCCTGCAACCAAGGTTTGCTCTTGACTGGAATCAAACCCAGACCCTTCAGTCCGTAGGCCGATGCTCTATCCCAGGGGTGGGCAAACTTTTTGATTCGAGGGCCACAATGGGTTCTTAAACTGGACCAGAGGGCCGGAACAAAAGCATGGGTGGAGTGTTTGTGTGAACTAATATAAATTCAAAGTAAACATCATTACATAAAAGGGTACGGTCTTTTTTTTTTTTTTAGTTTTATTCATTTCAAACGGGCCGGATCCGGCCCGTGGGCTGTAGTTTGCCCACGGCTGCTCTATCCACTGAGCCAAACAGGCTAGGGCCTGCAGTGTTTTAGACATCACAGTTCTTCTCAAAGAACTGACCCTGTGCATGTTTGTCTCTATTCTCTACAATTACCCTTCTGTCTAATTCACTAATCATGTCCCTCGGTTTTCTTCTAATCTCCTTCCACGCAGATGAATGTCTTCACCTGGCCGTGGGTCCTCAGTCCTGCGCAGGAAGGCGTGTCTTTTCCTTGGCAGACTGAGTGCACGCCTCCACGAAAGCTGTGCCTTTCTCTCCTTGCTGACCTCCCATCCCCCGAGGGTACTGACTCGCCCTCGCCTGCACCACCCTCGCCTTCTGTCATTCTTCAGATTTTTAAAGTTCGTAATTTGAGCATTCCGGTTTACATGTAATATATGGAGGTTAGTCATACAAGCGAACGTTCGGGAACTAACCACTCCCCTTAAGAGCGAGGTGAGTCCCGCACAGTTAGAGTTGCCGTGAGTGCTGCTGTGACCCCGCGAGCCTCTCTCCCCCCAGCCCCGAAGTGACTGCTGTTCTGAACTGTTTTCTTAAATCTCCTCTTTTTATAATAGTGTCCCCACAAATATGTTTCTTTGTTTCGAGTTTTATAATTTTTGTTTATAGGCTTTTTAAAACTTGCACAAATAGTATTTTATTATGGAGGGCAGTATAATTTACAAATGTTTATACAATTTAAAAAAACACATTCAAACATCATAAAAGAATACATAGGAATCTCTTCCCCTCGTGTTGGTCTTCCCGGTCAGCTTGGCAGGCAGCACACTTACAGCCCTGACCTTGAAGGCTGCGTTTTTCAGGTGTCGTTGGCTCAGGTGCAGGTTTGGAGTCCTGATCCTCTGCCACGTTTCCTTTCAGACTCCTCCATCGTCATCCCCCCCTCTGGGACCTGCGGGAGTTCCCACTTTGGGGACACGCCCCCACTACTTGATTTTCACCTTCCCAGGTTGGTCCTTCCTGAGATGGCTGAGCCGGAGCCACTTCCCCACCACTCGGTGGATCTCTCCTCTGGCCTCAGCGGGATGCACACGTGACCCCCCTACCCCCGCCAGCCTTACTGTGAGCAGCCAGTCAGGTCTGGAAGGCTCAGGGGTGGAGAGGCCAGTCTTCTGCTTTCCTGAGGATTCACCTTCCGGGGACAGCTCACTCTGTCCTTCGAGCCCCCTGGTCTGACCTCTGACAGATGGGGCTGAGGTCCCGGTCTGAGATGACTCACTGGTGTCTGGGCCATTCCTGAGCCCGAGTGTCTTCACTCTGCAGGCTGTGTTGCCGAGGCTGGCGTGCTGGTTTTGGTCCATCCGGCCGAGGCTGTGATTCTTCCTGGGCCTCTGCCGCTGCTCTTACACTTCCCGTCCTCCCCGAACGGGTCTGCAGACTCTGTCCTCCACAGATGAGCGGCCAGATCGGAGGCACTGGAGGAACAGTCCTCTTCCAGGAGAGCTCTGAGGCTCTGCTTAAACTCAGGGTGTGGGGGGCCTCTGTCATCAGCCTGGGAGCATCTGAGAGTAGTCATCTTTGGAGCTACTCGACCAAATGTCCCACCTGTCGTGTGTTGGTCTCTCTACCATCGGCTTTCTCCGTCGTCATCACCCCTGTGGTCCACTACACAGCCTGTCTGCCACCATGTGTCCTAAGTCATTGCGTCTGCCACAGCCTCTGCAGCCTCACTGGTCAGAGTAGTCTTGGCACCCTGTTGTGTGACTCAGTGGTTGAGCAAGGACCCTGGAACCAGGAGGTTGCCAGTTCATTTCCTGGTCAGGGCACATGCCCGGGTTGCGGGCTCCATCCCTAGGGGCGTGCAAGAGGCAGCCGATCGATGATGTTCCTCTCTCATCATTGATATTTCTCTCTCTCTATTGCTCTCCCTTCCTCTCTTTCTAAAAACCAATAAAAAGATATTTTTAAAAAAATAGTCTTGGTCTCCATAACCATCTCCCTGCTTGTGTCAAAGGTGCCGTCCCCTCTCCCAGGTGCATACTCATTAGAGCTGTCTGCAGCAGGGCGCTGCCTCCGCCTGTGTTTGGTCGGAATCCTGGTTTCTTTCTTGCTATGTTTTTTTCAGAATCCTGGTTTCTTTCTTGGTGTCTTTACTCAGCCATATCCACACGGTTCTGTTACCTGGAGACTCCGCATGAGGCTCAGGGCGCTGCTCACGGTGCTGAGCGGGGGGGGGGGGGGGGGGGGGGTCCAGGTTCTCAAACTCCGCGTCATTGGAACCTTTCAGGTTCTCTGAAGCAGCAGTCACCAACTGGTGGTCCGCGGACCACTGGTGGTCCATGAGGTCCAAAAGGTTGGCGACCGCTACTCTTCACTGGTAATCACGCCACACTGATAGCTCGTCCTCCAAAGAGCCCCCCAGGCAGACTATGTCATGCTGCAGGCTGGGTTCCTAGAAGAGTCATGCAGGGTGGCAGTTTGGGAAGATGGCCCTGGTGGATACTGGTTCCCAAGCAGCCTGTGGAGCGGCGGGCAGGGTGCAGTGGGCAGGGAGCTGCCTTATGCTGGGTGTCATCGTTCTGTGCCAGGCAGTTGAAACACCTTCCTGTGACTGGTCGGGACATAGACACTTCCTTTCCTCACAAGTGCGACCATCAGCCAGTCTGTGGGGAAGAGGCGTCTGAAGTCTGTTGGAGCAGGGGAACGAGGTGGAGCGCAAAAGGAGGCCGTTTTTAAGCCTGCGAATGGGGAGTGTTGTCTGCTTCCTGAATTGAACCTTGTATCATTTCCCTTGTTCTCCTTAGTAACGCTATTTGCTGTTGTAACTAATCCCAGTTTTTTTTCTGTTTATATCTGCCTGGTTTGTCCCTTTCATATTTTTGCTTTCATTCTATCAGTATTTTTATTTTGTAGGCGTCTCCTATCTCCTGAATTAGTCCCTGTGCCTGGTTCTGGTGGTTCTGTATTTGGACCCTTACCTTGTGCTTTCTGATGGTCCTGGCTATGTATTTATTCCTGTTTTTCCCCAGCCTAATTGTACTCTCTCCTTTGCTACTTGTTTGAAGGTGTTCCCCTCTTATTGCCGTCTTTTGTGCTTGCACAGTGTCAAGTTAGACCCTGTCCACCCGCTGAGCAGTGCTGGGTCCACACCCAGCTTCCGCCCTCGCCCTGGCCTCCTCTGTGTGCTTCTGTTCCTGTTCCACGTTTTGATGGTGTAAACTCTTTGTTTAAACATTGTAATAAGATGTTACAGTTGCTTGATTCCCACAGTGTTTATTTAGGTTTTCTTTTGTGCTACGAGTTTCTTCACTGTCTGTCCCTCCTGTATCTCAGATCATCTGTGGAAGTTTTACTCTGGGATGGTCCGTCTTAGATCGTCTTGAGTAAAGGTCTTGGCTTTTGGCTCCCCTGGCAAAGTCCAAGGAGTTTGGTGATGCAGCTTTGCCTCGGTCCCCTGTAAGTGCATGTCCTGCTGCCCGTACTCCTCCTGCTGTCCCTGCGAGACTGCTGTCACATCACTCCTCCTCGCTGCTTTTGCACGGTCTCTGTTCTGCTGTCCTGCAGTTTCAGCACTGTGTCCCAGGTGTGGATTTGTTTCTCTAGCCTCTTCTTTTTTTAAAAAAATACGTTATTATTGATTTTTTTAAAGAGAGAGGAAGGGAAAGGGAAAGAGATGGAAACATTGATCGGCTGCCTCCTGAGTGCTCCCTACTGGGGGATCAAGCCAACAACCTGAGCATCCAGGAATCGAACCAGAAACCTCTTGGATCATGGGTTGACACTCAATCCACTGAAGTCACACTAGCTGGGCTCCAGCCTCTTTTATATGTTGTGCTTCTTAGAATTGTGCATAAATGTCCATCATTAGTTCTGGAAAACTAAGTCATTTTTCTCTCTTAGTATGACCTCCTTTTTCTTCATTTTCTGGGACTATGAGTAGACAATATATGTCAGATCTCATTTTTTTCTACCTATCTTTTACAGTCTTTGGTACTTTCCATTTGTTTATTTAGCACTCCTTCTAAATGATTTTTTTCAGATTTATATTCAAGTTAATTGATTATCTTATGTTTTTTTAATCTGAATAAACTATGGATTTTAGTTATTAATGATATGTTGATATTGACTCATTAATGAAAACAAATGTTGCATACTACTGAAAGATGTGATAATATGGGAAAGTAGGAATTGGCCCCATGAGGAGCCTACTATCTTCACAATTTTTCTGTAAATCTGGAACTATTCTAAAATCTAATAGCTCTGGCTGGTGGGCTCAATGGTTAGAACGTTAGCCCTCACACCAAAGTTCAATTCCTGGCCAAGGTTCACGTACCTGGTTACAGGTTTGATCCTCGACCCCAGTTGGGGCACCTGCGGAAGGCAACCAATCGATGTGTCTCTCTCACACCCATGTTTCTCTCCCCCTCCCTACCACTCTCTCTAAAAATCAATGGAAAAAAATATTCTCTGGTGAGGATTAACAAAAATAATAAAAATAAATAAATAACAAGTAAATTCTATCTGGATCTTTTTCAAATAATGCAATGCCATTATTCATAATCTCTCTATGCTTAACCATGTTTTAGTTGCTCTTTTATTGCTAAAACTAATTTTAAAAATTTATGTTTGGTAATCATAATACTTAAAGTCCTTGCAGGGTTGGAAACTTATTTTTTTTGTTTCTGTTGACTCACTCATGGTGGCTTCTTTCCTTCGAGCTTGATTTTCTAAATTATCTATATATATAAAAAGGCAGTGACCATGACGACCGTGACGACTGTTTGACCGGTCACCATGTGGTGCTAGCATAGTTCATAGACACAGGTAAAGTCTATGAGTGAACTAAGAATGAACAAGACAAATGCTTGCCTTCATGGAGCTTGCACTGTAAGAAGGTTAGGTCAGGGATGAGAATTCAAAATTGCCACCAGCACAGACCTGAGGTGCCACTTCTCAGAGTGACCAGAGATACACCCAGTAGTGGACTGGGGGCATGACGGAAGGGCTGGTGCCGACATGAAGGCGGGCCATTCTGGATTTCCCAGAGGAGCCAATGGCAGCCTAGGAGGTGGAGCCTTTGCTGCTGACTGGCATAAAAACCGACCAATCAGAACCAAATCTGGGTGAACTGCGAGGAGCCAATGGCTGCCTAGGAGGTAGAGCTTTTGACGCTGACTGGCATAGAAACCAACCAGTCAGAACCAAATCTGGATGAACTGCAAAGGCAGAACCTAAGGTGGGGGGTGGGCTGAGGAGGGGTTTTAAGGGCAACAGCTGTTTGGTGTAAGGTGTAAGAAAGTGGTTCAATTTTTTAATACATTGTTTGCAGGTAGTTTTTATCACGCGCTAACAGGTGGCTCTACTTCTTACAGTCAACGTAAAACGTATAAATACGTTTCCCGCATACAATTAATAACCAGTTTGGCAGTATAGTGCATAGGGCTGGCTATCAGTCCAGATATAAGGATTATGTATTTTTGTCTGCCAAGAGCAGGGGTGGGCAAACTTTTTGACTCGAGGGCCACAATGGGTTCTTAAACTGGACCGGAGGGCCGGAACAAAAGCATGGGTGGAGTGTTTGTGTGAACTAATATAAATTCAAAGTAAACATCATTACATAAAAGGGTACGGTCTTTTTTTTTTTTTTAGTTTTATTCATTTCAAACGGGCCGGATCCGGCCCGCGGGCTGTAGTTTGCCCACGGCTGGCCAAGAGCATCTCCTCCTGCTGAAAAAGCCCCCCGCCCCATTTAAGCAATCCTATCTTATATAATCTATCTATACTAATAAAAGGGTAACATGCTAATTAGACTGGGTCGACTGGCCATCTTCCGGACGTCCGACTTCCTTCTGGACAAAGCCATGGTGGTGGGGGCCAAGGCAGAGGCAGTTAGGGGCAATCAGACCAGCAGGGGAAGGCAGTTGGGGGCATCCAGGCCAGCAGGGGAGGGCAGTTGGGGGTGACCAGGCTGGCAGGGGAGGACAGTTGGGGGCGACCAGGCCAGCAGGGGAGGGAAGTTGGGGGCATTAGACAGGCAGGCAGGTGAGTGGTTAGGAGCCAGTGGTCCTGGATTATGAGAGGGGTCCTGGATTGGAGAGTGTGCAGGCCAGGCTGAGGGACACCCCCCCTGCACACAAATTTTGTGCACCAGGCCTGTAGTCTATATATATAAAAGCCTAAGCAACCGAACAACTGTTTGGTTGCTATGACGTGCAGTGACCACCGGGGGGCAGATGCTCAACCCAGGAGCTGCCCCCTGGTGGTCAGTGTGCTCCCACAGTGGGAGCGCTGCTCAGCTGACTGACGGGTGCCAGACGCCCGGCTCATGGCTAGTGAGCGCAGCTGCGGAGGCACGAGCCTCTCCCACCTCCGTGGCAGCAGGCTACTGAGCTGCAACAGCAGCAGGCACAGTGGGGCCATGATGTGTGGGAGCGGCGCAACACTCCGCCCAGGCTCAGGCTCCTTCCGGCTGCCTGCCGCTTCGCGCACTACTACATCCCTCAGGAGATGTCGGACAGCCGGATTCAACCCAATCCCCACAGGCCTGTGGGATTGGGCCAAAATTGGCAGTCCAACATCCCCTGGGGGGTCCCGTATTGCGAGAGGGCACAGGCCAGGCTGAGGGACCCCACCGGTGCACAAACCCTTGCACCGGGCCTCTAGTAGGCTCATAATTGGTTTTCTTCATTGTGGGCAATACCAGTGGCTTACTGGGGTGCCTTCCTGCAAGCATGTGCCTGAGCCGCTGCTGTATGTAGAGTTCCAGTGGACCTGGCTGGCTTCCTGGGGCTCAGCCCTCACCCCATGGCATGCCCAGGGCTCTGTCTCCCATCCCAGTGCTCCTGTCGGCGTACACATGCAGGCTAACGCTCTGATTTAAACATTTTTTGCTCAATGCTCACCATTTCCTCTGTTACTTCAATTCACTTTTAAGAAGTTTTGGGTTTTGTTTTTTTTATTGGCTACTATAATATGGGTGAGAGCAGGCTTGATAATTTAGAACATAATAGTGTTAGAAAAGTGCATTGGTTTTAATTTATCCAGGATTGATTGCATTAAAGCAGAAAGACCTTTCAAAATATCTATCTACCAGACTGCTTGAAATGGAAACCTTCGCTGTCCATTCTTTCCTCATGTTCATGGCCTCCCCTTGGGGTTCTCCCGTGAACGTGCAGCTGGTGCACCTGCAGGAGGTGTCATCCTGGAGCCCATTGGCTCAGCTGCAGGAGGAGTGGGCCTGATGCGGCTCCAGAACTGCAACTCTTAATTAAATCAGTTTCTCAAATAGTGAGCAGCTGTTTCTCTTATCCTTTTACACACACAAGCATGCATGTGCACATACGCAGATCACATAACATGTGCTACTTTGAATGAGTGAAGAGAGTATAATGATTTTAGAGTGTTGTCTCCTTGAATTTGGAGAAGGCTCTAAATGGAGCATGGAAAAAGCTACAAACGGAAAAACAAGATAGACATTAATATTTCTCAATCTTGCCTAGTACCTTCCACTTTATCTTCAGTGGTTAAGAGTTGATAAAAGGTTAGCCTTAAAATATTTGTCATGCACTATGCATATCCTACATAATAAAGAGCTAATATGCTAATGGTCATGACACCCTCACACCATAACGACCGTTCAGCAGGAGGCTGTGTGCGCAGCTGGGCAGAGCCGCCGCGTTGCTCTGGAGACAGGGCGGAAGCGGGGAGGCGCCCGAAGGAGGTGGGACCAGCCCAAGGCGACTAGCGGGACCAAGGGTGGGGCTTGAAGCACCCAGAGAAGGTCAGAGGGATCGGGGGCAGGGCCAGGTGCGCTCGAGCTCTGGATGGAGAGGTTAGGGCAGGGGTGGGCAAACTTTTTGACTCGAGGGCCACAATGGGTTCTTAAACTGGACCGGAGGGCCGGAACAAAAGCATGGATGGAGTGTTTGTGTGAACTAATATAAATTCAAAGTAAACATCATTACATAAAAGGGTACAGTCTTTTTTTTTTTTTTTTAGTTTTATTCATTTCAAACGGGCTGGATCCGGCCCGCGGGCCATAGTTTGCCCACGGCTGGGTTAGGGTGTCAAGGCGGGTGGGCGGGGCCACGTGATTTCGCACACTGGGTCACTAGTAAGTATATAAGTTCTTTGGTTTATCTCTTCTTGTCCTGCCAACCCCATATCAAGGTATGTCAGTCTGTTCCATGCCTCCATGCTTCAAGTTTTATTTTGTTTGTCACTTCATTTTGTTCATTAGATTCCACAAATAAGTGAGAGCCTGTGATATTTGTCTTTCTCAGATTGTCTTATTTCACTTAGCATATTTTTCCGGGTCCATCCATGTTAGTGAAGATGTGGGGGTGGGGGCACCCAGGGGCTGGGAGGAGGGGGGTAAAGGGGGGGAAATGGGAGACATCTGTAATACTATCAACCATAAGAAAATATACGAATGACCAAAAAAAATAAAATAAATGTGTTAAAAATATTTGTCACACGGAAGAAAGATGAGGTAGCTCTGCTTTGTATTTATTTAAAAAATAAAAATTGGGATGGAGGAGTGAAGTAGAACTTGCAAAAGAATATCTACAAAAAGAAACATGCAAGCCCTGGCTAGCGTGGCTCAGTGGCTGAGCGTAGTCCTGTACACCCAAGGTCACCAGTTCAATTCTAGTCAGAGCACATGCTTAGGTTCCATCCCAGGGCAGGGTGCATGTAGGAGGCAAATGATGTTTCTCTCTCTCCCTCTCCCTTCCTCTCTAAAATCAATAAAAACATATTTTTAACAAAAGAAAGATGCAAGAGTGACTGGAGACATGACAATTAATGCAGCATATAGACTTGAACTCGACCCTGTGTTTGAAAATTTCAATAAACGGCATTGCCCTAACCAGTTTGGCTCAGTGGATAGAGCGTTGGCCTGCGGACTGAAGGGTCCCAGGTTCGATTCCAGTCAAGGGCATGTACCTTGGTTTCGGGCACATTCCCGATGGTGGGTGTGCAGGAGGCAGCTGATCGATGTTTCTCATCTATGTTTCTAACTCTCTATCCCTTTCCCTTCCTCTCTGTAAAAAATCAATAAAATATATTAAAACAAACAAACAAAAAAACAACACAGCATTGTTGGGACGGTTGATGCAATACAATATATATTAGGTAATAATAACATACTAGTTACATTCCTGAATTTGATCATTGTCCTATCGTTATTTGAGAGAATATTTTTATTCTTAGGAAATGCACACTAAATATTAAAGGGTATCGAGCAAACTACTGAGGTGGTTCAGGAATACATACATGCATAAATAGTAGAATATGTCATAAATGGGCACATGAACACGTGACCCTGGATCCTCTCTCACAGTAATTCAGACATGGCTCATGGCCGTACTCACCTGTAATGCTTATAGTACTAAGTCTCAGTTCTAAATGGTGGACAGCTGACTGTATCAGCATGTGATGGGTTGACAGTATTGTATCAGTGTGTTTTCTTAATTGATTGACTAGTTTTAATCATATGGAAAATTACAATCTCTTGTTTAACACATGAATAAATTGAATTTTTTATAGGTTTAAGCTGAATTTTGGGACATGGCCACTGCTTCCCCAAGGTCTGACACTAGTAATAACCACAGTGGAAGGTTGCAGTTACAGGTAACTGGTAAGTTACTTCCATAATAGTGTAAAATAGTGGTTCCCAGGCAAATCTTTCTTTCCATCTGAATTCAGCAGATTTATTCCATAAGGATCTCTTCCTTTAGATTCATGCTATAGTGTATTTGTTGCAACAGGCCTCCATGGTAGACACCCTCTAAAGGTGTTTTATATGTCCAGTAAGTATTTATGGGACCTGTGCTGGGTGTGGAGAAGATAGGTCCTCTTTGGTAGGAGAATTTGGGTACTGCAACTAGCATCATCGAGTTGGCCCTTAAATGATTATTTGGATAGAGAAGGAAGCTGAAGGCCTTTTTCATCCATTTAGCCATCCATTCAGTCATTGGGCAAATATTTGTTAAGTAGAGTTACACATGTGGCAACATAAGCCCTAGTTCTCCAGGGATTTGTGGTGGGACAGTTACCATGCAGAGTGATGGTTAACTGCATGCAGTGAGGACCTAGAAGAAGGTGTCGTAGGTCCGCTTGGGATTGCAGGGGCCTATGGACATACAGAATGTATAAGAGAAGGACTCACAGAGGGTAACACTTGAATTTGCGCAGGAGTAATCGGAGTTCATCTCCAATTAGGTTGGCAGGAGAGAGCATTAGAGGGAACAGCATTTGCAAGAGCATGGAAGAGCCTTGGTTAGGGGACTTTAGATAATTCATTCTTGCTAGTTGGAATACATGATTCAAGGAGGAATGGTCCTTAAGCCAACAGTTTTACTTCTAGAAATTTATTTTGGAGAATTGATATTGCTTACATAATTATAAACATTAGTTTATGATTTAGAAAGTATTATATAATTTTCATAATTATAAATAATGTATAATTTATGTAATTAAGTATATTTATATTTGTTTATGTAAATAATATAAATTTCTGCAAGGTAATTTCCTATGAGTAATGTATATATGGTTTGTAATATACGTGTTATATATAAATATGTGTAGAATTTTTAGTATGTGTTATGTAAATATATATATAAATTATTATAAATGTGTATGTGTGTATATATACACACGTACACACTCAGTGGAATTCTAGGTAGACAATGAAATGAAAGAAATGAGTATGCGTACCAGTAGGAGCCATGTTCTAAGAGAATATTGTTAATTGAAAGAGCAGGGCATGGAATAGTGTGTAATGAGCTACCACATGGATGTAAAACCGGAGGGGGTGTGTATGCAGCTCTATGCCTTGACCACTAGAAGATTTGCCTCAGGAGGGTGGGAGTCAGGCAGGGTAAGAAGGAGATGCCCTGTGGTTCCCATGGCACTCATTACTGTGAGGTCAGTTGTTTCTAGTTTAAAATGAACAGGTAAGAAATGCTTCTTGTCTTAGAAAGCAAAGCACAAATCCTGAATTTGTACTGATATCAAGGTAGCAGAAAGCACCCAATCACAACAAGGGGAAAAATAAGAATCTAAGAAAATGAGGATAGTTCAAGGAGCCTCTGGGACAACATCAGGCATAACTACATCTGCAACAGAAGGAGAAGAGAGAGAGAGAGCAAGGACTTGAGAACTTATTTGAAGAAATAATGACTGAAAAATTCTACCACCTGGTAAAGGAAAAAGGAAGTGCAGAGACTCCTAAACAGGATGAACCCAAAGAGACCTAGATACATAATGATAAAATTCCAAAGATTAAAGACAAAGAAAGAATCTTAAAAGCAGCAAGAAAAAAAGCAGTTAGTTACCTACAAAGGAGCTCCCATAAGACTCAGCTGATTTCTCAGCAGAACCTTGCAGGCCAGAAGCGAGTGGCAAGACATATTCAAACTGATGAATAGCTAGCCAGGGCTTACAACCAAGACTACTCACCCAGCAAGGCTGTCATTTAGAATCAAAGGACAGATACATAGCTTCCCAGACAAGAAAAGCTAAAGGAGTTCACCACCACCAAACAAGTATTATAAGAAGTGTTAAAGTCTTGAAAAAGAAGGAGGGGTGAAGGGAAGAAGGGGAAGAAGAAGAAGGATAAAAAATGTGAATAATAAAATGGTGAAGCTACACACCTATCAACAATTACTTAAATGTAAATAGAATGAATGCCCCAGTCAAAAAAACATACCGTGGCTGAAGGGATAAGAGAACAAGACCCTTATCTATGTTGCCTGCAAGAGACCCACTCCAGATCCAGACACACAGACTGAAAGTAAAGAGATGGAAAAAGGTATTTCACGTAAATGGAACGAGAAAAAAAACAAACTTGAGGTAGCAGTACTTCTGTCAGACAAAATAGACTGGAAAACGAAGGCTATGAGACAAGAAGGACCCAGCAATTCCACTTCTGGGTATTTATCCGAGGAAACCCAAAACATGAATTCAAAAGATCTATGCACCCCTATGTTCATTGCAGCATTGACAATAGCCAAGATATGGCAGCCACGTAAGTGCCCATCAATAGATGAATGGATAAGGAAGAGGTGCCACATGTATACAATGGAATGTGACTCAGCTATAAAGAATGAAATTTTGTATCTGTAACAACATGGATGGATCTAGAGGAGCGGTTCTCAACCTGTGAGTCGCGACCCCTTTGGTGGTCAAACGACCCTTTCACAGGGGTTTGCCTAAGACCATCGGAAAACACATATATAATTACATATTGTTTTTGTGATTAATCACTATGCTTTAATTATGTTTAATTTGTAACAATGAAATTGGGGGTCACCACAACCCTGTATTAAAGGGTCGCGGCATTAGGAAGGTTGAGAACCACTGATCTAGAGGATATTATGCTGAGTGAAATGGGTCAGACACAGAAAGGTAAAAGCCATGTAATTTCACTTATGTATGGAATCTAAAAAACAAAATAAAAGAACAAACAAACTCAGACACAGGTAATATTTTGATGGTTGCCAGAATTCAGGCTCATTGGGGGCTGGATGAAAAGGGGGAAGGAATTAAGATGTGCAAATTGCCAGTTATAAAAAGTCATGGGGATGTAAAATATAGGAAATATGTCAATAATATTGTAATAACTATGTCTGGTGTCAGATCGGGTGATCACATAGTGTAATCACTATGTTGTACACCTGAAACTAATATATTGTGTGTTAACTGTAACTGAAAATAAATTATTTTTTAAAAAGAAAGTAGGTTACTACAGTTGACTCTTAAACAATTTGAGGGTTAGGGGCATCAATCTCCTAAGTAGCTAAAAATCCAAGTATAACTGGGTTGTTGTTTGTTTGTTTTTAAGAGAGAGAGAGAGAGAGAGAGAGAGAGAGAGAGAGAGACATCAGTTTATTGTTTTACTTATTTTTGTATAATTGGTTGATTCTTTTTTTAATATATTTTTATTGATCTCAGAGAGGAAGGGAGAGGGAGAGAGAGATAGAAACATCAATGATGAGAGAGAATCATTGATTGGGTGCCTCCTGCACACCACCTACTGGGGATCGAGCCCGCCACCCAGGCATGTTGTCCTTGACCAGAATCAAATCCGGGACCCTTCAGTCCTCAGGCCGACGCTCTATCCACTGAGCCAAACTGGCTAGGGCCTTTGGTTGATTCTTGTATGTGCCTTGCTAGGGCTCAAACCCACAACCTTGCAGTATTGGGACAATGCTCTAAGTCAGAGTTGAGGAACCTTTTTTCTGCCAAGGGCTATTTGGATATTTATAGCATAATTTGAGGGCCATACAAAAGCATCAACTTAAAAATTAGCTTGCTATATCTGGTCAAACATTTACTTGTAATTAACTCACCCTAATGCCTTGGCAGGGCCATATCAAATGATTTTTTTAAAATATGTCTTTATTGATTTTAGAGAAAGGGGAAGAGCAACATAGAAACATGGATGAGGGAGAGACATTGATCGGTTGCCTCCTGCATGCCCCCCACTGGGGATTGAGCCCACAACCCAGGCATGTGTCCTGACTGGGAATCGAACTAGTGACCTCTTTGTTCATGGGTCGATGCTCAGTCACTGAGCCACATCAGCTGGGCCTACGTGTAACTGTTGACTCCCCCAAAACTTAACTACTAATAGCCAACTGTAGACCTGAAGGTTAACACATATTTTGTATGTTATTTGTATATATACTGTATTCTCACTATAAAGTAAGCTAGAGAAAAGACAATGAAGAAAACCATAAGGAAGAAAAAAATACATATACAATACTGTATATGTTTATTGAAAACAAACTAAGTGAACCCCACGGTTTAAACCTGTATTGGTGAAGGGGCAACTATAGTTGCTCAGGGCTGGGGAAAGGGGAGTTGGGAAGAAAGGGGTGTTTTTTGGGGTGGTGACTATTATTAAAAATTGATTATGGTGGTGGTTGCACAACCACCATGAATTATATACTTGAAGTGAGTAAACTATATGGGTATGTGCAATATATTTCAATAATACTGTCAAAATTCAAATGGTTCTCAGGCATTATCATATTCATGTTTTGGTTTATTTTGTTTGTGTGTTTTTTTTCTTTTTTAAAATGTATTTTATTGATTTTTTTCAGAGAGGAAGGGAGAGGGATAGAGAGTTAGAAACATCGATAAGAGAGAAACATCGATCAGCTGCCTTTCGCAAACCTCCTACTGGGGATGTGCCCACAACCAAGGTACATGCCCTTGACCGGAATCGAACCTGGGACCTTTCAGTCCACAGGCCGGCACTCTATCCACTGAGCCAAACCGGCTAGGGCTATCATATTCTTGTTGTAGTGGGTTTTTTTTCATTCTGTCAATGAAAAGAGTTTTAGTTGCACAAGTAGCACCGTTTCATTTTTATTGATTTATTAGTATAAATACTGCTTTCTGGCTACATATATTCACAGTGATTGTCATGTTTCTGTTAGTTTCTAGTGCCAAACTAAAAAGAAAAAAGAACTGGTTTGGAACAGCAATCTATACAGAAGTAGTTGTAGATGGAGAAATTAAGAAAACAGCAAAATCCAACAGTTCTTCCAATCCCAAGTGGGACGAGCAGCTGACTGTGTGAGTACCGCAGAGGGGACGCGGCCTTCAGAGGGAAGTGTGCCGCTTGGAATCTTAAAAATTAGTATCTCGTAGGAAAGCTTCATGGTAATGACTGCTGTGCTCCAGTATGAATAGTCAATTCAAAGTGAAAAAATTGTGGGTTAATTTTCTTTCCTTTACAGAAGAGGCGAAATGATCCTTGCTTTAGCTTCATAAAGTAAAGTATTTTCATGTAGCCATATTTTCTCTTCCTGTCTTGCAAAAAGAAATAGAGCAGAAATCAATTATTCTTAATTTTGGCATTTCTGAAGTACAATGTTATAAATTTGTGTATTAGAACCAGTGCCATCAATTGTCTTAAATGTTGAGAAATTTGTTCAAATAGAAATAGTTATTGTGAAGCCTCAGACTCTTTTTAAAAAAAATATATTTGTATTGATTTCAGAGAGGAAGGGAGACAGAAAGAGAGACAGAAACATCAATGATGAGAGAGAATTATTGATTGGCTGCCTTCTGCACGTCCCCTATTGGGGATCGAGCCCGCAACCCAGGCATGTGCCCTTGAGTAGAATCGAACCTGGGAATCCCCAATCTGCAGGCCGATGCTCTATCCACTGAGCCAAACCAGCGAGGGCAAGCCTCAGACTCGATGTATAGGTGGTATTTTGGTTTGCTAAGTACAAACATTCTTATTTAGCTTTTAAAGTGCTGATGTACTTGAAATTAAGTATTGTTTTTGTAATTCAAGTAGTTTACTGTTTCATACAGTATTTTTTCCTCAAACTGAATCCTGGCTTTAAAAGGTAATTGAGGTAAGTGATGTAATAGCCATGGGCACTTGAGTGACGCATGTCCTTGCTTTGCTCGTCCTCAGGAGTGTGAGCGCACAGAGCACGCTGGAGTTCCGGGTGTGGAGCCATCACACCCTGCGGACGGATGCTCTGTTAGGAAGAGCGGCTGTGGACCTGAGGCAGGCTCTGTTAACACACAACCGAAAGTGTAAGTTTTGTTCTAACATTTGCTTCCGTAAAGTCTCTCTTAGACACTTTGAACGTATCTTGGAACCCAAAGGCTAACAGGTAGCTTGTGTTTCTGAGGGAGAAGTCGTCATGCCTGGGAGTGGTGTCGCTGACCCGGGAAATGCTGCCCCCAGGTCACGGTGTGTGGGTGCCGACCTGCTCGGGCACGGGGGCCTGCGGAGCTGTGACTGCAGCACAGCCTCTGAGTCCAAGGTGCTTGATTTTGATTAGCAGTCATAGGAAATTAATAGGACCCTAGACAACCTGACGAATTTTAAAAATACACTTATGATTGATTACATTCTTGGCTGCCTTTCATTCAGCCTCTTGGCTTAGCACGTGGCTTGAGTTTTTGATAGGCATCAGTTGAGTGAGCTCTAGTTCAATTTGGGGGGTATTGTGGGATTAATTTTTATTATCATTTTTAGACATATTTTTATTGATTTCAGAGAGGAAGGGAAAGGGAGAGAGAGATAGAAACGATGAGAAAGAATCATTGTTTGGCTGCCTCCTACACGCCCCATACTGGGTATCGAGCCCACAACCTGGGCATGTGCCCTGACAGAGAATTGAACCATGACTTCCTGGTTCATAGGTCAATGCTCAACCACTGAGCCATGCTGGCTGGACAGACTTATTTTTAAAAAGCAAACTAACAAAAACTGCTTATGAACCAAATAATCCAACAAAGACATTCCTGTCACCACAGTCAAACGAGAATTCACTCACTGGCCTAGGGGAACAGGTTACTAATAAAAGGGTATTATGTTTTGGAGGTGTGTTACATCCAGAAAGTGTTTGATGATCGGCACCTGTGTGAGTGGAGTCTGCATGTCCCGAGGCTCAGGTGCAGGGCTGTGCGGCACTGCTCTCACTTGCCACAGAGAACAGGTGTTCAGGGCGCGGTCGGAGAGGAGGGAGCTGAGAGAAGGAGCAGAGGACAAACTGACGCCGGCCACCCACGGAGGAGCCCTGGGCCCACGTGTCTGCAGAGCCCCGGGGCTTCCGGCAGGACCCTGGAAACTGGTGGAGCGAGGGGCAGCTGGGATACGGTCCTCGGAAGGCAGGCTGCCATGGGGAGGTGGTCACTGGAACCAGAGGAAGCACTGTGGGCCGAGATGTTCTAGAGCAGCAGTTCTCAACCTGTGGGTCTCGACCCCTTTGGGGGTCGAAAGGGGTCGCCTAAGACCATCAGAAAACACATATATAATTACATATTGTTTTTGTGATTAATCACTATGCTTTAATTATGTTCAATTTGTAACAATGAAAATACATCCTGCATATCAGATATTTACATTACGATTCATAACAGTAGCAAAATTACAGTTATGAAGTAGCAACGAAAATAATGTTATGGTTGTGGGTCACCACAACATGAGGAACTGTATTAAAGGGTCGTGGCATTAGGAAGGTTGAGAACCACTGTTCTAGAGTAATTTTAGGGACAGGGACACGGTATGTCCTTGTGAGGAATATTGTGAGAGCGATTGGAGATGACATTTATAAAACTGTAAATCACAAACATAATAGGATTTGTAAGCAGCTTGAAAGGCCTCTCTGTTCATCTGGGTTTTCACTGCTTTCCACTGTCCATAGCCAAAAGTCAGAGTTCAGTAGAGCCTCACATGCAGCCTGGCTATACGTGAAGCATGGAGCAGCACTGGACACGTGAGCACACACAGGCTCACTCATGCCCTTGTCCCCAGCAGCTCCCGACTTAACCGCTGGGGAACCTGTTTCTTACACATCTGAGTTCATGTCCCCTGTGCTCCCCGGTGTTTCATGGCACTGAATTTCTGTTCATGGATGAGTGTGGCTGTTCCACTTACTCAGCAGCGCCCCCTAGTCTTGACAATGAAGCAGGCTGTGGGGTGGACTCAGTATTTTTGTCTAAATGCTATTGGAATGTAACTTTTTCTAAACTACCCTTATCTTTCAACATAAATTTATTTAAACATCCCCTAAAGCCTTTTTGGTACAGGGTGTAATAAACAATTCCCAAATGAAAACATAAAGTGTAGTAACCCTCTGTAACTGAAGAGACTCCGACTGTCATTCTGGTGTAGGGATGACACGTTTTCTGTAGATCATGGTCCCATCCTGAACTATTTTTTATGTGTGTTGTATGGAGCTGAAACGACTCTCCTTATCTCATTCTTTCATTAGTAATGATGCTCTCTGTTAGCTCTTTGTCTTTCATTGGACAGATATTTATAGTAGAATCACCTAAAAAAGGATGAACTACAAAGACTCTCTCAGAGAAGGCAGAGGAGGAGCAGAGGGACCGGGTGATAACAGGTTGCACTTCCTGTTGCCCCCTGTCCTGAGCAGAGCCCACGCTTCTCGTCTCCGCTCCCAGGGCCGGATATGGCCACGCTGGTCTGCTGGGGGGAGTATGTTGTTCTCTCCTGGCTTTAGAGTGCAGAGTCTGCCTGGCTCGCTCACACGGCTCTCCGGAAGCTGTTGTGGCCCGTGGTCGTGGCTGTGCCGTGTCTGTGCTGCGCAGGGGGCAGCACTAGGCACAGGCCGCAGTGAGCATTGAGCGAGGCTGGTGCAGCTGAGGAGCCAGCTCTGCATTTCACCTCATTTAATTCATGTCAATGTCTGCAGCCCATGGGCCGCTCCTGCCTGCCCTGTGGGCCTGCAGCCCGCACTGTTTTTATTATGTTGTGTTTCAAAACCAGAGTCCATTCCTGTTTGTTTTTTAAAAATAGCTTTCCTTTATTTTTGTTTGTTTACTTTACGTGTTTCTTTTGTAGAGTTTTAATTTTTCAGAGTCAGTATCAGATTGGCTTTCTTGTAAGGGTCGATTCTGGAAGCTTCTTAATTCATTTTCTTAAGTGCTCGTCTGAAATCTGTGTTTTGCTTTAGGAAAATTCCCAAATGTAGCTGCTTCTAAGTTCCTCTCACATTGGGATCCCTGCCATTCGCTGCGCCGTATTCCTATGAGCGTCCTTGTTTGTGGGCGTCATCTCGATTCTGCTCGCGTGGCCTCCCTTCTGTTGGTAACTCCTGCTTTGCTGCCTCCAATGTTGTTTTTTACGTTTGATGTTTACCATTATGTTTCTAGCTTTCCTCATAGCATATGTGAAGCAATGCATCTTATTGCCTTTACTTAAGATCTTAGAAATATTCCATACAACTTAAGGATTTATTCTTTTGACCTCTGCAATCTTTTAAATCAGACCTTAGTTGCTCTTTATTTTTCCATTCACTAGCAGCTTATCCTCCTATTTCTAGTTACTTGTGATTTTTAAAAATAAAACTGCCTGTGTTGTTTCGATGTTCTTGATATGCTTGGTGCAAAGCTTTCCATCTTCCCAGAAGTGGCATATTCTACCTGTGGGCTCTGATAACTTGAGGAAAGTTAGAAACCCATAAATTAATTATATTCTTACTTTCTTAGATCTAGGACTTTCCGTTGCCAAATAAGCATTTATTGAATGTCAGGGAGAAACATAGAACAAACGGAGTCCACTGTTTCTGACCCCGCCCCTCCTCCGCTGTGATGCCAACCCAGCAGTCTCCACATCAGGATGTTTGTCCTTGTCAAGGTCATCGACCCACTTTAGGTTTATGAGGCGAGTTCCTTCCTGTCCTCAAGGCCCTGACATTTTGTTCTCAAACATGTCTATTTCCACATGTCCTTTCTCCTGGTGTATGTCGGGGAGGGGAGGAGGGTGGACTGATCTGAGTCGGTCATCTCCTGCTTTTGAGGACGTTCACCTCTTCGGCCTTCATGGTGTCGTGTGAACACAGCCACCCACAGCCTTCCTAAAGCCCACAGCCAAGCCAGCGTCAGGATCTGTGTGTCCCACGAGGGTCCCTGCAGCTTCACCTCAGCCCCAGGGGCTCCAGGCCCAGGCCTCGCCAGCTTCAGGAGGAGCCTGGGCAGCGTGTCCAAGGCCGTGGCCCAGACAGCCCTCTCAGACACGGAACGCTTGTGGTCTAAGCCTCGTTTTTGCCCCAATTAACCTTCAGTTGCGTGTGCAGATCACGTGAACACCAGGCTGAATGATGGACGTTCTTTAACTGGCTCTGCGGATACACGTGGTATAGTAGCTTTCTTTTCTCTGTGTCATCAGGATTAGACACCTATATCTGAGATGATTTGTGCCTCTCTAGCCCCACCGGTTCTTAAATTGCAAAGGAAAATGATCTATTATCCCTTACTAGACCAAGAGCCAGAGGGAGGTTGCCATCAGCACTGCACTGCACAGGCAGGGCCAGCCTTCAGAGGGAGCAAGGGAGCGAGGGAGGAGGGGGGCTAGTGGAACCAGGAGAGTGAAATGTCAGACACATTGGTGAGAGCATTCGGCACCTCTGTCCTCCGTGGACATCAGGAGACCGGGCCTGGCCTTCCTGATGACTGCACGGCACAGGGGTGGCGCTGGACCCTGGAGAAGGACACCCGAGGCGGAGGAGGGACAAGCCCATCTCGGGCAGAGGAGGGACTCACCCTCGAAGCTAAGCCCTTTCTGGTAAAGCTTTAGGAAGGGGGGCTCAGGCCTATACCGGGGGCTCGGGCGTCGTGGGGTGCTGATGGCGAGTTGGCGGGCTCTGTGCTGGGGTCTGTTCACGTCTCTTACTCCGGGGGCAGAGGGCACGGATGGAAGTGTGCTGGGAGTGTGCAGTTTTTGTGGGCCAAGGGGAGGGCTGTTTGAGCAGGTGGCTCGGGAGCCTGGCTAGAGCTAGGTCAGGAGAGTCTGTCACTGTCCCTGGTGGAGAGTGAGAGAGGAGCGTGGCCAAGTCCCTCGTCGGCGTGGGTGCAGGACTGCGTTGCCTATTTCAGTTTGAGTCTGACGGGCCACAGCTCTCCAGAGAGGAGTGTCTGATGGAGGAATCAAACCGAGAACTTAGGTTGTCAAGGAAACCATTTAGAAATCTATTCAGTTCACTTACATTCTCTCCTACATTGAACGGCAGGGAAACAGCAGAGAAGCCTTTAGACTGGAGGACAGAGCACAGTTCATGTTAATGTTACTTAAAAACTTGCTTTCAGCCCAGTGTGGCTCAGTGAGGGGGGGAGTGCAGGAGGCAGCTGGTCAATGATTTTCTCTCTCATCATTGATGTTCCTCTCTCTCTCTCTACCTTCCTCTCTGAAATCAATAAAAATATGTTTTTAAAAGATTTTGCTTTTAGCCTTATTTACCAGCTGATACTAGTTATTTGTTTCGGTTACTAAGTCTTAAGTTCTCTTTTTAGAAATTTACTTAGTGTCAGCACAAACGAAGATACTTTAAAGCTGAGGTATAGAACAGACAGTGTTTTATATCTGATGATATGAGTGCATTTCTGTGTTAGATTCTTAGGATTGAATGATTAGGTCAGGGGGAATGGGCGGTTGTCAGGCTCGGGCTGTGGCTTGTCCTTCCTGCCAGGCCATCCTCACCTTGCACGGGCGGGAGGCCCCCACGAGTGTGTGCACCCTGACCGACAACAAGGAAGAGCTTTCTTCTCAGCACTGCTCAGCATCAATGAATCCAGGTCCTTGTTGGTCATTTCTCTTTCATTGTGCACGACTATCTTATCTTTGCACATTTTTCTGTTGGTTTGCTGCTTTTCATTCACTAACTTAGAAGAGCTCTTACTTTTTACCTCCCAGTTAATCATTTGCCTCTTTTTTTATCCTGTTTTAATTTGTAGAAGTTTAACATTTTGATCATAAAAGTTAATTCATTTTCCATTATGTTTATGCTCAGAGAACCCTTCTAATCCTGTATTTGATAGTTCTGTTTTCCTCTTGCACACTTATTACTTTGTTTTTTCTGTAAGTTCTTTTATAGATTCTGAGATTTATCTGGTACCTGATGGGCAGGGAGCCCGACGGGCTGTGAGTTGGGGCGCACTGGCTGGGTCTGTGCTGGGAGGGCCTGGAGTCACAGCCCGCTTTGTTCTTGGGCCCTGCCTACCGCCTCGCTCACTCTGGGTCTGCATCCGTTGCCCTCACGTTTACGTGTGTCGGCCAGCCTCCTGCTTCGGTGTCCCTCCTGCGCGTGGTCTGGGTGATAAGTGAAATGTGGCCGCCACGAGGCACAGAGCCCCCTGGGGCTGGCCTGGACGACAGTGCAGCTTCTGCCTGGGTCTCAGGCTCCTCACAGGCACTGTGAAGCCGGAGAGGCTGTCCCTGCAGCACCCACCGCCCTCCCCAGCCCCTGAGCACAGAAACTGAGCAATAAGAGGCAGCCGGTGTTATTTTAAGTGACTGTATTTTAGGATAATGTAATACTTAGCAATAAGTAATACAGTGTGCAAGCATTTTTAAAAATAGGTTCAGATGTGACTCTGAGCTAAATTTGAAGGGTGAAATGCCTTAAAAACGATTTTTGAAGACCTTTTGTCTTCTGTGGGGACAGAGTGTGCGTTTTCAACAACTCCAGGATTCCGGGATACTGCCCTGGTCTGTGCCCGGCTCTCAGAGACCTCGACTGTTCCGTCCTGTGAACACTGAGGAGGGGTTTCTGGGAGGTCAGAGAGTAGCTCCCAGTTCCCTGAGGACAGCACTGTCTTCTTCAAGCACCTATCTGTGTCAGAGTCTGCGATGCGCCATTGACGGCGAAGACAGGGTCTCTGTGCTGTCCTGGGGGCTGCTATGTAGTTGAGAGGGTAGGGCCTGCACCCCCAGGCAGAGCCCATGCCCATGGCCCCTAGGGCTGGTGTTCAGTGCAGGGAGGGAGGGATGAGTGGGAGTGAAAGGCGGAGACCACGCCAGGCGGCCAGGGCGCATCTGCTCCCACAGCCCCTGCACACAGCAGGAGCTTGCTGTCCATGGATGGAGAGATCTGAGCTGGCGGATTGCACTGTAATAGAATCCCCCCACACATACAGTGTAGATGAGAATTGTCATGTGATTGCCCCAATTGTATGATTCAAAAATGGTAGAGCCCAGTGTTCCATGTTCAGAGTTGTGAGAGAGCAGATGATGTAAGCATGCTTACACACTTACACACACACACACACCACACCACCCCAACCTGGCAGAGCAGTAGGTCCTGGACCGACAGGTGTTTGTAGCAGTGGTGATATTTGCAGAGGCCAGGTGATCTCCAAGGCCCCCTTTCTTTAAAAAGGAGGCCAAAGACAATGGAATGCTAAGCAGCTGTGAAAAAGAAGGATCTCTTACCCTATGAGACAGCACGGAAGGACCTGGAGAGCATCATGCTAAGTGAAATAAGCCAGTCAGATAGGGACAAGTATCACATGGTCTCACTTGTATGTGGGAACTAATGAACAAAATGAATCAACCAACAAAATAAGACCCCAGGCATGGGACAGATGGACAGATCTCGGGGGGCGGGGGGGGGGGGGTGAGAAGAGATTAACCAAGGGACTTACCTGCTTATATGCATAGACCATGGACACAGACAGTAGTGCGGTGAAGGCTTGGCGGGGGAGGGTAAAGGGGAGAAAATTGGGGGAGGACATCTGTAATACTGTCAACAATAAAATACACATGTTAAAAAGCAAAGGACAAAGCAAAGCTTACACACCGAGGGAGAACTGTGGACGATGCTGGTAGCAGCTTCAGGGCACTGAGCTGGGTCCGGGCTGCCCTCACACAGCCAGACGAGCACGCCTAGGTGATGGTCAGCATGCACTCGCCACCAGGGATGGTGGTACAGGCACCAGCCCGGCCAGCAGGGTGGCAGCCTTCCTGGGAAGCCAAGAGTCTGCTGCTCCCATGCGGCTCTGCCCGGGCGGGTGGAGAGGAGTGAGTGTGGCTGGCCACTCACAGGCAGTGGTGAGCCATGGAGTGGAGGGTGGAGCCGAGGAGACAACTGAAGAGATGGCGGCCAGGGAGTGAGCACTGGTGGAAACGTGACTCTGCAGGCCCTGACTGTCCCAGGCAGTGTGGTCAAGAGAGGTGCCTGGACACATGCAGGGACAAGCATGACACCAAAGGCAGAGGCAGCTCCAGAGGAAAAGGCATCTGCAGAGGCGTATCAGCTAGAATTCGGAATTGGCTGTGCCAGGAGCAGACGGTGGGGAACACTGCGGTGGCAGTGTGAACTCTAGGCCAGCGAGTCTGGGGATGGGCCGGCAAACACACGCGCAGACCCGCACAGAGGCCTGCACTGAGCGCTGCCTGCAGGGACTCCGAGGCTATGCCTCGAGAGGCGGTGCAAACGGCTAAGTGTGTTAGCACAAGAAGCTAAATCACCAAATTGCAGGTACTTTGAGTGGAGAGAGGGTGAGTGAAGTAGAATGGAGCCAGTCTGGGTTCTTCAGGTCTGCACCGTTAGCCTAGGTAAAGCCGGATGCCTGCTTTGTAGGGTTCTTGTGTGTGTGTTTTAGCTTTTGTATTTTTTCAAGTTTCTCGAGTCATGTTTGTTGTTGTTTGTGATGTGGAGTGGAAATGAGATCTATGTTGGTACAGATGTTTGGGGTGGGTTTTCTGCAAGATTTTCTTTGATCAGGAGGTTTACATATTCTGTGGGATAGAAGAAGGTGCAGCGAAATGACCTTGGGTTCAGGAAGAACTAGATACCCTCATGCAGGAAGGACACAGTCGGCCTTGTTTAGAGGAAAAGTGTTGTCACAGAGGGACCACTCACTGAGCGCGTCTGTGCCAGGCGTGGGCCACGTGTGTTGTGTGCCCTTGCATTTGGACCTGTGACAGTCCCTTTGGTGTGATGCTCTTACTATTTCCATTTTGCCTGGAGGAGACGGAGGCTCGAAGCAGCCTGATTGCTCACTCACCACCCAGCTGGGTGCACAGCTGAATCAGGCCACACTGTTCGACTTGGCAGGGATGTGCTGCGGGCACAGGTCTGAGGGGCCTGGGCCAGGAGCCTGTCTGGGTGAGGCTGGCCTGTCATCCACATGTCGCTGAGGTTCATGCCGAGCAAAGGGCGCTGATGTGCTGTGGAAGCCTGTGGTGGGGCGAGCAGGCGGGAGGGAGCGGCCTGGGTGGAGGGCCGGATGCAAAGGACCCTCCCCGCGCAGCCAGGGGCCGTCAATCATGCTGCACGTGCAGTTCTGGTTTCTGAAACATTTTTGTATACAGCAAAAGCTTTCAAATTAGGATTTTCTTTTTCTAGTGGAAAGAGTGAAAGAACAATTAAAACTTTCCTTGGAGAACAAGAACGGCGTAGTGCAAACTGGCGAGTTAACGGTGGTGCTGGACGGATTGGCGATTGAGCCAGAAAATCTGACGAGCTGCAGCTCGGCCCCAACCAGTAAGCTCCTGAGTGTCTGCAAAATTCAGGGAAACATCAGCAGGAGGTATAAAATCCAATTTCTCTCTTTCTCGTTGTTCAGTAGAAATACAGCAGAATGGTGATGCCTTACGTGAGAACGGAGAGCCTTCGGCCAGGACGAGCAGGTAGAAAGCGTCTTCACACTCGCGGTAAAGTACTGGGCCGTTCCCCTGCCTGAAGGCTTCCTGTAGCCTCAGCTTAGCGTTTGCCTAGAACTTAGAACGTCATGTTGATTGACTTCCTGAGAAAGCAGTTTGAAAACCCGCTGTATTGAGGTATAATGCACATCCCCCAGTAGCCCTCAGGGGGACACCAGCGGTGGGCCACAGAGCTGGGGCCGTCCGTCCGTTCGTCCGTCCGTCCGTCCGTCTGATTTCACAGCGCACATCACCCGCAGGGAGCACGCGTCTCCACCTGGCCCGGCAGCCTCTGGTCTGCTTCTCGTCCCCGGGGTTGTCCTGTGTGGACATTTTATATCAATGCAGCCGTACAACATGGGACCCTCGTTGTCTGGCTCGCCCATGTTGTAGCGTGTCGGAGCTTCATTCTTTCTTACTGCGAGTGGGCTTTTACCACTGCCTGTAGACCAAGTCATCAGGAAGCAGGCTGGCTGGGCGGGGACTGGGGACCTTCCTGCTGTGGGAGCCGCAGCTCCCTGTGGACCCTGGAAGAAAACACATGGTCTTTCCCCAGAAACCAGCCTGCCATTTCTCATCCTCGCTCGCATTTACGTTAGATGGTAATTAAGAGAGGCTTTCTGTGTGCAGTCATCAAATAGGAATAAAAGCATGTAGTAGGTGAAATATAATGGAACAACCAGAACACCTGAAGGTAGCCTGATTGCTGTGAATGGGCCTGCTGGGTGAGAGGCACGTTCCAGCACAGGGTCACCTCACTAGTCGCAATCCCAGCTCTCCCTGCTCCTGCAGGGCCCTGAGCAGAGAGAGTTGGCTTAAGTAAATGTATTTAGTGTCCATGTTATAATTTACTTGGACAAAATTAAGGACTGAAAGGGCACCACAGTTATGTTCATTAAAATGTATTTGTGTGGTTATGGTGAGAAGTCTAGATCTCACTCCTGGTACAATGGCTTTTAAGGGGAGGGGTGGGATCTGACTTATATTTAAAAAGAAAACCTAGCCGAAGCTGTTAGAGGCACCTCTCAGGGACACCAGAGAGGTGATACCAGACAGGAGCGCCCCCTGAGCCAGCGGGAGAGCTGCCCCAACCTCGTCCTTGTCTTCTCATGTAAATGGATTTATACAGAGACCTTGACTGCACTGTGAAAGCCTATTGTTAAAGCAGTTAGAGCATGTGCCTTTATTGAAAAAGCAAAGCCAGCAAACCTATGCATCTGGCTTAGGAAGCACAGACAGGCTCTCAGCTCATCTGAAGAGCAGGTGGGGTGCGGGTTCGAGGCGTTATACACCCTCCTGTCTATAAAACTCCTGCTGACTCTTTGGGTGCAGATGAATTCTCAAGGTCCCTTTTACTTTTACTTTGTGTGGCCTTCCCAGAATTCATGAGAAGCCCCTGGCAGCCTTATCTTGCCAAGCCTGAGACTGCAGGCTTCTCTGCCTAGGGGTAAAATGGCCCCTTTTCCTTTCCCCTCCCCTCCCTTTGCATCCTCCCCTCAGGGAGGTTTTTAACCACTTGCTGTGTCCTTGGCTGGGGGAGATAATGGCTTGTTAGTTACAGGCTGGCTGCCCATTGCCTGCCCTGTCTGGCTGTGTTTTAACTTTCCTGCCTCAGTGTCCCTGTCCTCCTGCCCTGGGATAGCAGCCAGGCTGCTCTGTGGGAGCGGACAGAGGGGAGGTGTGGTGGGACTGCTCTCCCTCCAGGGCTCACAGTGTCACCCAGGCCGGCCACTGGCCACTGCCAGGGAAGGTCACAATATCTGCTTTCGTGGGTGTGGTTTCTGTTTGTTTCCAGTTTCTGTTTATTTGCAGTTTTCAAATGTTGATTGTAAATTATTATTACTAGGCACTACAATTATGAGCTTCTTCTGATCAATAGAATTACAATAGTTTGAAATTGACTTTTTTCCACAAGATATTTCAAAGCATCTATCCTCTCTCTCTCTCTCTCTCTCTCTCTCTCTCTCTATATATATATATATATATATATATATATATATATATATATGGCTAATATGTCCATCTGGGTAATGATGTCACGTAGCAACACCCAGTTTCCTCTCCCTAGCAACTAGCCTCCTTGCAGTTTCTTCAGCCCAGGAACATGACTTGCTTTATAGCCAGGTGGAAACATTTTCACACTGTAACCAAATGTCTGTGAAGCGTTTTCCCTTGCCTCATCTCATGTGATCCTCACAGAAGTCCTGGAGTAGGTAGATAGGAGACTCGGTAGAATCCTATTTTCTTTTCATTAGCTGGAAAACAGAGATTTAGAAAGCTTAGAAACTTGACCCAACTGAAAAGAAGTAAGAAATAGTGGACCTTGAAAATGACTTCAGGTTTTCTTACTGCACAGAATATAATCAAACACTGCTGCTGTTAAATATTTCACCCTTTGTTCTCCCTGTGTGATCTATAATAATAATCTGCTTCGTGTTGATATTTACTGCTGTGTTGCTGACAATTACCTGAAAGAGAAGTTGGGGTGCTTCACTGGGCTGCAAAAAGTTTAGCTACATCAGAAAGCAGGTCTGATTAAGCGAGTTTATCTATATATGTAAAGCTCTCACTGGTGCCAATAGCACGCATGTGTTTCCATCTGTCATTGTCGATCATGAATTTGGTTGACACTTCTATTATAGAGAAAGGGCAAATAGTGATATTAAAATATTTCTTCTAGCCGAAACCGGTTTGGCTCAGTGGCTAGAGCGTCGGCCTGCAGACTGAAAGGTCCCAGGTTCGATTCCGGTCAAGGGCATGTACCTTCGTTGCGGGCATATCCCCAGTAGGAGATGTGCAGGAGGCAGCTGATCGATGTTTCTCTCTCATCGATGTTTCTAACTCTCTATCTCTCTCCCTTCCTCTCTGTAAAAAATCAATAACATATATTTTAAAAAAAATATATATTTCTTCTAATTAATTTCCTTTCAATGTGCACGAATTTGTGCACTGGGCCACTAGTTTAAAATAAAGATTTGTATTCTTAGACTTGAGTATTTAAAATGTACAATTTGAACATTATTTTGAGGGACAGAACTTATTTTGGTTTAGTATAGTTGTATTTTTCAGTATAGATTTGTCTGGTAGTATGGGATATGCTTAGAACCAAAAGTAATTTAAATCTTTACGTAAGAAAGCATGCCCTGTATTTGTTCATTGCTCTCTCTGTCATTTTCTTTGAATGTGAAGAACTCGGTAGCTGTTTCTTATGAACATTTTGAGGAGAAGTTGTTGAATTGTACTGAGCTCATTGAAGTCAGGCATCTTGCTTCTAAAGGTTGGCTGCTGAAGGTGCAGGTGGAGCAGACAGCCGAGCGCCCACCCACGCTGTGGTGCAGAACTGCTATTCCCGTGTGGCGAACGGAGGCAGCGCACCTTCCTCTCCGGCTCCGGCTCCATCTCCGGCTGCTGCCAGACCACGAAACACACCAGCTCCCAGACCGCGCACAGCTGATCCCGCCGGTGACACTGGTAAGCTTGTGATCGGGCCGTGTGCGTGGAGACTCTGGGACACTGCCTGTGCCCGCTCTCCTCTGGTTGCAGTCTTTCCTGTCCTCAGCTCCACGGTAGCAATTCAGATTACAAGGCCTGAGCTTTTTGATAATAATTTTGAATTTTCTAGATTACTTAGGGAAATACGCCAAAAGTATATTAATTTAGCAATCACAGCACATTTCACTAAGCAGGTACTATGTGATAGCTAGATTTTTAGACTTTATAAAAATACGATGTAATTCCTAATACGAAATATATTTCAAAAGAACCTACGTGACTTTATGGACCTGTCAGTAATGAATGGTTCCTGTAACTATAGTCTACAAATATTTATTTCTTGGCATGTAAACTAGTAGGTAAATGTGCTGTCAGAGAGTTTTATATTTTTCAAGAGTAAGTGTTATGTTATAGAAGGAAGATTTCTCTGATCCTGTTTTTCAGTGGAATCAGCTGTAAATTCCATGAATTCTTTTTTTTATTATTATCTTTATACATTAACTCTTTCAGACAAATCTCTTAAAACGCGAACATTTTAGGACTTGCTTAGATGACTATTGTGTGCTGGGCTGGAGTCGGGTCTGTTGGTCCCAGAGCCTGTGTTCTCCCCTGTGATTTCTGTTTATAGCAAGTTATTCAGAAGTAGAAGCACGTAGAGAAGCCACTCAGTGGTTAAATGAAAACAGGTAGCTTTATAGATGAGACAGTCTGCATTTACACTCAAGGTTCGGGGGTACTCACCATGTGTTATCCTGAAAGTTTTTGTAAACATGAATTTTTAAAAACTTAATTGGCCTATGAATGCTTCTCCCTTAAAAATATATAAACTTGTCCTGTCGGTGGCTCAGTCTGTTGGAGCGCCCTCCCGGGCACCAAAAGATTTCAGGTTCAATCGGGTCGGGCCCAGTACAGGAGGCAACGGACCGATGTTTCTCTCCCTCTCCCCCCTCCCCTTCCTCTCTCTCTAAAATCAATAAAAACATCCTCAGGTGAGCATTTAAAATATCTGTATGAATGAATGACTTAAAGATCCTAGGTACCAAAATAGGTAGAACTTTTTAGTCATTAATTTCAGGTGGCTAGAAAATGAAGAGAAAATATATAGACCCAGGATAAAGGCAACGAGCAGACGCATTCATTTTCTGATTCTGGCAAACTAGGTAGTAAAAACATTTGTCTCGGGTTTCTGCTAGCAGAGGAGGAAAGGAAACATCATCTTAGATTATCCAGAATTGTCTGTAAGTGAAGAACAGCTCAGTTAAACAGCTGTTCCTGTGATTCCAGCTGTGGACCTGAGTGAAGACACCAGGGTGAGCGGCACCCTCGCTAATTCCAAGAGTAAGTGCAGCAGGAAGCCTCCTAGACTCCGCCCTGTGTCATCTACCCTGATTCAAATATTGCAGGTTCTGTTTTGTTTTATTTTGTTAATTCTAACCCGAGGATATTTTTTCCAGAGTGGGAAGGAGAGAGGGAGGGAGGGAAGGAGGGAGGGAGGGAGGGAGGGAGGGAGGGAGGGAGGGAGGGAGGGAGAGAGAGAGAGAGAGAGAGAGAGAGAGAGAAACGTGGAGATCGGACCTACAACTCAACTACAAGCCCTTGACCCGGAATCAAACCTGCAACCCTGCTGTGCAGGCCGACACACACCAGCCAGGGCAAATATTACTGTTTTTAAAATTGCCTGAGGACATAGCTATAGGAAGGACCAAAATTTTGTTTTTGAAAATTATCAGCACATGGAAAAATGGTTTATCTGAGTACCAGAGTCCTTCACAGTAAAGCATGAATCCAGGGCTTTGTGGCTAGAGGGGTTTTTGAGTTAGGTATCCATACTAAAAACCATGCTGAAAAACACCTAGCTACCCACCCATTAAAAATTATATCTTAAACAATGTAACTCCCTTGCAAACTCTCCAAAGGGGCTGTAAAAAATGACAATAATGCCTGTGTCGGTCACCCCTTGTTTCCGGGAGTAATTGGATGGCAGGGCCACGCCTGCGTCCTGAAGGGAAGAGGATGTGAGTGCTCACTGGGAAGGCCTGCCTGGCCCTCACCAGCACCGTGCTTCCTGCTGCTGCACTTGGCCTGCACCCAGCGCTGCAGGGACCACTGGCCTCGGCACTGGCACGTGTTGTGTGGGTGCATTCAGGTGTGGGTGCCAAAGGGGGAGCCTCTTCTTTACACCCACAGCTTGTCGGCTACTTTAGAGATCTTCCCATTGGGAATAATTCCCCTTGATTGTCCTTGTGGGAAATCCCAAGGTGAAACTCAGACACACATGTGAGAACTGGAATGAAGGCTCCAACTTCAGTGACCCATTCCCGGGACATTTAGTAAAGAGAGGAGCCCAAGGCCATCCGAGGTGCTGTTCTGGACGTGTGCCCTGTTTCCCCACAGAACCGGCACCGTAGCTGCGGGGGATACCAGTGCTGGGAGAGCACACGGCTAGGGCGGGGTGCAAGGTAGCCCCCAGCTCTGCCTCCACCTGTCCTCAGGTCCCTCACCGCAGAGTTGTGCGGTTTGTCTTCTAGGCCTGGATGGCCTCAAACAACTTTCCTCCAACCAGCGCAGTGACGCTCTCACCTCTGATTATTGTTGGTGACATCTGACGGAACAGTGCACTGCGTCGTTCCATTGGCCAGTCTGCAAAGCTTCCGGAACCTGCTCTGTGGCAGCCGCCGCTGCCCATGTCTTTCCTACTGTCTGTTATCCCTTTGTGGGAGGATGGATTCAGGTATTTTTTTCAGGGAATGGTCATCTCTTTTAAGGTATTAGTGCAAAACTTGTATTCCTCTTGAATGAAGGTCTTGGAAAATCACTTTCACTACTGGAGTGGGGGCAGGAGCGTGCATGTTCTGTGTCCATCACATGACAGGTTTTAATCCCTTACCTGCAACAACCACAGTCCTTAAACCTTTAAAGCCAAAAGGTGTGTGTTTTCACAAACTCATTTGCTGGCAGAATGGCTAGCACTGGTTGGAGTGTGTTCTGAGTTTGCCGTGCTTAGGATGAGTACCCTGTGTTTTGTGGCAGTGTGGGCCCCAGGTGTGCTTGGTGTGAGTGTGGTGTGCGTGGGTCATGTCACCGTCCGGAGTCCACAGAGGTGTGAGGTGTGGACGCCAAGGGACTGGCCTGTGCTAAGAAGGAGCTCGAGACAAAGGGTTTCCCAGACAGAAGGTGCATGCTGGCTCCCGCCTTGGCTCTGCGCCTTGAGTGAGCGATCGTTCGATACGTTTAGCTGCTGTGAACATTGGTCGTTGTTTTAAGCTAAATGGTAGGAGTCATGATGTGGTGAAGATTAGACCTGGCTTCTCAGAGGACGAGGGTCAGATCCCAGCTCTGCCGCTTAACACAGTGACCAGTGTGTGTGACCGTGGACAAATTAATTTCCCAAAATTCAGTGCCTCCGTTTCTGAAAGAGGGTACACTCAAGTCACTGCTTACAGGATTCCTTCAAACGCAGTCTAAAACCTCTCCCATAGTCCTTGGATAGTGGGAGACTTTAAGAGAAATACTGTTTTCTGCTTCTTCCCTCTGTCCCTAGCCTGTAGTGGCAGATCACTTTTTCTAATATAGAATTACTAGAGACCTGGTGGAATCCCTCGGCCTGGCCTGCGGGGATCAGGCTGAAACCGGCAGTCCGACATCCCCTGAGGGGTCCTGGAGTGCGAGAGGGCACTCTGCAAAGTTGCTGTCACTCGGTAGCTCCTGCATTGAGCATCTGCCCCCTGGTGGTCAGTGTGCATTATAGCTACCAGACAGTTAGCCGGTCCTTAGGCTTTTATATATATAGACTAGAGGCCCACTGCATGAAATTCGTGCATGGGTAGGGTCCCTCGCGGCTGCTGGCTGCCGGCTGCTGGCTGGGGCCTTCCTTTGTTCCATACTGCCCCCTGGTGGTCAGCACATGTCATAGTGAGTAATCGAACTCCCGGTCGGTTGAACTCCTGAGAGGACACTTTGCATATTAGGCTTTTATATATATAGATTGTTTTATTAATAAAACAGACCATAGTTCAGTATGGTAAGTTTTAGGCATGACTAACTGGTTTCACAAGTTTATTGGACTTCTGTTTTTAGCATTTTGTTTTGTTTTGCAATAATTATCGATTCACAGGAAGTCGCAGTGATGCACAGGAAGGTCTCCCACTCCTTCCCCACCTCTCCATGGAGCTTCTCGCAGGACTAGCGCAGCGCTGGCCACCAGGGCATGACCAGAAGTCCAATGCCAGGCTTCCAGGAAACACGGCGGTGCCTTTTGTTCTTTTCATTCTATTCTTATTGAATCATGGTCAGAATGTCGCCTCCTGATGGTAGAATTGGGGACTTTGTTTTGGCCTTTACAAATGTCAGATTTTCCAAAAATCCTTAGTGTGTTTGGATGGAATATATGTATAGTAGAAACTCAAACTGCCTCTCTACCTCTATAATTTAGGTCAGGGGTATTGATTGTGTTATTAAATCCTTCATATATGAATTATATTAGTATTTCAAAATTATTATTCCTAATTACATTTTAAATATTAATTATATTTCTACTAATGTTTTGTTATCTGCATAGTTTTGAAAGAGGTATGGTTAGTTCTTTTTTGATTTGTCTTTAATTTATTGGTTCAACAAGTATTTTTTGTTTTCATGTGCCAGGCACTTTGTAGCTATTGGGAATACATAAGTGAGAAAATCTGACCAATTTTTTGCACTTTAATGAAAAATAAATAAACACTAAGAAATAGAATATTCACAACCGAGAAACCCACATATAACGGAGCCGGTGGGGCAGCAGGGACAGCACTGGATTAGATGCTCCAGACGCCGTCCTGACGGCGCCACTGAGCAGGCCTCTCCTTGAGGGGAAGCAGGGTCCTCTGAGACTTGGGGACCCACAGTGCAGGCACAGCCCTGGGTGGGAGGGCAGAAAGACCACTGTGCGGTCAGGTGTGGCTGTGGGACGGTGTGGAAGGGATCCTGGCTGGAGGGAGTGGAGGTGGGTTAGTCTGCGTCTGGAGAGCGGGCCGTGGTGGGATAAGGCAGGAGCTGTTGCTGTAACGTAAGCAGGAGTGGCGGCCGGGCGGCCAGGGGCGGTGGCACGCTGAGCAAACTCGCTGCTGTGGCTCCTGCAGGGCCGCTCTCTGCTCCACGGCTCCCAGGCCTGGGTGGTTCTTGTTCTGGTTCCCATTTCATCTTGTTCTGCTGGGAAGATGCTGCCGCCTTTTCTCATGTGAATGAGAGCTCACTGCTGAGGAGCACACATTGAGGAGGAGGCTCCTGAGAGCACGGGGGGCGGGGAGAGCAGGGGTGTCTGGGCATGTCCTGTCTCCATCCTTTTGGACATTGTCGAAACACTGCCTGTGAGGGTTGTTCCTTGTCCTATGCTGCCTGTGTCTTCCCCAAAGCCATTCCCTCCCACACCTGGCGCAGGACGCACTGACCTGCGATGTGCACTTAGGTCTGACCGCTGGGGAGCCCGCTCGCCCCACTCTTCCTGTCTGCAGGCCGGCCTGGCACCCGGTCTTGTTTGGCCCTCCTGTGTCAGAGCTGTGGTGTGTGATCTTCTCATCGTTTTGTTCAGCAGTCTGTTCTCTGCAGTTTTTCTTAGACTCCCTTTTCCAGTGCCTGTGGTTGAAATGGACCCAGTGCTGGGCTGGGTCTCCGGAACTGGTCGGCGGGGGGGG
>NW_005871375.1:1135763-1137618 GCF_000147115.1 Myotis lucifugus | reverse complement strand
GCTTAAATGATAAATAAAACGACACTTGTCTATATTAAAATCAATATACCAGAGAAACTGGCGCAGGGGTTAAAAGTTACGTGTTCTGTAGAAGCTTGCCATATAAGATGGAACGTGAAAACGCAATTTAAACTATGAACTACCGTCTGAACAGACCGGTTGTAAAGGCGCCTCCTGTTGGGTCCCGGTCGTTGGCGGTGTGTGTAAAGAATCATGACTAATAGACAGTACTAAAGAGACAGAAGAACCCCCCCCCCCCCCCCAACACTAAAAAAAAAACACCCGAGGGGGGGGGGGGGGGGGGCCGAGCCCTGTGCGCCCTCCCCGGCACCTGCAGCAGAGGGTCACCCTAAAGTTGATGCCCAGGCAGACTTTCAGAATTGATCATTTGGAGGAAAAATATTTATTATCCTAACGTTGGTTTCTCTTTCCTTAAGGTTTTTTGTATATAAGTACTTTTTTTCTTAAATTTTTATTGTTCACATGTTTATCTCTAAAATGTGAGCAACAGAAGATGGAGTCTGTCCTGTTTTATTTTCGTCCGTCCCTGAGGCCCCACTGTGTGCGCTGGGCTCTGCCTTGTCATCCGAGTCACATGGCCTGTTCGTTGCCTTTGCAGCTAATGGAGAGTCGTCCTCACCGGCAAGGGCACCGCAAGAGGACGCTCCTGCCCCCGGGCAGGCGGGGGTCCCTGAGGATGGTGCCTGGGCCTCAACTTGCCCTGGATCCACTGGTGAGCAGGCCCCGGGCCCAGAAGCGCCGGCGCCCTCAGAGCGAAATGGCTGCGTCCCCCCTGATGGCGCGGCACTCGGGGGCGACCTGGACACTGCAGCCTCTGCCTCTGGAAGCAGCTCGGCCTTGGAAGCAGCCAAGTTGCGGCAGCCAGGTGGGAGTGTGGAGCCTGGGAGGAACGCCAGTCCAGAAAGCCTGCCCTCGGGGTACGTCCCCTCCTCTCCCCTCCCCTCCCCTTCCCCCATGTGATGGCCTCTGATGCTGACCGAGTGTCAGACTTCCCAGTGAGGGCTCTGCAGGTGTGATTCAGGCTGTTCATTGGTGCAAAGCCAGTGCCTGGCGGGTCAAAGCACACAGTCCCCTCCCTGAAGCGCGGACAGAGGGCAGAGGGGCAGCTGCATTGCCTGGCAGGCCCTCCTGACCCCTCTGTGTGGAGTTCCCTTTTCCTGAGCTTGACCGTGACTACCGAGCGTGGCCTCGTCTCCACACCCGCTGAGGTCCGCCCCTGCACCCCAGCTCAAGAACAAGCAGCCTTTCCTCTGAATCCTGAGTTGGGGGGTCCCCCAGCACTGACGGTGGTCAGCTCCAGACCCGGTTCTCGCGGCTGCTCCGTGGTTTTTGATCCCTACTTTTCCTGCAGTCACAACTGTGCAGGGAAGAGTCTGCCTCTACCTGTGTCTCCCTCCCGTGTCCTACAGCTGCTCACAGGGCTACTGGCTCTGAGACACTAACACAAACAGGTCCTGCCTTTGCTTTTGTGAAAATTTGAGTGCATTTGGGGCTGAAGAAAAAACCCCAAGCGTTTCCAGGGGTTAGACTAGAAAGGGGCAAGCAGGTGTCAGCAGCTCCGAGTGGCATTGGCCGCTCAGAGGCCACACACAAAGCTAGAGGCGGCGGCTGGTGCCCCCACTGCTGCGGGGCCTGGGCTGCACCTCGAGTTCTGTCCAGCGCCCCGCGGAGGCGACCCCGAGTTCTGTCCAGCGCCCCGCGGAGGCGGCCCCTGAGTTCTGTCCAGCGCCCCTCGGAGGCGACCCCTGAGTTCTGTCCAGCGCCCCGCGGAGGCGACCCCGAGTTCTGTCACAGTGCCCTGTGGAGGCGGCCCCCGAGTTCTGTCCAGCGCCCC
>NW_005871375.1:1131985-1135343 GCF_000147115.1 Myotis lucifugus | reverse complement strand
TTCTGTCCAGCGCCCCACGGAGGCGACCCCGAGTTTCTGTCCAGCGCCCCGCTGAGGCGGCCCCCGAGTTCTGTCCCAGCGCCCCGCGGAGGCGACCCGGAGTTCTGTCCCAGCGCCCCGTGGAGGCAGCCCCTGAGTTCTGTCCCAGCGCCCCGCGGAGGCGGGCCCCTGAGTTCTGTCCAGCGCCCTGCGGAGGCGACCCCTGAGTTCTGTCCAGCGCCCTGCGGAGGCGGCCCCTGAGTTCTGTCCAGCGCCCTGCGGAGGCGGCCCCTGAGTTCTGTCCAGCGCCCTGCGGAGGCGACCCCTGAGTTCTGTCCAGCGCCCTGCGGAGGCGACCCCCGAGTTCTGTCCAGCGCCCCGCGGAGGCGGCCCCTGGGCTCACCAAGTTTCTGCCATGTCCTTCCTTGGCAGCCCCAGGACCATGTTCTCCAAAATCAGGTGGATGAGTCCCCACAGTTACTGAGGACGAGGAGGGGCGGGAGGCAGGCCTGCTCCTGGCTCAGCTGCCAGGAGGGTCTCCAGAGTCATGTGAGGAAGGGCCCTGCCCGCCTGTGTGTGCAGCGGCTGGGAGGAGGGCGAGTGTTAGAGTGTGTGTGTGTGCACGTGTGTGTGTCTGTGCACTCGTCAGGGAGCAGCTGCAGTAAGTGTGGGCCTTGCATGGGGAAATCAGCAAGGCCTCCCTAATAAAAAAGAAACCAAATTTAACTGGATCCTTGTGTTTTAGACAAAACTACTTTCTGTTCTTTCAGATTGAAAACAAGCATGTTAAACTCAGGAATGCCAGGTCTTTATTTTGTATGTTTAAAATGTGTCTTACATACCATTACGGAAAGATGAGAGGAAGAAGCAAGGAGCACAGAGGAGAGCGTGCGATGGAGAGTAGAGTCTCAAGTGGAACAGGGAAGACACAATGGGGTGTCTGCAGGCCAGAGCGGGACAGCTGTGCACAGAGGCGACCCTGGTGCCCAGGGAGGGAGGCCTGCAGGAAGCAGGGGTCCTGGCTTCTGCAGGCGGCACCTGCTGGCAGCTTTCAGATGCGTGGTTTTGGAATTGCAGGCAAAACTGACTGTCACTTCCCTGACATCTGTGCCTCGGGCTTGCTATTAGACTGAAAGTTCCTCTGCCCTTGATTAAATGTCTCCTCTGATGATTTGGAACTCTGTCAATCAGTGTCTTTTTAAAAACATACATATTCTGCCCTAGCTGGTTTGGCTCAGTGGATAGAGCATCGGCCTGCGGACTGAAGGGTCCCAGATTCGATTCTGGTCAAGGGCACATGCCTGGGTTGCGGGCTCGATCCCCAGTAGGGACTGTGCAGGAGGCAGCCAATTATTCTCTCTCATCATTGATGTTTCTCTCTCTCTCTCTCCCTCTCCCTTCCTCTCTGAAATCAATTAAAAATATATACTTAAAAATAATAAAAATAAAAACATTACATATTCTGTCTTCTGCTGACTATACTTACAGGTTTATGAGAAAGGAAAAACTTAAGAAAGGCACTAGTAACTGAGAAAAGAAATAACAATATGATATATATTTAGACTTTTAAAGGGAAACCTGTAATTCCTTGGTTATAACGGGGAGTCATGTTTCAGATTGTCTCATTTGTTGTCTTTTACTTGTACTTTTGTGTTTTTTAAAGGTGGGAACAGAGGAAAGACCCTCACGGGAGAACCTATTACGTGGATCATAACACTCGAACGACCACGTGGGAGAGGCCACAGCCTTTACCCCCAGGGTAAGGTGCAGCTTACCATCTCCAGGTGCCTCTCATGCACCTGCCTTCACGTTTTCTTCCTGCGACAGAACTTGACTCTCATTCTGCAAATGGTTTCCTTTCGTTGGCTTGAAGGGCTTCCTACAAGATTGTCAAACACTGTCTTGAGTTACTGAGGGTCCGATGTCCGTCCCTGTCTAACTGTTTAAGGAATGTTCTCATAGATAGTGATCTGAACTCCGTTACTCATGGGGTTTACTGGCAGGTCGAGGCGTGGCTCCCAGTGATGGCCCAGAGGTGGTCACAGTGGCCTGCATCACGTGGGGTGGGCATCATAGATGTTTCGGTCGCACCGTCCCCAAAGGCCATTCACACTCACGCCCCCGTCCTTGGTTTTGTGTCTTCATCTCGTGAGCATGCTGCCCACTAGCCAGCTCGGGTACTATTCAGTGTCCACACTCGGCCTGCAACCTGCACTTCTCCTCGTCCTTCCCACTGGGAGCTCTGGCCACCAGTACAAAGCGCATCCCAGGTCCCGAAAGCTCACGGCCAGGCATGCTCTTTGTGTGAGACTGGTTGCTGCGAGGATTCGAGATCGTCCTGTAATTAATGCCCACAGCAGGTTGCAGGTGACCTGGGGACGGGTGTGTCCAGGTGTGCAGATGGGGAAGGGCATTCTCTTCTGAGGGGCCAGGAGGGAGTGCACGTGGCTCCATGTGGGTCCCCGGAAGGAGTATCGGGGTGTCGGGCACTGAGGCTGGAATCGGGACGGGTTCGTGCTGAGCTGCACCTGAGAACTTGGCAGGTGGGTGGCGTGACTGCCTGCAGCGCAGGTTGGCGGGCAGAGCGCCCTCAGAAGCCTGGCGTCCACGCCCTGATGTGGCAGTGGCTGTGGGCGGTTGCAGGTGCGCAGTCAGCACTCGGGAGGTGAGCGCTTCCCAGAAAAGGGCCTGGATCCCGGGACAGTCCCATCCGTGGCCCCTTCTTGAGGCCGTGCTTAGAAATCACGGAGGTATTTATCCAAAATAAACAGCAAGTTCCATGTGAATAGTTTTTCTGAGGAATATAACTCACAGTGCTAAAGTTATTTTATCATGGCTTGGACTTGACCTTCCAATCATTTGCTTGAAGTAAAATGACTGCTTCCCAGTGCCTTCTGCTGAGAGGCTCTGTCTGCTTTTATTGTTGCTGTCCTGGCGGTAGCTGGGAGAGAAGAGTGGACGACCGGGGCCGGGTCTACTACGTGGACCACAACACCAGGACCACCACGTGGCAGCGGCCGACCCTGGAGTCCGTGCGGGACTTTGAGCAGTGGCAGTCTCAGCGCAGCCAGCTGCAAGGCGCCCTGCAGCAGTTCAACCAGCGCTACCTCTACTCGGTGAGCAGCCCCGGCCGCCGCCCGCCCTCCTTCCGTTCTACCGCCTTCCCTCCACCATGTTCTGTTTTGCCCAGTTTGACCTAGTGTTTCTGCTACATATAACCACTTGGAGCCATTTAAAAAAAATCCTAGCTTACTACGTGACTTACAGGCTCAGCGTTCGTCCTTGTTAACGCAGTTTCTTCCTAAAATACTGTCTTACACATTCCCAGCCTTCGGCCTTTCCTATGATCGTTTGCCTTTAAGTAAAAGCCCGGAGCCCC
>NW_005871375.1:1126293-1127485 GCF_000147115.1 Myotis lucifugus | reverse complement strand
GAGGCAAAATAGAAGGTAATAAGTTAGAGAATGTTTATCACATTTAAAGATTTTGCCTTTTAATTTTAGTTCCATTTTTAATGCATTGGCGGTAAACTAAGTGTCCCACGGCAGCCAGGCTGTGTCTCTGCCACAGCAGTATGTCCCGCCCTCCGTTATCTGTGAGTGAGGGTCACGGAGGCGGCCTTCCTGTCGGGGAGCTTACAGTCTGGTAGGGGCAGGTCACCTGCTGAAAAGAACTCCAGGCTGCCGAGCGGGACAGAGGGAACTCGGGCTCTGCCGAGGCGGAGCTGGACAGCCTGCAGACAAGGAGCGTGCAGGTGGCGGCACGGCCCTGTGTTCCCAGCCGGGCTGGCAGCGCTGTGCGTGTGTGGTGTGTTTCGAGCCCTCGTGCGTGTGGACACTGGCAGGGACTCACCTTGTCTCCCCTAGGGAATGGTTTTTCTTGCTCTCCCACGAAGTCCTGAACCCCATGTACTGCTTGTTCGAGTACGCGGGCAAGAACAACTACTGCCTGCAGATCAACCCCGCGTCCACCATCAACCCGGACCATCTCTCCTACTTCTGCTTCATCGGCCGCTTCATCGCCATGGTGAGCCTGCGCCGGACTCAGTCGCTGAAACGCTACTTCAGAGGCAGCAAATGGCACGTGCTGTCCTTGGTTGTGTCTGCTCATCCGAGCACGACTTGTATTATGAACTTCGGGGCAGAGGGAGCCGCAGGGCAGGGCTGCGGAGTGCAGTTCTGACCCCCGTGGCCTGGCTGGTGGCCTGGCTGGCACCCAGCGGCGTGGGTGTGGTGGGAGCCTATGGTTGGGGAGGTGGGGCACCAGGCGAAGTGGGCTGTGCGGGGCAGGGAGGCCGAGTGGCCTGTGGGTGGGGGGGAGGGCATCGAGTGAGGCTCATGTGTCCCCTTGCAGTCGGCTTCCTAAGGGGACAGGGTCCTGGCAAGAGCAAGCCTGGGAGCTGGGGCATCAGATGCGGGTTGGTTTGCTGGGTGTCAGACACCGGGGGACCTCCAGGGGTGAACGGGTAGCGGCAGGCCGATGGCAGGGAGGGGCAGGAGGGGAGGCTGCATGCACATCCAGGAAGCAGGTGTGGGCCCATGGAAGCCCGAGGACCTGTGTCAGGGAGACGAGCTGAGAAGGAGCCAGGAAAGCGCCAAGGAGGGGGGGCCAAGTCCAGTAGGACTG
>NW_005871375.1:1111709-1125984 GCF_000147115.1 Myotis lucifugus | reverse complement strand
CTAGGGGCTCGTGGGCGCAGAGGAGCCGTGCAGAGCTGGGGCGTGAGCTGTGGGGACCCTGGCACCCTCTGAGGCTGATTCCCAGGTGGCAGAGCCACCGCCGGCCCCGTGCGAGGCAGCTCCAGGCAGGTGCTCTGCATGGCCCACATTGGTGTGGGCAGGAGCCAGGCGCGGGCCCGGCACCATTCTGGCCTGTTCCTCGCCGGCCACAGGCTGGAGGCTGAGAGCTGGGTTTCCCAGGCGTGGGGTTTGGAGGTGTGGTGTCTAACTAAGGTGAGAAAAGGCTGCAGTCCTGGGGCTTATGGCTCCGGGCAGAGGTCCTGCTGTGACTGCCACAGGTTCTGAGCCCTGTGCGGCAGGGACCGCGGGAGCCACGACCACAACAGCCCTGGCAGGTGCTGATCGCGTGTCACTGAGTTCAAGTCCCTGGAAGGGCCGAGAGCCAGGCTTGGGAAGCTCCCCACGTGGTGCTGGGACCCGCAGGGCCTGGGTCGGGTACAGACCCGGCTCTGGGCCCAGACAGCTGGGCCACAGCCAGGTGCAGGGGCGCCGAGCAGGGAAGGCAGGACCTGCAGGGCGCCCCGGTTAGAAAGTGCGTTAGTGGGGGCGGGGGCTCTGGTCCCCCTCTGACTCTCGCAGGACAGGAGGCAGCTGAGCAGGTGCAGCCTCGGGATCCCGGTTCCTGGGTGCTTCTCAGTGAGAAAGCCGTTTGTAAACCTTCAGATCAATGCTTTGTGTTCTCGGCAGGCACTTTTCCACGGAAAGTTCATCGACACTGGCTTCTCCCTGCCCTTCTACAAGCGCATGCTCAGTAAAAAGCTGACCATCAAGGATTTGGAGTCCATTGACCCTGAGTTCTACAACTCCCTCATCTGGATAAGGTTGGAAGGGTTATCTTTCTCAAGGCCTTTTCTGGAAACCAGTTTGTTTGTCTTGTTAGTCAGAGTGTATGTATTTTCACCACCAGAGACAACAACATTGAAGAATGTGGCTTAGAAATGTACTTTTCCGTGGACATGGAGATCTTGGGAAAAGTGACCTCGCATGACCTGAAGCTGGGAGGTGCCAGCATCCTGGTGACCGAGGACAACAAGGACGAGTACATTGGGTGAGGCTCCCACAGCACCCGACCGCACTGGCACTAACCTGTCTGCACCCCGGCTCCCCCCGGCTCCTCTGGGAGCACCCAATCACCCCGCGTTTTCCTTCCCTTCCCTCTCTCCGTGGCACTGGTAGGCGCTCAGCAGCACTCGAGTTCCCGCCCTGCAATCACTCCTGCCTCTTGTGTCCCTCCCCATGGCCCCTGGCTGTGCCCCTGCCAGTCAGTGCTCAGCCCATGGCCTCCACCTTCCCCACAGGAGAGCGAGGCTTTGTGGGGGTGACGTGTCCGCCCTGACTGACCAGCAGGGCTCATCTCCCGGGGCATCTCACCTGCCCTCGTGTTCTGTCCTGTCAGGTGCTCCCGCACCGTTTCAGGCTGTCCTCTTGAACTCTGACCCCACAACTCCCCCTGTGCCACTTGCTGTCAGTGGTGCTGCCCTCCCTCCCCTGTGCCGCGTCCCACCACAGCTTCTGTCCCAGCTTCTTCCTTCCAGCTGCTCTCGAGGCGTCAGCTCCCGCCCCCCCGCCTTGTTCTGTGCGAGTCCTCGCTGAACCCCAGAAACGGTTCCATTTGCAGCCAGGTGAACGCAGACTTTTCCAGGGAACAACCGGCCCCTGACTCTTCAGGCTGCGCCCACACAGCCCGCCCACCACAGGGCCCTGCGGGAGCCCAGGCAGCCTGGACAGGAGACAGGAGACGCCAAGTGCACACAGCAGCTGGCTTTCATCGGGTTTCAAATCATGGACTATTATTCTTTTCAAAGTTTTCACCATTGTTTAAATTAAAAATGTAAAGACTGTTGAGCTCACACGCTGTACAAAAGCAGCTCACAGGCCGATGGCCCGGCCCTGCACCGCTCCTGGCCCACAACCAGCGCTTTTCTCACTTGCTCTCCCACCGCCTCCTGGGCCTGTTTCTAGTCCTGGCCCGGCCCTCCTTCCGGACTTGGATTCTCGCTGTCCTCCTTGCTCCTCCTTTGAGATCTTTCGTGTTTGCTTTTTCTTCTTATATATATTTTTTTATTTGTATTGATTTCAGAGAGAAGGAGAGATAGACACTTCAATGATGAGAGAGAATCATGGATCAGCTGCCTTCTGCACACCCCCCACTGGGGATGGAGTCCACAACCCGGGCATGTGCCCTGACCGGGAATCAAACCCTGACCTCCTGGTTCATAGGTTGACCACTGAGCCATGCCTGCCAGGCCATTTTTGCTTTTTATAATTGTTTCCAAAATGGGATCATAGAGTATACATTACTCTGTAGCTTGCTTTTTCCACCTCAGGAGAGCTGGATTCACTCACTTTTTTTTTGAATCCTCACCTGAGGAATGTTTTTATTAATTTGAGAGAGAAAGGGGGAGGGAGGGAGAAACATTGACTGACTGCCTCCTGTATGTGCCCCGATGGGATCAAAACCACGACCTGCACAAGTGCCCTGACCAGGATCGAACCCGCAGCCTGTGGTGCATGGGACGATGCTCAACTAACTGAGCCCCTGGCCAGGCTGCGTCGCTTTCTGATCGCGAGGGAAATCACAGTTGTCCACGCTGCATTCCTCGGTGTCACTCCAATCAGGTCTAGCTCGGGCCCCTGCAGACCAGCGCATGGGCGCAAGCCCAGCCCTGCCGCTCTGTCCCCCAGGGAGTTCCTGGTCCAGGACTGGAACAGACAGGCCGTGGGCTCTCTTCTTACCCTGCAGTCATTAGGGTCCTGTGCCCCCTCCTCCTATCCCAGTGTCTGTCCCAGGTCACTCACAGCCTCCCTTCCTCTGAGCGGGCGTCCCCTGAGGCGACTGCTGTCCCTGTGCTGGGCCTTGTAGCATCGTCACTCCCACTCCGAGAAGAGCAGTCGGAGCCCCGTGGGTGCAGCTGGGCAGAGTTGAGGGCCTAGTCACAGAGGAAGGGAAGTTTGGAGGCAGCTGAAAGGTTGCCTTGGAAACGAGTCAGCCCTCCTCCAGCAGCAGGGGAGGTGAGAAGCAGGGCCACGAGGCTGCTTCCCGCCCTGGCCAGTGTGCCTCCTCTTGCCGCCCTCCACAGCCGCCTGTCTCCTCCAGTGCTCTGTTCCTCCTTCCATGGTTTCTCCTCTGGATGTTAGGAAACCTCCAGGCTCTCCAGGAAATCAGTGTGGGGCTCTAACAGGGACACACGTCTGGCCCAGCACGTGCCCTGCTGTCTCTGTGGAGGTCTGAGTCAGGAGGAGGGCCCTCTGGTGGCCACACCTGGTATTCCCCCCACCCCACCCCGGCCCTCCACGCTCATGCCTCCTGAAAAGCACCCTTTACAGCTGCACATGTGCTGGCCCTGATGTCCTCAAGGAGTGGACGTGTTAACTCAAAAACTGCACACGTACACACGTGTGTGGAGGGTGTAGAAGTGCTGGTGTTCTAAGCCTCTCCCACACAGCGGCCTGTCTGACCCCTCTCCACAGGCTGATGACCGAGTGGCGCTTCTCGCGTGGCGTGCAGGAGCAGACGCAGGCCTTCCTGGACGGCTTCAACGAGGTGGTGCCCCTGCAGTGGCTGCAGTACTTCGATGAGAAGGAGCTGGAGGTGAGGCTCCGGGATTGTGTCCTGGGAACGGGAAGGGTCTTGGCTTCCACAGAAGCACGTCCACAGGTTCTGGATGCTGCGGCACAGCCGGACCCGTCTCCCCCGCCGGCGGCCCTGCCAGGGTCTCCCGCTCTCCAAGCCGAGAGGGCTGGGCAGTCAGCAGCCAGGCGCAAGGGGCCTCCCCGGTGCAGCCGCGTGCCTCGTGGGGGGCCTCCTGAAGGCCTGGTGTAGCAGCGAGTGATCGGATTTTATTTTATTTTTATTGATTTCAGAGAGGGAGAGGGAGAGATACGTAGAAACATCAATGATGAGAGAGAATCATTAATTGGCTGCCTGGAGCCTGCAACCCAGGCATGTGCCCTTGACTGGAATCGAACCCAAGACCCTTCAGTCCGCAGGCCAATGCTTTAGCCACTGAGCCGAAGTGGTGAGGGCTGTAGGCATTCTTTCTATCAGCTGCATACCAGACTTTTGTCAGAGTAACTTTTCCAATTAAGTATGTTCCCACGGTTCTTTGCTCTTCCTTAAAGAGGCGGAGGCCTGTGTGTGTTCTCTTTGTTGCTGGACTGCTGCCCTCAGATACTCAGGCCTCCTTCAGTCACTGTCCCAAAGGCCCTTTTTGTGAGCTGGTCCTAACACATCCTGTTTGAAAGAGGCACCCCTTCTGCTTTCTCTGCATGGCACACCCCAGAGGCCAGCTGTTTGTTTACTGTCTCCCTATGTAGAGTAGTTCTGAGCAGGATGAGCCCAGCCATAAAGAATAAGCAATACAGCCTGCTTGGACTGCCGCATACATTCAGGGACGACAAACCACATTTCAGAGCCTGGTACCTGAAGAGGTTGATTTCATTCCATACCCAAAGCCAATCTCCGAGCGTGGTCCCCTCTAGATCCTCCCTAAATGGCCGCACCGAGAGCAAGGAGGAAACAGTCCCACTTGCCCCAAAAAGAACTATTGAATCTCAACCAGCGGAGACGTGTCGAGTTCATCTCAGCCAATGCTTTGCACAGGAACGAAGTGATGATGTCTCGTCCAAGACCCAGCAAGGGTTGGGGACACAGCTGAGACTCGCACCCAGCCCTCACCTTCCGACCCTCGGACCCTTTCAGCCCCCCTCACCAGAAGTGGCTGACAGACGGAGCCTCGGCTCTCCTTCCCGTCCACTGACGGGCCTCGAGCTGGGGAAGAAAGGTCTGCGGGAGGGCCCAAGGATCCAATTTTAAAGTCATGAGTTCCTAGCGGCCTCAGCTGCACTTAGACTTGTTAGAAGCCTGCCCGCACATAACTCAAACTTGCCATCTCGGCCACTGGTCCGTGTTCACATGCTCACAGTATGACACAGCAGATGGCCAGAACTTCCATCCTGAAAAACCGACGCCCATTAAACACCTCCATTCTCACACTCCCCAGCCCTAGCACCCTCTGCTTCCTGCCTGCCGGCTCTTGCCTGCATAAATGAATAAGTGTGTTTTTAAGGAAATTTGAGCATACATTTTAAGAAAGCAGAAATTTGTTTGAAACTCATCAATAACTTGGGCCCCTCATTTAGGGTGTTTACAGTAGCATAGCTGACTGTTTTCTTGAAGTTGCTCTGGTTCAGTAAGCATGGCTAAGCTAGCGCAGACCCTGCCGGATAAAACGCCGCGAGGCTGCGGGCGTGTCCCTGCGGCCTGACGGAGCCCCGCCCCCAGGTGATGCTGTGCGGCATGCAGGAGGTGGACCTGTCCGACTGGCAGAGGAACGCCGTGTACCGGCACTACACCCGCAACAGCAAGCAGATCGTCTGGTTTTGGCAGGTGACTGCTTTATTTGTCTAAAACGGTACTCGGGGTGCTTTCTAGTGAAACTGGTTTAACTGCAGCTGGCTTCCGACGTGACCAGTGTGACCATGCGGTCAAGCTGGCTGGCTGTGTCCTGGGTGAGAGTGAGTGAGTCACAGGCCCACCAACTTCAAAGTCTTCTCCAGGTTCTGTGAGTGCAGGAGGAGGTGTTTATGAGACAGTCTGGGGACACTTAGGTGACACGAGGTGACCGTGTGCTCAGCGTTAGAGCGCCCACGGGGCAGGGAGCTCTCCCCTCTGCCCTCGGCTCTGGGCATCCACGTCCCACGTCCTGATCTTGAATAGACTTTTGTTTTGTGTGTATTTCCAAATATAAAGCGTCGGCACCGGGACAGACTTCACCGAGCCCCAGACTGGGCTGGTGTCCTGCTCCGTCCCCGGTGCTTGTGTTACTAGAGAAAGGCTGTCCTAAGGGCTTGGGTCACGTTTACTGCTTAATACTTTGCAGACGTGGACACTTGTAGAAAATGATCTTAAAGATACATTTTGACGTGCACAATGGCACCTCCCAGAGCATTTGTTGCAGCGTGGTTGGCACACTCACACTCGGGCAGAGGTGACCCTGAGGGTGTGGGGAGGGGGCTGAGCAAATAAACTAACTTGCCCGTTCTCAGCGCTCTGCCTGGAGCGGCTCCTCAGTGCAGGGGACGGGGACACTGGAGACAGTGTGCAGAGCCTGGGGGGAGGGTGGTCGTGTTTGGCTCAAAGGACCCTCCTGCAGAAGAGCCTCGGGGGATGGGAGCAGGCAGCTGAGGCTGAGGGGCACGACTGCCCTTGCCCCCTGTGACCCTTGCCCTGAGCGCCAGGTGGCCTTTGTCATCCCTCAGGCTCATTCCAGCCCTTGGTGTGCGCCTGAGAAGCTCAGCCCAGGCTTCCTAAGGCCCCGTGACTGTCTCCTGGATGGGCTGGTGTTGGGGACAGTGTGAGGTTTACACCAGAGCTGCTCACAGCGGTTCCTTGTCTGATGAGTATGTCGGCCACACAGCTGTGCACGGCCACACAGTGGCTGGATTGACACGTGTCTGCTCCCACCTCTGGTGAGACCAGCTCAGAGGGGTGACCACACCTTGCTGCTCTGTGGTTGGTGAACTAGATCACTCTGGGTTTCCAAGTCTGAAGGACAAAGGGGGATCGGTGTTGGGAGGAAGTTGTTCCGAACCGGCAGGGCCATGGTTCAGAGGTTACACCTGCCCTTCCTGGCGTTGGAGGAGGACACATCATTTTGCCTCTGGGCCTTGTCTGGCGAGTGCAGTGGGGATGCTAACGGGAGGACCCGCCTCCCAGTATTGAGGGCTGCTCTCCCCAGAAGCACATGGCGCCGTGCGGCAGGACCTCCCCTCCGAGAGGGAAAGACCTGGGTCCCGTGACGGCGTTTCTAAGCGTCCACGTCTCCGTAGTGTTGCTAGCACAGCGCCAGCCCTAATAAGCGGTAAATGCTGCAACCACTTTTATCACATCTTTTGAACCAACTTGAGTTAAATTTTCTTATTCTTGGAGTTCATTTTTTAAAAATACTTTGAAATATATTTTTATTGATTTCAGAGAGGAAGGGAGAGGGAGAGATAGAAACATCCATGAGAGAATCACTGATCGGCTGCCTCCTGCACACCCCACACTGGGCCTGCAATCAGGGATGTGCCCTGACCAGGAACCAAACCATGACCTCTTAGTTACAGGTCCACACTCAACCACTGAGTACCGGCTGGGCTTGAAGTTCATTCTTAATTTCCTGGAAGAAATTCGGGAATAATTTTTAAGTATCTGCTATGTTCATTACTGAAGATAATCTGGAATTTACTTTACATTAACTTTGACCTGTCAGTTTGTGAAGGAGACGGACAATGAGGTGAGGATGCGTCTGCTGCAGTTCGTCACGGGGACCTGCCGCCTGCCTCTGGGAGGCTTCGCCGAGCTCATGGGTGAGTGCCGCCTGCGGTCGCTGTCACAGGGCGTGCTCGGGCGGGAGGAGGGAGCAGGCCTCTAGATCCTGGTCTTTGTGCAGATGTGACGCTTGCTCCATCGCCCGCGTGACCACGTGACATGTTCTGTTAGGTAAGTAGTTGCAACACCAAAAGGTTTGAAGGACCAGATAAATTTTGTCTTATTTTTCTGGTTTAGGAAGTAATGGGCCTCAAAAGTTTTGCATTGAAAAAGTTGGGAAAGACACCTGGTTACCAAGAAGCCATACGTGGTAAGTTGAATCCTAAATGGAAGGTGGAAGCCAGTGTTTTGCTTTTTCACATGTAAGACCCATTAGCATTGCTGACTCATTAGCGTAGGAGGAGTTCAGTTTTGAGAACAGACCAGGACGCAGCGCCCTGCAGAGAGCACAGCGCGGCTCCTGGCTGAGCGCCTGGGAAGCATGGCCCTGCCTGAGCCCGTGGGCGAGCAGCCACTGCACACAAACAGGCTGACGTGCTCCTCCTCCCGCTCCTGGGAAAGGCGCACAGACAACAGCCAGGCAGCAGTGCTAGGGAGGGGTGACAGCCGGCCGGGGCAGGACCCTCGGCAGGGCCTTGCCAGAGTTTGATGGACAGTGGGCTGTGGAGACGCAGGAAGCACATGTTTTGTACAGGGTTGTTTGCAAACCCTGACGTAAGCAACTGCAAACATGAGGTGACTTGGGAGCGGAGCAGGGCAGAGGGGGAAGGGGGCGGAAATGCAGGCAGGGCCACTGCAGGGCCAGCCTGTGTGGACTGGAAGGGAACAGACCGCTGTCAGAACGGTGTCTGTGTTAATACATGAGGTCCGTGTCGTACACTTGGCCACCCCTGTCCTTTTCTAACGTGCTTCAAGGACACTGTGCTCGACCCTCGGCTCACTTGACTGAATAATCTGATTCTGTCTGTCCAGTTTCAATCGCTTGGACCTGCCACCGTATAAGAGTTACGAGCAACTGAAGGAAAAGCTGCTTTTTGCCATAGAAGAGACCGAGGGGTTTGGACAAGAATAGAGGAGCTGTGGCCGGAGGCTCTGCGTCCGCACCTCCGCAAATATAAATGGTTCCGTTCTCACACAGAATATGCAAAAGAACTCTTCCTTTTCTACTTTATTTATTGTTCCCTTGAACTGACAGACCAGGAAAACGATCTCCCTTAAATTTGGAAGTGAGAGACTTTATTAGAAATGAGTATCTACGTCAGCGGGCTGCAGCGGCTCTAGTTTTATAGAGCTGCTCGGCGACACGCCAGCTCCTGCCCATGACTGGAGGCTCCTCCTCAGCTCTGCCCCCCGTGACATCTCCGCATGGTGTGGGGTTCAGGAAGGTGCTGAGGCCGAGGCCAGATCTGAGGATGTGAACTGTGCTGCTGGCTGTTCTGAAGACGGTGCTGGAGCCCGTCAGTCTGTTCCAATTAAATGCGAGTGGAGAGTGCTCACCGCACTTAACCGAGTCCCCTGACCAGACCCAGCGAGGGCCTGGAGGTGTGCGTACTCCTCCAGGCGCTAGCATCTGTGGGACTGAAGACGCGGGCGCGCCTGCACTGTTCTTAAAAATGTGATGGGCTTTCAGTTTAATTCATAATAAATTGATGCCATTTGATCCTGAGGGACATATAAAAGGTAATGTGAACTTTTCCACTTCTATTTGTGTTCATAGTTTTGGTTCCTAAAACCATACGGATGGAAGAGTTTGTGAGCATCTGACTTCAAACTAATGAGTCTAATGATTTCCTATTAGTGTCTTAATATCTCCATTCCTTGAAAATTCATGAAAAATTCTATGTACCTGAATTACATAAGCAGATAAAAAAGTCTTTTGTCCTTCCCCCCTTTCTATATAGATCATTATTTTTGTCCTAAGTAAATACTTTTTAATTATTTTTCATTATCAAGGGCATTTGCTGAACTACAAACATGTATAACAAATTAAAATCTGATGTGAATGACATTAATGCTACTTTAGCAAACGGGGGCTTCCTTATTAATACAAAAATTTAAATTTGTATTATTTCAATATGCACTGTAAATTAACTTAAAATTTTTTATAACCACGGAAGTGACACCTTAGAATGTTAATATATTTCACTGCTGAGTACATATGAAAAATATTAGTATACAATTTAATTTCCCTAAACAGTTTGTGTTGCCAAAATTTTATTTTTCTATATATTACATTGTGTTCTGCATTTTTTCAAAACTCACAGTAAAGATGCAATAAAGGCAGTGATCCACGTGGCTGCTTAGACTCCTTTCCCCACCCTCACCATGACCGTGTACACGACAGAGGGCCCGTCCCAAGCGCCGCTCCTCTACGCCGCCCACTGTGGCCCCTGGTCTCACTTGGCCCCAATTCACAGGCCAACCCTGAGGCCCTGGGGGAGGTGGCCTGTCCAGACCCAGCAGAGCCCCCTCCAGAGGCTCCTCTGGGCAAGCTGCACCCTCCTGTCAGACAGCTCCCGCCAAGTGAAGGACATTTGTCACATGAACCCACGGCTCTCACCAAAGTCCAGTGATGCCCAGGCACACAGCCAACACAGGGCTAAAGTGAGCACCCCTCGAAAGCAAAAAATGCCACCAAAAAACTGTCCAAACGCGGCGTCTCCTACATGGCAATGCTCCTCGCCCGATGTTAGCCAGGGGCACAGGCTGACAGACACTGGCGCTGCAGTGCTCACTGGGCCCAGCTCCCTCCTCGGCTCCACGGTGGTGGGGTTTCCTGTTTCCCTTGCTGTGATGACGCACTTGCTTTCGAGAGAGGAGAGGGAGTCGGATAGATTCCCACAGAATTCCACCCATGTCAACAGGAGGGAAACTGCCAACAAGAAGTTGAGACGTTCAGGTTCTCACAGAACAGCAGGCCCTTTGCAAGTTCAGATTCTTGTCAGCCTCAAAAGAAGGGAATGTGTCTGCAGGGAGGTCGCTAACCACCCGCCCCCGACAGAACGGGCACTCCTGCGCCCACAAGGGGAAGGAAGGAGCCCGAGGCAGGGCCGCCAGGGGGGACATCTGGGTCCGGAAGCAGGTAGAGGTCTGACCTGAGGGAAGGGTGGGCATCAGTCTCCTCAGAGTCAAAAGGAAGAGACAGAAGGTGTACAGGACCGAGCGAGCCGGGAAGTGCCTCGTCCTGGGGGAGGGAGCCCCCTCAGTCCCGAGGGAGGAGACAGCTCTGGCTCTGGCTTGGGCCCAGCAACCGCACAGCTGAGCTCTACCCCAGAGCCATGTGGGTCCCTAAGGTTACAGCACCAAAGACCCCCATGGCCTGATGCCTTCAAGGGATTAGGTTAAATGAACGGGAACAACAGACAGTGAAATAGTCAATGAAAGGAAAGGAAGCACTGACTGAATTTAGACGGATCTCAAAGAAATTCTGAGTGAACAAAGCCAATCTCCTGAAATGACAAAACTAGAGCCCAAGTCGGGGAGGGGGCGCGGAGTGGGACTCGGACACACCAGGGAGCAGGGAGCTCTGTGAGTGCAGGCTGGCTGTCTCCCAGTGCCCAGCTGCGGGCAGACTCGCTGTTACACTGGGCACGCGAGGCAGACGCACAGCCTCTGCACTACTTTGCACAGAGAAAACAATAGTTGAAAGCTCTACAGAACATCAGCAGACAGACTTCTCCGCAGCAAAAGGCTTTATTACTGAGCAATACCTCACTTCCCAGAGACCACTCGGCAGAGGGCAGTCTGCCCACGCCCCACCCCCCACGGCTCACCTGTTAATCCCAACAAGGGCTCCTCTTCAGAAAGCAGCCTCAGAGCCACTCCAATGAAAGTGTAAACAACGTTGGACAGAGAAGATCCAACATACACAACCAACCGGGCGTGAAGGGCACGGGACCACTGGTTCTCAAAGTAGGTTCCGTAAGGTCCATTGAACAAGGGACAATCTAAGACTGCTGGCCTGGCCACTTCACACAGTCACTGCTAAGAAAAAAGATGAGCCCTAACCGGTTTGGCTCAGTGGATAGAGCATCGGCCTGCGGACTCAAGGGTCCCAGGTTCGATTCCGGTCAGGGGCATGTGCCTTGGTTGCGGGCACATACCCAGTAGGGAGTGTGCAGGAGGCAGCTGACCTATGTTTCTCTCTCATTGGTGTTTCTAACTCTCTATCCCTCTCCCGTCCTCTCTGTAAAAAATCAATAAAATATAAAAAAAAAAAAAAAAGATGGGAGTGTTTCGTATTTCACAAACTATAGATGGGAAATCAAATGCAAGGTGTGACATTTGCATCCTGGCTTTAAAAAGTGTAAGACATTGTGACATTTGAGGACACTTAAAGGTCTGGGTATGAGATGATGAGGGGGGACTGGGTTAAGGTTCTAGCTGTGGTAATGGACTGTGAAGGGGTCTGTATGATGCAGTGTTCGGGATGAACTACATCGTGTGCACTTAATTCAAGGATGAGGGATATATATGACCACACACACACACACACGCACGGAGGCAGAATCTACGTGTGACCACACACACACATAGGCAGAATCTACATGTGATCACATAGACACAGAATCCACATGTGATCACACACACACACACACACACACACACAGGCAGAATCTACATGTGACCGCACACAGAGAGACACAGTCCACTGTTTCCCTTCGTGTTTGAGAGCACACATGAGACACCGCGTGCCCCAGTCACAGGGACACCACCCCTAAACCTCGGGGAGTCACCCATGGACCCTCATTCAAGATGGTCCTTTTCACAAACAGCAGACAGTGCCGGGGGCACCAGCCCGAGGACACAGCATCGTCTGCCTCTGTTTAAACATGTCCCATTCCTCCCTTGAGCTGTGTTCTTTTTACCCCATCAGGGAACAGACCTGGGCTCTGTCCTGTCACAGACCACCCGCTGTGAGACAAAGTCCCAGCATGCACAGAGACCCACCTGGGCTCCCTCCCGATACATCACTGATGCCCAGCACCCCAACTCCCAACCTCCTCACCCCACTGCCCCTTCTCTGCAGGGTCTCAGCTGGAGCCACCAACTGGAAACATGCCCCTCCATCCCATGTGATTGGTTCTCAAATGCCATGCCTGGAACGCTGGCACCCCAGACGCACAGTAACCGGCCCCCCACCACGGGACACCGCCACCACCTCACAGCAGTTACTGCTTCTGCCTTGTTATTTGTGAAGAATCTGTGTATTTAAGTTGTCACATGGTCACGTCATTGGCACTGAGAGCCGAGGCCAGTCGTGTTCACACGCGTACAGTTGGTGGGAGGGCAACACCCTAGGTGTCGTGCGCTGCGTCTCTGAAATGCTCAGTTCTTGCCACTGAACTCTGCGAGCAACTGTGCGGCTTCTCTCTGCATCTAAAACGAAAAGACAGACGGCACAGCAGAGATCAGCTGTGGAATTCAGGGTCACCGTGGACTGCAGTTTCTGTGTCCACACCCAGGACGGCAGGTCATCAGGACAGAATGTCTGGGCAGTGCCTGGGGAGGTGTTCAGACTTCCACAGAACACCCCCTCCCCCGCCCGTTTGTCACACAGGAGTGACTCAGGATTGCAGCAAGGAATTCATAACGTGCCGACAGTAACTAAGCATTTGCTGTGCAGAACTTAGCACAAACGCCAGTGCTTCACGTCTGAAACGTGCACCACCGCTTCCAACACGCTGCACCACACAGCGAGGCTGGGCCTCGCCTCCCGCCTCCCGCCGCTGCGGGCGCACCTGCTTGTCCTCCTCGGTGCGGGCCGGATAGTCCTTGGCCTTCAGCAGCCAGAACGCAGCGAGCTTTTTGTTCTGTAGCTTCAAGTATGTCTTTCCTAAGAGAAGCAAGTTTTTGCTGTAGAAGTTTGGATCCACTGTTCACAAGAAAGAAAAATGTATCTCAGGCACAATCGTATTGCTCTGATTTTTACCACCCGCCCCCGACAGGCTTCCTGTTGGGGGTCTGAATTCCAGTTACCTGTGTGGTGAATAAATGACTATCCAGCTGGGAACCTCCTGTTCATCTGTTCCTACCTCCAGACAATGTCACAGCTAATCCGGAGCACCTCCGGGTGCGGCTCCCGCTGCGCACTCTCCCTCGCGGCCTTTTCTATGCAGGCGCTGGTCCAGGCTCCCAGCACAGGGCCTTCTCCCAGTGCCTGCCCCCTGCTCACCTTACAAGCTAGAACCTAACATGCACTCAGCACGCGTGAAGTCATGACCACACACACACACACACACACACACACACACACACACACACAGTACACGCCAGGCCAGCTTGTGCTGGGTGGGGCTACCCTTAAGCACAGATCAAACACAAGCTCTGCTCTTTGGGAATTTACAATGAAAAGGCCAGAGAAATAGGAGCACGATGAGTGTGCTGAGCAGGGAAGAAGGCGCCAACAGGTGTGAGCTGTAAAGTGCGAGGAGACACAGGAAGAGCCGCTCCCTCGCGGGGCTGCACGGGCTGCGGCGGAGCCGGGTTGCGCAGGAAAAGGAGACCCGTCCTGCTGAGGGAACCCCCAGCACCACGTCTACCAATGAAAGTGGGATTCCTTACAGGTCCCCTCTCACCTGGGCCCTCGGTGCTCACATCCCACTTCTTCCTGGTGGCTGACCTCCGTCCGTCTGCTCCTTACCCTGTTGTCCTGCTTCCTTCGCACAGACTTAGGGGCATCTGCCTGCGGCTGTGCTCACTTCCTCCCGTGACCGTGACCCACACTCCTTCCTTCCTCTCTCGCTCAGCAAAGGGGCCCAGAACAGGCCAGCCAGCCCCACCTTCCCTGCAGGTAGCCTCAGAGGCACCCAGCACTCCGCTGCGGCAGGGCCCTGGCGGGGAAGTTAAAGTCCGAGGAGAGAGGAGACTTCTAGCCCAGTCATGGCCAGGAGGAAAGGC
>NW_005871375.1:1108023-1111331 GCF_000147115.1 Myotis lucifugus | reverse complement strand
GGCGGCCAAGCCAGGCGTGCAGCCCGGAGCCCGGAACCAGCAGCAGGGCCACTCCAGAGTGCGGCAAGGCCCACTCCTTATTTCATTTTTAAATCCTCACTCAAGGATGTGTTTCTTATTGACTTTAGAGAAAGGGGAGGGGGGGAAAGGGGGGTATCGATCGGTTACCTCCCTTACAGGCCCCGATCAGGAAATTAAACCAGCAACCTGGGCGTGAGCCCTGACGGAATCCAAGCTGCCACCTTTTGGTGCATGGAGCATGTTCCAACCAGCTGAGCACAGGCCAGGGCAGCGGGGCCTACACCTTACTCAAGTGAATAAAACCTTTAAAGACTGTCTGATAAAGCCCAGTACAAAGGTGTGTCAGGATAAAGTATTTTTGTTTTAAAATTCCTAACTATATAATAAAAGCCTAAGCGACCATTACAGCAGAATGACCAGAACAACCGGTTGCTATGATGCACACTGACCACCAGGGGGCAGACGTTCAACACAGGAGCTGTTCCCTGGTGATCAGTGTGCTCCCACAGGGGGAGCGCCACTCAGCCAGAAGCTGGGCTCACAGCTGGCAAGCACGGCGGGGGTGGCAGTGGCAGGAGCCTCTTCCACCTCCGCAGCAGTGCTAAGGAGCAGCGAGCAGGCAGGCAGTAAGGAGCAAGGGTTCCCGGACTGCGAGAGGGATGTCCAACTGCTGGCTTAGGCCTAATCCTCGTGGGGAGCCTAAGCCGGAGGGCGGACATCCCCTGAGGGGTCCCAGACTGCAAGAGGATGCAGGCCGGGCTGAGAGATGCCTCCCCCTCCGTGCACAAATTTCATGCACCGGGCCTCTAGTTATATATAAAGCATTCACATAATTTTAACTATATTAGTATCTGAAATAAAAAATATTTTACCTTGCTCTGCCTTTTGGAAGTAGCCTAAGGCCTGTAAAAACACAAAGAATGCAAACAGAATGAAAAGGATTAAAATAGATTCAATATTTAAAAATCTTCTCAAACTCTATTCCTATTTTACATACAAGCGAGGAAGTAGATGAAAACCCCTTAAAATAACGGCTCAATCACCAACAGTAAGCGTAACATAGCACTCAAGGCCCTGAGCACAGAGCACATGGGCCCTCGAGCCCCAAGGTCCCGGCGCAGCCTCACACAGAGAAAGGAGGCCGCGGATAGCTCGCTCTCCTCTCTCTTCTTCAGTCCCAGCAGGGAACACCCTGAAAACTAGACAAAGTGGAAAGCTGCGTTTCCTCAGTGACACACTGGTTTTACCAGGGAGTTTTTAAAGTTCTTTATTATTGAAATTCCTACATAAAATGCTACTGTGAGTCTAAAAGGGTTAATTCTTTATGACTCACTTAAACGGTTTTTATAATACACTACCTACCAACTGATTTCTTAAAAACCAATTTGTTAGAGCAGAGCTATCTTTTCTCTTAGAATGCAGTTTTAATAGCATAGGTATTTCCCAGCTGTGTAATTGCTGTGTAATTTACACCTCAATGCACCTTAGATCGGATTCAACTAAAGCTTTCCAGAAAGAAACAGGCCCTCACTATGAAACTAGTATTCAGAAAGCCATTTCAATGGCCTGTTTCCTCACTCTGCACATTTTTTGACAAGCTAGACCCAAACGTTTGCCCATAAATCCCCCTCAACATTCTTTCAACAGCATTTAAAACATGGATGGAGCCGAGGGAGTGTTGCACAGCGGGTTAAGCGTCCTTCTATGAGCCGGGAGGTCATGGGTGGGTCTCTGAACAGGGCACATGCCCGGGTTGTGGGCTCGATCCTCAGTTGGGGGCAGGCAGGAGGCAGCTGATCAAGCACTGATGTTTCTCTCTCTCTCTCCCTATCCCTTCCTCTCTGAAATCTATAAAAAAATTTTTAAAAAAGTTATTGATGCCAAGTCGCGCTTTCTTTGGCATGGCAGGGAAATGACGTACAGAGAATATGTCCAAACAGCTTGCTAGGAGCAGGCGCTGTGGCACAAGTTTCAAACAGAAAACGGAGGCAGCTGTTTGCCGCGGGCGTCACAAGCCTCCACTAGAGAAATCGACCCAGAGTCACGGGCACAGTGAAGGCCGAGTGGCCGCCTGGACAGGTCCCGAGGGAGCCCTGCGAGTGCCGCCCCGGGAGGTCAGCACTCACCTCCTCGTAGGTGGAGCTGGGAGGGGCTGCAAACAGCATGTTGGCAATTCTTCTCTGATACCAAGGCATTTCCGCAAACGTGTAGCACCTGGGGGAGTAAAGAAACGTTCATGCATTGAACTGACTGACTTTCTCTTCAAGACAATCAAGCTTCTTATCAGACATACAGGACGCTGGTGCTGCCTGTTTAAGCAGCGTGTACTGGACATAACATCAGAGGCTCACTTCCACCCCGAGTTGTGCAGGGACTGACACTGCTCCATCTAGGGGGGGGCTTGTGATCACATGTAAACAGTGGTGACTACTGGTAACAGCGCTGAGAGGCCGTGGAGCCGCCGCGGGTGAGAGGCCGCGTGCAGGAAAGAAGGGCGCATACTCAGGGCTGGGCACCACCTGCGGCGTCAGGCAGCCGCTGGGGCCCTGGGCGTGCGCCCGCGGATGAGAGGGGACCACTGCACCTGTTGCTAAAGGATCTGAATAACGACGTCTGACAAGATCACAATCACATTTGTATTCCCTAACGACAGGCACAGCTGCTGGTTGATTTCATGGTTAAGCAGCACTCCTGAGTGCCAAGCAGCATTTTAAAATGGCTGACATCTTGCTTTTTTAAACACTACAAAATAAGATCACACTACGTACCACTGAAATATTTATTCAAAGAAATTTTCTTACCAAATGCCCATTAGGTGAATCGAAGTCGCATCTTTAGGGTTCAATTCAATTGCTTTCTAACAAGAAATGAGAAAATCAAGCATTTGTTTTATAAACAAGAAGAATTTTACTTGTTTACGGAGGAAGCACAAGGTAGAATATGTCAGGAAAGTGTCCCTCATTTCTATTTACCACGTGACAGCCCTGTGTGAATTAATGCAAAGTATAAATGACAATAACTTCAACGAAATTACTCCTTTGATACATTATTTGGTTGAAAACTGCTAAGGAAATTTCAGAGGTTAATGTAGTGCCATTAAAAATAAGAGACCCTTTTTAAAAACAGGGACTCCGTAGCGCAGCCGTGGGCAAACTACTGCCCGCGGCCCGGATCCGGCCCCGTTTGAAATGAATAAAACTAAAAAAAAAAAAAAGACCGTACCCTTTTATGTAATGATGTTACTTTGAATTTATATTAAGTTCAAAAAACACTCCATCCATGCTTTT
>NW_005871375.1:1093915-1107737 GCF_000147115.1 Myotis lucifugus | reverse complement strand
TTTGCTCTTTCAGAGAACTGAGACAGTAACACACCTCCCAATGAGTTGTGGGACAATGAAATGAGCAAGTCACAGCAGGTGCTTGGCACAGCAGTGTCTCCCGTCACCACTGTTTCCTTTTCTTGGGTCCTGGCATCATTTCTCACAGCGCGGTCAGTGGCGGCAGCAGAGGTCACAGAACGAGGCTAACAAGTGTGACCTGGCAGAACTCCAGCCCAATAGTATGGGTAAGACGCAGCGCGGATTGAAAATGTGCTTTTCCATAAACATAGTTGCATGAGTTATAGCAAAACACAACTGGAAGTATTTACAACCTCTACTCTAAGCTCCTTCCCTGCTGGAGTCCCGCTGGAAAACCATGCCCTGCAAACACCATGTAAGTCACTGTTTTCTCACCCCGCCAAGGGCAGGGCAGGTCTAGAGAGACGTTAGCCTCCCGATTCCTGGGCACTAGAGCTCAACCTCTCACAGGTGGCGGACGGGCTTCTCCCAGCAAACCCTCCAGTTTAATCTAAGTCCAGTTAAATAAAGACAGGCACTCCTCTGACTTAGGTAAATATGGGATCTGAAACAATAGTATAAATGGTAGTAAACACTGTCATTTTAAAACACACTGAACACATACACATTTGAAATCTTATAAAAAACATTGAATTTTAAAATATTATAGCCTTCATGTTCGAAGTTTAGATTAATATACATTAATATATTTTCTGCGATTTTTCACTATTCACGTTGGCAGTTACCTGTCATGTATTTCCACACCAAGGCACAGAGTAACTGAGATGTAGCATTAGGCAAGATGCCATAGTCACTGAATCTAAGACACCACAACATTATCTTACGTACCACTAAGACTACAAAGGAAGTATAAGATACCACTGACTACACAATGCTGTCTGATTTCTAAGACTTAAAATGTGAAAAAGACCTATTAAATTGAAATGGATAGACACGTGTGTATATACACGTGTGCGCACACGTATTACTGAGCCTGAAGAAGCAGCTAGGTCTCCTGACTTGCCAGCCAATGTTCTGGTCAACTAGTCATTAAAAAATCTAGAAGCTGAGTCTATGACCATAAAATTCAGACCTCTGTTGCCCAGCCTACCTACCATTATCCCTGCCCGCGCTTTCCCCGCCTGTGCCTCCTTTGTAGCTCCGAGATGGTCTAGAACAGGGGTGGGCAAACTTTTTGACTCGAGGGCCACAATGGATTCTTAAACTGGACCGGAGGGCCGGAACAAAAGCATGGATGGAGTGTTTTTGTGAACTAATATAAATTCAAAGTAAACATCACTACATAAAAGGGTACGGTCTTTTTTTTTTTAGTTTTATTCATTTCAAACGGGCAGGATCCGGCCCGCGGGCCGTAGTTTGCCCGGCTGGTCTAGAATACCACGCAAGAGACGAACATGCTGCAACAGGGCCAGTGTCGGGTGGAACAGATTCGTGGAGAGCCCGTGGCAGCCGAGGAAGCACTTATGGTGATGAGAGCACTAACTTCAGGGAAATGTGAGCACACCCAGAGGCCACAGCGCACAGTGCTGTCCCCAGGCAGGGGCTGCGATGCTGGACTGTTAGCCTGTGAGCCCCACAGACTCTGGCTTGGCCACATGACTCGTGTGGGTTGACAGAGTATTACCAGGTGTGAGGCAGGTTTGCACACAGGACTTTCTCCCTGGGCCGCCCACTCTTGGAAGCCAGCAATCATGCAATAAAGGAACAGAAGCCAATGGAGACGAGAGGCCCCCTGTGCACCCATCCCTGCGTGGAGCAGGTGAGCACAGCCCGCGGGAGCTCAGCTGCACCTCCAGAACAGAGCACGGGTGCTGCCCACAGACCTGAGACCACCGCCTCTCCAAGGCCAGCAAGTCTGAGGCAGTCTGATCAGCTGCCGGAACAGTGAACCAACCACCCAGAAAGCCCACGCCTGCCCAGTTCACTGGTACCTCAAAATGCTCCTTGATAACGTAGGCGTTTGCGATTTTAGCCTTGATGCCTTCGTAATCTCCGACGTCACTAATGCAGATGGCACACCACTAAAAATAGAAAACAGATGTAAGAATAACAAGGCTTAATACTGGTCCATTCAACACAGGTAAAACTGAGTATTCCTCATTCAACAAAAGTTACTGCGCATAAACACCGTACTCAATACACTGGGGCAGACAGAGAAGTGGACAGCCTCGGGAGCTCCAGGAGAAGCTGGCCCTGTGTGCTCCTAGACCAGTGGTCGGCAAACTGCGGCCCCTCGAGTGTGGCTCTTCCACAAAATACCACGTGCGGGCACGCACGTACAGTGCGACTGAAACTTCGTGGCCACACTCAAGGGGCCAAAGAGCCGCATGTGGCTCACAAGCCGCAGTTTGCCGACCACTGTCCTAGACGAAGGTACAAGGCAGAGAACAGCGAGTCTCTAGGATGGTCATCAACACAACACTGTAGTGATTCACAGTGAGATCAACTATCATCTTACTCCCTCGTCCTTTGTTCTGGGCGTTGCCTCCTCCCACATCTGCACGGTCCTGCTTCCAGTCACTGGCAATTTGAAACTTTGGAAGCTTGCTGAATTAAAAAATAAAATAATATACCTAGATATTTTTGAAATGACAAAATACTGAAATATTAATCTAAATTTGCCTCATGAAAATCTAGAAGACAAAATTAAATATATTAATTGATTGTGTCCTGTATTTTTAAAGTTTATTCTTAAAAATATAAGGTGTTGCCCTGGCCAGTTTGGCTCAGTGGATAGAGTGTCGGCCTGCAGACTGAAGGGTCCCAGGTTCGATTCCGGTCAGGGGCATGTGCCTTGGTTGCGGGCACATTACCAGTGGGGGGTGTGCAGGAGGCGGCTGATCAATGTTTCTCTCTCATCGATGTTTCTGACTATCCCTCTCCTTTCCTCTCTGTAAAAAAATCAATAAAACATATTTAAAAAAAAAAAAAATATATATATATATATATATATATATATAAGGTGTTTTTAATTTAAAGAAATGTTAAATATTTGACTTGCCAGCTAAGAGTTTAAAGTTCAAGTTAAATTAAATTGGGAAAAATCATATAGTTGTGGTAAAATTTCAACATTGGTCTAATTAAAAAAGAGGATTAATTCTGTGATCTCAACCAAATTTTTAATATAAAAACCAGTTAAATTTTAATTGATACCTTTTAATAATTATAAAAAATATATATAATCTTTAAATCATATATACATGTATATTTGATGGTCTTTCCAGTTAAATTTCAAGGCTATAACCGAGGGATGATTTTTGGAAAACTAAGGGCCCGGGGTGATTCAAAAAGTTTGTTCTCTCTTCTTAAAGGAAATATTTTTTAATTAAGCCAATCTAATATACTTGAAATCACATGGAAAGCTTTATCAAATAAAAATTAATAAATATATTTTACTTATATACATATATCTTAAATGTTATGAAGGTTTTGGCCTCTAAGGAGGACAAAATAAAGTAGCTTAAATATTTCTTAAAATCCAACAGCAGGATTTTAAGACAGAATAAAGCAAACAAAAGCCCCTAGTCGCCTGCATTTTAAATTAGGCTGGAGGTGGGGCAGTGTTTGTGCCTTGCGAATCAGATGTGTAAGTTTACTAAATTTACTTGCTTTGCTTTTTTAATAAAAATACCTACTTAAATTATTTAATAAATTAGCTTTTAAAATATAATCAAGGTCTCATAAATTAAGTTATATGAGAAGCCAGTATTTTATAAACAATTTAATCCTAGTAAACTTTTCTAAATTACTGAGGCTTCCCATAATCACTCTGTATATGCAAATGAGCCCAAAGGGGATACTCTTAAAAATATAATTATAAATTTAATAAAAAGGAGAAATTTTAAAATTTTGAAATCTCTTCCACTAATATTTATAGGATAATCTAAAGATTGTTGTTAAAATACCAAATCTAACTATAATAGTAGTCACCATGATCGTAAGGGAAGTTGTTTAATGTGACATGGCCTGGCACTATCAAACAACACACAAAAAGCAACCATGTCTGTTATATTTGTTGCTTGTTGAAACAAAAGAAAGACCAAAGCTTGTTTTAAATTCTTTAAGTATAGCCTAGAAATTATTCTGGAAGAAAATTTTCCAAAAAATATTTCCTTCAAATATCTGGAAAACTGCAATTGGAAGTAAATACATTAGGCCCTGAAAAATAAAAGTAAATATTTTGTGTTTTTGTTGTTCTTGACAAAGTTTATGTAAAATTACTCAAACACTAATTGCAAAAGTTTAATTACTAACATGTATTGTCCATAACCTAGGGCAAGTAAAGTTAACAATAATAAAAAAATAAACCTTATTTCAGATTAATTTAAATTAGCTAATTGATATAAGTAAACTTTTAAGAAAACTTAATTGTACTGTACAGGAAACTGTTCCTGAAGCATTAACTAATTTTTATTGATGGTTAACATACAATGAATCATATTTCTATACAAGAAATTGAAGTTAAAAGTTACCAAGACTACATTGCAAAATTTCCAAAAAGCCTCCTAATATTTAAATCAAAAAAGGGGGGATAGTGGAATAATGCCCTGTAAGTAAAAGCCTTAATTGCTTTGAATTTTTACTTTGAAGATTATTTTTCACTTGTAATGATAATAGCAAGACACCCATAAAAACACTCATGGTGTCAAAATAAGCCAAAGGAAAATTGTTTGGGCAAAAATTAAAAGGATCCCAAGTCTAATTTATAAAAATGATTCCTTTATTAACTTTTGATCGAGAATATGTTTGTATATTTCCAGAAAACTCCTCCAAGCCCATGTGGATTCCTGCAACAACGGATCCCAGAGAGGAACTGATGAGACTGCTCCAGCCACAGAATAGCAGTGGCCCCAGAACAACAGAAGAGAAACAGTCCAGAAATGAAGATGGTGAAGACGCCTTGCCATGCTAGCAGTCAGCAGCTGTGCGTAGCTGCAGGTTGCCCAGGACCAAACTAGAGAGGGTCGGACCTGCATTGCCACCGTCTGTCCACCATCCAGAACTGAAATATCATTGCTGACATGTACACATAAGAAACAGTTGGACATTGAACTGGGACTCTAAGAACTGTTGACCCAGAAAGAAACTCACTGCAAACTGATTCCTTTAATGCCTGCCAGCAATTTAAAGGGACATGATAGAACTCTATCCTTTCCATTGAATTTAAAAATCTTAAAACATACACTCTTGTTAAATTTTAAATAATCAAAAAGGGCGAGATGCCGGAGACCAATTCTAGAATGACAGCAGGGCTGAATCTGGGAATGGCTGATGACATTTCCCCAAACCTGAATAAGATGCATTAAATTGATTGTTTGCTGCCACAAGGCTCAGGGCATTTTTTTTTTTTTTTAGCACAGGAAAACATGGTTTAAAGGGAACTATATTAATACATTTGTAATAGTATTCTACATCATAATATGTAGTAGTATGAAATTGATAAGGTGGTATTTTTTTAATTGTTTTATTGCTTAAAGTATTACAAAGAGTATTACATGTCTCCTTTTTTTCCTGCCCTTAACAATCCCCCGGCCTCCCCTACCCCCCAGTGTCTTATGTCCATTGGTTATGCTTATATGCATACATATAAGTCCTTCGGTTGATCTCTTACCCACCACCCCTCCTGCCCCTCAACCCTCCCTGGCTTTCCCATTGTAGTTTGACAGTCTGTTCGAGGCAGCTCTGCCTCTGTATCTATTTTTGTTCATAAGTTTATAATGGTCTTTATTATCCATGAGTGAGTGAGATCATGTGGTGTTTTTCCTTCGTTGACTGGCTTATTTCACTTAGCATAATGCTCTCCAGCTCCATCCATGCTGTTGCAAATGGTAAGAATTCCTTCTTTTTTATAGCAGCATAGTATTCCATCGTGTAGATGTACCACAGTTTTCTAATCTATTCATCTACTGATGGGCACTTAGGCTGTTTCCAGATCTTAGCTATGGTGAATTGTGCTGCTATGAACATCTGGGTGCATATATCCTTTCTGATTGGTGTTTCTGGTTTCTTGGGATATATTCCTAGAAGTGGGATAACAGGGTCAAATGGGAGTTCCATTTTTAGTTTTTTGAGGAAACTCCATACTGTCTTCCACAGTGGCTGCACCAGTCTGCATTCCCACCAGTAGTGCACGAGTGTTCCTTTTTCTCCACATCCTCTCCAGCACTTGTCATTTGTTGATGTGTTGATGATAGCCATTCTGACAGGTGTGAGATAGTACCTCATTGTTGTTTTGATTTGCATCTCTCGGATGATTAGTGACTTTGAGCATGTTTTCATATGTCTCTTGGCTTTCTGAATGTCCTCTTTTGAAAGGTGTCTATTTAGGTCCTTTGCCCATTTTTTTTTATTAAATCTTTATTGTTCAGATTATTACATTTCTTCCTCTTTTTTTTCCCCCCATAACTCCCCTCCTTCCAGCTCCCACCCCACCCTCCGCCCTCACTCCCCACCCACTGTCCCAGAGGCTCCTTACACTATCTTCGTATTTTTGGGTTCTTTTTTCATTTTGCTTTTCCGGTTGGGTGTTTCTCGCTTCTTCGCATTTCAAATCTTTGACTTGATTCTTGCGCTCCTCTGGTCTGCTGTTGGGAGTCTGTATAATATTCTTTATTTCAGTCAGTGTATGCTTACTTTCTAGATGGTCCTTTATCACACCATCAAGGGTCTCATTAGATTTCCTGTACATCTCATCAAGTTTATCGACAGACTCTAGAAGCCTCTTGAGAGACCTCAGAAGTGTGGTTCTGAACTCAATATCCTCCCTTGATGGTTTTGTCCTGTTTCTTTGTCTCCGCATTTTTTACGCTTTCTTGGTACACGCCCTAGTGGTCTTTGTGTGCAGTCTTGTTGTAGTTAAGCCTTGATTGTTGTAGTTAATACTAGAGGGATTTGACCTCCAGGCCGACTGGCTGTGATAATCCCATTTTTTGATTGGATTGTTTATCTTCCTTTTGTTGAGTTATATGAGTTCCCTATAAATATTGGAGATTAAACCCTTATCAGTAATAACATTGGAAAATATGTTTTCCCAAGCAGTGGGCTTTCTTGTTGTTTTGTTGATGGTTTCTTTTGCTGTGCAGAAGCTTTTTATTTTGATGTAGTCCCATTTGTTTATTTTCTCTTTAGTTTCCAATGCCCTAGGAGCTGTATTGGTGAAGAAATTGCTTCGGCATATGTCTGAGACTTTGTTGCCTTTGGATTCTTCTAGTATTTTTATGGTTTCCCGTCGTACATTTAAGTCCTTTATCCATTTTGAGTTTATTTTTGTGTATGGTGTAAGTTGGTGGTCTAGTTTCATTTTCGTGCATGTATCCGTCCAATTTTCCCAACACCATTTATTGAAGAGACTATCTTGACTCCATTGTATGTTCTTGCCTCCTTTGTCAAATATTAATTGAGCATATTGGTTCGGGCCGATTTCTGGCTCTCTATTCTATTCCATTGATCTATATGTCTGTTCTTGTGCCAATACCAGGCAGTTTTGAGAACAGTGGCTTTGTAATACAGCTTGATATCTGGTATTGAGATCCCACCTACTTTCTTCTTTCTCAGGATTGCTGCAGCTATTCGGGGTCTTTTTTTATTCCAGATGAGTTTTTGGAGAGTTCGTTCTAGAAATGTGAAGTATGCCGTTGGTATTTTAATGGGAAGTGCGTTGAATTTATAGATTGCTTTGGGTAGTATGGACATTTTAATGATGTTGATTCTACCAATCCAAGAACATGGTATGTTCTTCCATCTGTTTATGTCTTCCTCTATCTCTTTTTTCAATATCCTGTAGTTTTCTGAGTAGAGGTCTTTTACCTCCTTAGTTAAGTTTATTCCTAGGTAGCTTAATTTTTTTGGTGCGATGGTAAATGGGATTGTTTTTTTAGTCTCTCTTTCTGTAAGTTCACTATTGGTGTATAGAAATGCCATAGATTTCTTGGCGTTAATTTTGTATCCTGCTACATTGCCGAATTCATTTATTAAGTCTAGTAGTTTTTTGATGGAGTCTTTAGGGTTTTTTATGTATAAAATCATGTCATCTGCAAATAATGACAGTTTTACTTCTTCTTTTCCAATTTGGATGCCTTTTATTTCTTCTTCTTGTCTAATTGCAATGGCTAATACTTCCAGTACTATGTCAAACAGGAGTGGTGAGAGTGGGCATCCCTGTCTTGTTCCTGTTCTTAGGGGAAATGGTGTTAGTTTTCGTCCATTGAGTATGATATTGGCTGTGGGTTTGTCATATATGGCTTTTATTATGTTGAGGTATGATCCTTCTATTCCCACCTTGCTGAGAGTTTTTATCAAAAATGGGTGTTGGATTTTGTCAAATGTTTTTTCTGCATCAATTGATATGACTATGTGGTTTTTTTCTTTCAATTTGTTTATGTGATGTATAATGTTTATTGATTTTCGGATATTGTACCATCCTTGCATCCCTGGGATAAATCCTACGTGGTCACGGTGTATGATCTTTCTGATGTACTGCTGGATCCCATTTGCTAAGATTTTGTTGAGGATTTTGGCATCTATGTTCATGAGGGATATTGGCCTGTAATTCTCTGTCATTGTGTTGTCTTTACCTGGTTTTGGTATTAGGGTGATGCTGGCTTCATAGAATGAGCTTGGAAGTGTTCCTTCCTCTTGGATTTTTTGTAGTAGTCTGAGGAGGATAGGTTTTAGTTCTTCCTTGAATGTTTGGTAAAACTCCCCTGTGAAGCCGTCTGGTCCTGGGCTTTTGTTTGCTGGGAGCTTTTTGATGACTGCTTCAAATGGTTATTGGCCTGTTGAGATTTTTAGATTCTTCCTGATTGAGTTTTGGAATGTTGTATTTTTCTAGGAATATGTCCATTTCCTCCAGGTTGTCTAATCTGTTGGAGTAGAGTTGAGTAGAGTTGTTTAACAATCATTTGTATTTCTGTGGGGTCTGTTATTTCGCCTCTATCATTTCTGATTTTGTTTATTTGGTTCCTCTCTCTTTGCTTCTTGGTGAGCCTGGCTAGAGGTTCATCAATCTTGTTTATCCTTTCAAAGAACCAGCTCTTGGTTTCATTGATTTTATGTATTGTTTTTTTGGTCTCTATGTCAAAGTTTCTCTCTTTGTCCTGAACATTTGCCATGGTAATTATGATGTGTCTTGGTGTGGGTCTTTTCGGGTTCACCTTGTTTGGGATTCTCTGTGCTTGTGTGATTTTTTCTTCCCCACCTCTGGGAAGTTTTCTGATATTATTTCTTCAAATAGATTTTCTAACCCTTGTTCCTCTTTCTGTTGTTCTGGCACCCCTATTATTCGTATGTTGTTTTGTTTCATGTTGTCCCATAGCTCCCTTAGGCTCTCCTCCTGTCTTTTAATTTTTTTCTCCAATTGCTGTTCAGTTTGGGTGTGTTATGTTTCCCTGTCTTCTAATTCGCTAATTTGGTCCTCCGCTTCTCCTAGTCCACTGTTGAAACTTTCAATGGTGTTTTTTATTGCGCTATATCACTCTTCATTTCTTCTTGGTTCTTACATAATTTATTGATTTTTTCATCTGTTTCTTCTTGCTTCTTGCATAAGTTGTTGATTTTTTCCTCCATCCGGTTTATGCACTCTAGGACCCTTAATCCGAATTCTTTTTCTTTCTGTCATGTTGCATGCCTCTGTATCACTTAGCTGCTTTTCTGGCGAGTCCTCCTTTTCTTTCCTTTGGGGGTTTCTTTGTCTACCCATGTTTGATCGTACCGCCATATCTAGATGTTGAGTCGTTCAGTGGCTGCTCCTTGGGTGGCAGTGGCTCCTCGGGCTGTGGTTGCTCCTCGGGCGGTTGTGGTAGCAGCTGCTCCTCAGTTGGTAGACGCTCCTCTGGTGGGTGCTGTTCACAGTTGTGTTGGCTCCTCTGGCTGGTGGGGGGAGGCTTCACACACAACTGCTGTTCCTCAGACAGAGGTTGTGGTGATCAGGAGGCTGCTGTTCCTTGGTTCGCTCAAGGCATTTTAATCTACATGTTATTGCCTCCTACTGGCCAAACACCTGAACAGCCATAGGCTAATTCTCCCCATTCTGACAATGCCTCTGTATATGAAACCCTGACCCTTTGAAGTGTATATTTCTGCCTTGCCTCAGGACAATTTGTGTTAAAAGCATGGGTTCCTGAGATGAGGAGATCTTAGTTTCCTTTAAACTAGGTTCCTCTGACCCCCACATGCCTTTCAAAATTATGCTTCATCTCTGGACTCCTATTTCATCTACGCACAGCCTTCTCCAGATTTCCTGAACCCTTCTTAATGCTGGAACAAGAACACCGGCAATTTTGTATTTTTCAATGCTTATTAAGAATAAAAAAGTATTGTTTAAAACACACACACACACCCCTCTACACACAATAGACAGACTCGAATCAGGTGACTGGAGGATCATGTGGGATCTCACCTGCTGTTCTGACCTATTCCCAGGTCTCAGGGCTCGGAATACAACCCCCTTCTCTAAGGCACCCACTGTCACCTACACGCACAGCAAACCTCCTCCCTGGTGAGGCTGCATCTTGTGACTCACAGTGAATTATCAATTAGCAAGAGCTGATGGCAGGAGGTGTGATCATGGCGATTTTACTTCTATATTTGTACTTTTTTCTTAAAAATTTTTTATTGGTTTCAGAGAGGAAGGGAGAGCTAGAACACCAATGATGAGGAGAGAGTCATTGAGCAGCTGCCCCTGCATGCCCCCTACTGGGGATTGAGCCCGCAACCTGGGCATGTGCCCTGACTGGGAATCGAACCATGACCTCCTGGTTCATAGGCCGACACTTAACCACTGAGCAACACCGGCCGGGCTGTATTCTTTTCTAAATTTCCAAAATGTCTATTGTCGATACTGAGTTTACATTATTTAAAAAAGAAAGAAAACTTTTAAATGGATATTCTAGCCAAGAAGGGGTAATAGACTTACCTTCTTGCCTGAAATAGTAAAAAAACAAAAACAGACAAAATATAAGAAATAATGACTCTCAAGATACCACGCAGTAGGCAACAGAGACACCTGAGAAACAAGGTGAGCCTCCTAGCTTTCCACAGTCAGAAACAAGACAAGAATTGCCCCCCCTCCACACTGTGCTGGGAGCTCTAGCTAGGGAAACCGGGCAAGATTGAGAAACGAAAAGAAAGAGCACAACTATCTCTCTTTATAGATGACATGATCCTATACTAAACCCCTAAAGAATCTACAATAAATAAATTTAGCAAAGCTACAGGATATAAAATCAATACACAAAAACCAACTGCATTCCTCAACTAGCAATGAACAATACGAAAATGAAATTCAGAAAAGAATTCCAATTACAGTAGCATCAAAAAGATAGGAAGCCTGACCGGTGTGGCTCAGTGGTTGAGTGTTGACCTATGAACCAGGAGGTCATGGTTTGATTCCTGGTCAGAGCACATGCCCAGGTTGTAGGCTCAGTCCCCGGTGGGGAGTGTCAGGAGGCAGTCAATCAGTGATTCTCTCTTATCATTGATGTTTCTATCTCTCCCTCTCCCTTCCTCTCTAGGAAATCAATAAAAAATATGTATATTAAAAAAAAGAGATATAGAAGCAACCTAGAAGAGATATAGAAGCAACCTAGGTGTCCATCAATAGACAGAAATGGATAAAGAAGAGGTTGTACGGAATATGTCTTATTTGTAACATGGATGGACTGGTTCTGGGCCACAAAAGAAGTCTCGACAAATTTAAAGTATTTCTATCTGTTTTAAGTATTTCTATCTGTTTTATCCTGAATATACTAGTAAACCAGTGTGTGTGTGTGTGTGTGTGTGTGTTTTGGGGGAGCCCCAAAAGGAAGCACTGGGAAATGTGTCACAACGGCCTGCGACTCCGCTGGGGCAGCCCCACATGATCAAGTGGCAGCCCCACATGATCAAGTGACGTCCTCATCCACAACGCCCAAACGCCTTTGCTCCCAGGGTCCACTGGGAGCCTCTGTGCTGGGCCAGGCAGGAAATGCAGAGCTTGCGGAGTCACATGTGAAAGCGACCCAGACAGAACAGAGTGTGAGGAAATGAGAAAACGTCTGTCAGGTGCTGCACTCCTGGGAGCTGAGATCCAGGGAACCCGTGGATCTGCTCCCACGGCGTCCACAGTGCACACGCCCGGCGTGACTCACCAGGCACTCACGGAGGAGGTGCTCGAGAATGGAAGGAAAAGCTCGTCGCTAGCCCCTCTCCTACCGTGTGAATCCGGGACAACGGGAAGCAGACAGCAGCCCGGGACGAGGCCACCGCTGCGACCTCAGGCGCCTCACCTTGTGGGCCGCAAAGCTCGCTTCGTTCTTCTCCAGAGCCCGCTTCGCGTACTCCAGCGCCTCGTACACCAGGGCCTTTTTCTCCTCCGCTGAGGTTCCGCTAAGCTGAGCTAGGTCCCGGGATGCCCGCGCCAGACGCCACAGCAACTCGGCATCTTCACTAATTTGAAATAAATAGAAAACCACCATTTTATTGATTTTAGAGAGAAACATCGATGACCTCCTGTATGCACCCCAATTGGGGACCAAACCACAACCTAGCTATGTGCCCTGACTTGGGACTCGAACCCGTGACCTTTTGGAGTTTGGGACGATGCGCCAACAAACCGAGCCACTCGGCCTGGATAAAACCACCATTTCAGCTAGCATTTTGAAAACCGTCAAAGGTTACATCACTACGGAATACATTGGTCTTTCAGTTCAGTGAGGGTACAGCCAGCAGCACAATATCAAATGCCGTTATTCATAACATTCCTTTTGTTATTCTCTCACATGACTTTATTTGCTACAATTTCCTACAAAATACCCAGCATCACACATAGGTATTTACTTACCTGTAATATCTAATTACACACCTTCCTTCGAACACCTGCCCACGAAGCGCAGCCTGTAACCAGGGCTGGACTGCGAGCCAGTGCTCACACAGCACAGCAGGCACGGCGGCCTGACACACAGCGTCTGGTTACGGCACAGCCTGCTGAGCCCGCCCCACGGTCCCTCCACAACAGGCACCGAAACGTGCATGTCAACGAATGACTGAGGACGACGTAACCTCCAAATGCACCGTGTCTGAACCACGGGGAGTGGCATTTCTCAAGTAAGGCACTCAACTCCTTGAAGAACGGCCACTTCCACAGAATGATGAAAATTAAGAAATGGTTAATAAACAAAAGAGGAACCACAATTAAGAGGCAGAAATAGTTTTAAAAGTAACCTTAAATTCCTTTTTATTAAATGTCTACCTTTAAGTCTACTGTTATATACAGCATGGGGCAAAAGTAAGTTTACAGTTGTTTATGTGGCAAATAATATAATAATTATGAGATAATATAAGAATAAACTTTGTTACCTACTTTTGCCCCACCTCTGTGGGATTTTTTGGTTAATCCTCGCCCAATGATATTTTTTTCATTGATTTAGACAGAGTAGAAGGGAGGGAGAGAAACAAAGAGAGAGAGAAAACATCACTGTGAGAGGGACACATCGACTGGCTGCCTCCCACACACGCCCCAACCAGGGCCGAGGATTGAGCCTACAACCGAGGTACATGCCCCTGACAAGAATTGAACCTATGACCCTTCAGTCTGCGAGCCGAGCCTCTAAACCAGTGGTTCTCAACCTGTGGGTCGCGACCCCTTTGGCGGTCGAACGCCAAAGACCATCCTGCATATCAGATATTTACATTACGATTCATAACAGTAGCAATATTACAGTTATGAAGTAGCAACGAAAATAATTTTATGGTTGGGTCACAACATGAGGAACTGTATTTAAAGGGCCAGAAGGTTGAGAACCACTGCTGAGCGTTGAGCCACGCT
>NW_005871375.1:1085658-1093815 GCF_000147115.1 Myotis lucifugus | reverse complement strand
TTTTTATTTTTAGAGAGAGAGGGAGAGAGAGAGAGAGACACTGATGTGAGAGCAGAACATGGAGAGCTGCCTCCTATCAGGAATCAAGCCCAAAACCCAGGCATGTGCTCTGACTCTGAATCAAACCCACAACTTTTTGGTGCAAAGGACGACGGCCAACCGAGCCACACCAGCCAGGGCCCACCCTGTATTTGTTAACAAAAATGGTACTAATAGAATTTTAGACTGCAGGAAGCAATAGCATATTTATAACTCAATGACTATGGAGTAACAGCTAACAGCTTACTTTTCAAGTAATTACTGAAGTCAGTGTACAATGCAAACCAGTCACCTTAAGTTGCTGAGGGGACCGTGGAAGGAGACAGGTCCTGTAGATACTTAGGAAGTAGAAGGATCAGGGTCTTGGGAATCCAAGACAAGCAGTAGAAAGTGACTCTATCTTTAGTTAAGGATGTGAGGTTGATCAATGACCTGGAAATACCCTGACTTACTTTATAGTCTGAATCCACTCCACCTCTATCCGCCCCCCAAAAAGTATACACTGAAACTCTGGACTAAACATGTACTGTATTTTTTATTTTATTTTTAAAAATTGATTTGAGAGAGAGAGAAACATCGATCGGTTGCCCCTGTACACTCCTCCACCAGGAACTGAACCAGCAATCTGGGTATGTGCCCTGACCAGGAAATCCAACAGGCGACATTTGGTGCCTGGGACAACCAACTGTGCCACACGGGCCAGGACAGGCACTCTATTTTTTAAAAACGAGGTATTTTTAGTTTCTCTAAAAACCCGTGCTTCCAAAATGTCCAGTGGAGGCATGCAACTATCCCAATTCACTTAAATCTTATACCAGACACTAATTTCAAGAAATGATAAATATACAATAGGGATGACAAACATATATTCAGCAACTTACCTTTATGATCCAAAACAAAATCACAAAATGGACAAAGTATTTCAAATGTGTACTAGAATAAGTTGGACAACCTTTTCTAAATCAAAATGTAGCATTTTGGAATCATTTAATGTAAGAAAGAAAGAGCTATAAGTGACACTCTAAGAAGTGCTGTTTTGAGTAGAAACCTTTAGGAACTATGAAACCTTCTGGCACCGGGACTCAGGCCGAGTGTGAATGTCCACGACAATGGAGAGGAAGCCGCAGCCCAGGCCTCGCTGCTCACCTGTCCTTGTGCTGGATCAGCAACTGGTAGAGTCTCTCCGTCTCCCCGCTTTCGTAGAGGTAGTCTGCTTGTTGGAGGATTTCTTCAACTCGGAAGCCTATGAAAAAATAGGAAGTAGGTCTTCCAAGCCACATGGCAAAGATTCTAAGCAGCACTTTCATATACAAGCAAAGAAAATTAGAAAGACTCTGATGTATCTCAATGTGTAAGCATGAAGCTATCGTAGGGATTTACTTAAACCATGGAAAAAATATTAGAAAGCTTGTTCTGCTACTAAATATGATGCATTTTTTTTTATAGTCAATAAAATTTAATATGGCCTCATGCGCCCTGAAGGAGGTGGTGCCCGATTCGGAGGGGTGATCACTATGTCCAGATAATCTCCTATCTGCAACTTCTGCGACTGCAGGGTCATGGAATCATCAGTCCCCTTTCTCCGGACATGGTGCTGCCAATCTCCTTCACCCGATGACCAGGTCTTTTAATATCCGAAAAACAATTGCAAAGTTGAAGTGTGTGCCCTTCTTTCTAGCTTCTGGGTAGACTTCTTTTACTAAACTAGTCAGTTCTTTCAAGGTGGCATCCATCCAGGTGTAGATCTGCAGCTCGCTGGACGGCATGTTCCCGCGGGAGAACTCGTCCATGCGGTGGTGGCACCCATTGTTCGTGGTGACGACGCGCAGCAGCAGCAGCGGGCACGTCTTCTCCCGGTCGACTGGCTTCTCCGGCTCCTTCTTAATTTCCTCCTGGGTGACGCGAGATTCCACCGCCATCTTCCTCCAGTGGTCCCCGAAAAGCTCGCTCTGATCTCCAATCCCGGCAGCAAACGTGCGAATCAGTATGACGCATTTTTAAAAAGGAGAAAGGAACCTCCTGTGAGGTGTTAAGGTGCCTCCTCACCCTCCAGTCTTCACTATTCTGCTGCTAAGTGTCAGCTGTGAACCAAGACAGAACACCCAGCCACATTAACCACCTGCGGGCTGACCCACTAGATCCTCTTTACGACCTGACTCACCCAGACACGTTACAGGGAAAAGAGGCAAATGTGTCATCATCAAAAGTTAGGTGACATTGACAACAGAGAACCTGAACCATACTTCACTGATCCGTGCTCCAACCACTCATCGACTGGTCTAGACACCCTTGCCAACCCCTAACCCTTACCCACAGTGCGACGCTCTGAAGGTGACTAGTGATGAACTCAGGATCCCCCAGTGTTACTAGGAACAGACCCTGAATCTTGTCTTCTGTCAGGGTGCTTACTACTCAGTCCTATGAACCCCACATTCTAATGTATCCAGTTCACTTTATTATTCATTTTGGAATGCTTTGATTAATCACAGTGCATCGCAGGTTAGAGTTTTTGAAATACTAAAACCTAGATCAGTGGTCGGCAAACTGCGGCTCGGCAAACTGCAGCTCGCGAGGCACATGCGGCTCTTTGGCCCCTTGTATGTGGTTCTTCCACAAAATACCGACTTCTGCGCATGGGCCACGAAGTTTCAATCGCACTGTACGTGCGCGCCTGCATGTGCTATTTTGTGGTATTTTGTGGAAGAGCCACACTCAAGGGGCCAAAGAGCCGCATGTGGCTCACGAGCCGCAGTTTGCCGACCACAGACCTAGATCATCAAAAAAGGGAAAAAACTCATGAATTTATGACACAATCATAAAGTATTTTTTAAGTTAACATCATGATCTAATCATACTAGTGTAAGAAAAATTAAATTACAGCAAAAAAACCTAAAATTATAGTGTTTTTTTAAATGTCTTCTTTAATCCTTAAATCTATGCTGGAGTTTAATAATATTCAACTGGTTAACAGCTGATTAATTTTCTTAAGTTTGCTTCCATTGTATTCTATATTGTTATCAATGGCTGATTCTTCCAATTTGGATTAGAACCACCCAAAATCCTTTAAAAAGGAGTAAGCAGCAGTCTCGGCCCCCAGGCCCCCATCAGGTCCACACCCCGATCCCTGGAACCTGTGAAAAGGTGGCGCTCACAGGTCAAGGGGAGTTAAGTGTACAGATGGATTAAGGCTGCTAATCAGCTAACTTCAAAATATGAAACCATCTTGGATCTGGTGGGCCCAAGATCATCACAGGCCGTTAGACGGCGCTGAGGGAGGCACAAGAGTCAGGAGGTCTGACCGTGGAGACAGGCCCGGGACAGGGCTGGGCTGGAGCCAGGATCCCAGGATGGGCTCTCAGACAGGAGTGTGGAGGGAGCCTCTGGGCGGAGGAGCCAGGAACACTCTCCCTCGAGCCTCCAGAGAACGCAGCCCTGCCCATCCCCGCCGTGAACCCAGCGGGGCCCGCTTTGGACTTCTGACCTATGAACTGGAAGGTAGTACATCTGTGTTGTTTTGAGTCACTGAGTGTGTGGAAACGTGGTGCAGTGGTAACAGAAACTACATGATATCAAGTATACTGGTCTGGCAGGTCTGAGTGTGCACATGGCATGTGTGAGCAGCAGTTACACTCAATCCTACTCACACTCATGGGAGCCCTCCCACTCCCCAAGGACCCTGGCAGAGACCACTGTCCCTAACATGACCCAGACTCCACGGTCACCACCCAGGCGATTAGAAGAAACATGTAGAAATCTAGTGAATAATGTAAAATATTTAGCTTCTTTGTGTTTGTTATTCTTCTATAACTTCTTAAGTCACTTACCTCCCGTTCCTTTACTCTACAGCACAGCACATGTGCTACATGTCCCGGCTCAAATATGCTTTCCCTGACTCTAACAGCAGCTCTGAAGCCGCCAGGGTGTGGTTTGTAAGGAAAGAGGCACTTCCTCTGATACTGCAGACCCCCCGCACTGGGTGGGGGCATGCAGACACGCACACCTCTGCAAATCGGCTGTGAGTTACTCATTTCGTGCTCTGCACTTCCCCTGAGAACAGTTAAAAAATAAGCTATGTTACTGACAGAAAGAGACCATCCTCTATAAAATGGACTCAACTTTTAAAGTAAGTTACTTTTCAACTTCAGTAAGCAATACATATTCCAAGATGAACTGAGGTATTCATTTACCTACAACTGTACAGTGAAATTTTACATTTAGCCTAAAATGAATATGTGCAGAATCATAATTCTTGAATATTTGAATTTTTTAAGTCAATGATGTGACTGCATGTGTGTGGTGGTCAACTCTGGTGTTCTGGTTCTCTCGCTGAGCAAACCCTGGACCGTGTCAGAGGTCCCTGGACAGGGATGGAGCCCCCTCTAAGCTGGGAACAGCTCTATTTCTGAAGTTTCTCTGTAGAGGGCTTAGGAAGCGCTGAAGGGTCATCAGTAGAGAAGCAAGATAAGTGGAGAGAGGCTGAAGTGCTCAGCAGGCCGTTGAGGGGAGGCCCTTTCAAGCGCGCGCACGAGGCCGGCGCACATGCAGTCACATCGACTTAAAAAATTCAAATATTCAAGAATTATGATTCTGCGCATATTCAAGAATTATGAGCACTGCGCATGTGCTACACACCGGGAGGGGCCTTAGGGTCTGTCCACTTGACGGCAATAAAAAACTTCCTCCTGGAGTGCTCCACCAGTAGGTATCTGGCACAATTGTGCGGTCAATAGAGACGTTGCCATTAAACAATGAGCCCCATAACCCTCTCCACTGGAATGCCAGAGCATACACGCCCTTAGATTAACTTCTAAAAATGTCGCACTGCAAAAAAGTCTCCCTGCAGAACGCAATTCAATTCCAGTAAATGAAGAAAAATTTAACTGGTTTCAATGAGCATGAAGCAGATCTAAAGAGAATTAAACAAAAGCTTTCATGAGTGGAATTATTTGAAGACTAATTTAAAAAATATGAAAAATAAGAACCACAGCACAGCAAAGCGAAAGGAGAGGACCCAGGAAGCCCCGTTTTCACATGAACATGGACAGTTTTCCAAGTTATAAAAACATGGCTCATTTTATCAACAAATGATGTCTTCTCAGGGGCTACATCCTAGTTTCAGAAACAAATTACATGAACATGCCAATCAACTGATTATAAAGGGAGGTTTTGTTTAAGAAAACAAAGCTAGAGAAAATGAAGGGAGGCTAAATACACATCCACATTCTGTTCTCCACACTAACTGTCAAGTGCTCTAAATAGGCCTGAAAATAGAGTAAGGTTCTAAAACACAGGCAGGTTTCATTACGATCTGCAATAAAAACAATGAATTCCGTTTTCAGAACAAGTTACACCTCGGAATATTAAAATGCTGCTTTTTCCAGGTTTGATCTGGTGCTAGGACTGGCACTACGTCTAGAGTTATTTCACATATGTGCACTTCTACTTTCACACGGCAGAGCAAGTGGGACTCCTGACCAGCTCATCCATGCAGAGGTGGAAGCCAGCCAAAATGGAAGAACCAGCATGTGCTGGGTAAAAGGGTCAGGATTCCTGTAACTTAACACACATCCATCACACACACTGAGGGCCAAATGACAGCTACACGCACAGCAGGCCAGCACTGCACGTCACAAGTCCCAGCGCATCTTGGCGCAGTCGCTCAGGAGCTGTGGAAAGTAGGTCCGTCCTGGTGCTGAGTAGACACGCTGGAGAGCTCAGGCGTGCTACCCCATTTCCGTTTCCAACTCGCATGAATTCAAGTTCAGTCAAATGCTTGGTGTATAACCCTGTACTACTGTCTCCTCAGTACGCTCAGAACAGTACGTTTAAATAACGTTAAATCTGAGCTCCTTCAGTATTTCCCCAAGTCTCTCTGCACTTTTTCAGAGGAGCCTCCTGGCCAGGGGTCAGCATCACCTTTCTGAGGTGGGGCCGAAGTACCATTCTCTCCCAGGACACTTACTCCCAGTGGAAGCCCCATGCACTCTCCTCCAATTCTTTACGATGCTTCCCGTCACTGAGCTGGAGAGGGGCCGGCAGCCGAGTTAGGGTGCCTTTCGTTTCCACCCCCCAGCCACAGGGAGCCACTTCTGGTGCACACGCCCACTCTCAGGAGCTCTCTCCTTTCCTGTACCGAGTTCAGATCCTTCAGAGGGACGCCAGCAACGTTCGCGCCATTGCACACCGTGCTCTGCGTCCCACAACCCCCTCCACTGGATCGTGCCCTCCATGGATCCGTCCACGACAGATGTCAAGTGGATGCCAAACCACTGCCAATAAGAAACGGACATGGGAAGTGTCCAGATTCACCACTTCCAGTGACACACATTTTGGGAACACCCCCAGGAGACACACACGGAAATATCCTGGAATGGAGACAACGCTCAGTCTGCAGCAGGGATGGCACTGAGAGTCATTATTTAAGATGGACACGCTGTGCCTGACAGCATCAGGCATGTTTCCCCTCCTCTGGGGCATGTGTCTGCTGCCATGATCTCCAGGCTGGAGTCTGCAGGGACAAGGTCACCTCTGCTGGAAACAGGCAGAGGCTGTCTGGCTGAACACCTGCCGTGGCACCCTGCTGTCTGCGTAACCCAGCAGTCGCCAACCTTTCGGACTTCACGGACCCCAGTGGTCCGGACCACTGGTTGGCGACCACTGGTCCAAAGGTTTCCTTAACCCAACGGTCACCAACCTTTCGGACCTCACGGACCCCAGTGGTCCGGACCACCGGTTGGCGACCACTGGCGTAATCAATATCGCAAAGCCAAGTGCACCGCTCAAGCACTTCATAAGGTGCTGAGGACCAGGCCAGGCCGCACGTCCCGGTTCCTGCAGTGGAGAGCTCACTGCGGTGAATGGTCTCCTCTGAAGGGAATGCCTCCTCAGCTCACATCTGCCACCTGCCATTAGGTTGGGTGTTGCCTACAGGGACAGGGAGCCACCAAGGGTGGGCACCCCCAGCTGGTCCACAGGAGTCCTGGGGTCCCACTCCCCAAGCTCACTCAAGAAGTGGGGTAGCCCTAGCCAGTTTGGCTCAGTGGATAGAGCATCAGCCTGCAGACTGAAGGGTCCTGGGTTTGATTTCGGTCAAGGGCATATGCCTGGGTTCAGGTTCGATCCCCAGTAGGGGGCATGTAGGAGGCAGCTGATCAATGGTCCTCTCTCATCATTGATGTTTCTATCTCTCTCTCCCTCCCTTTCCCTTCCACTTTCTCTAGAAATCAATGGAAATATCCTCGAATGAGGATTAACAAAAAAAATAAATAAATAAGAGCTGATTTGTTCTATTTGCCAAAGTATGTCATTGAGCCAGAGACAAAACCAAGTCCTCTATTCTGTCCTTCATGAAAATGGTACTTTACAAAAAAGATAAAAAACACACAGAAGTTCTCAATTACCTGCTTTTTAAATAGTCACAGGTAAATAAAACCAGTAACTAGTAATTTTTAGCTAATATTCTGAAATTCTTTACATATCGGAACTTTAGTAAGAATGTCTATTCAAATCAAATCTCTGCTTCTTTCCCCACCACCTTTGTAATGATTAAAAAGTGGGGCTGTGAAAAAAGGCTTAACCCATCAATTAAGAGTTTTTCTAATATGCTGAAATTTTGGCTCTGTCTACGTACATACACAACTTAACTAAATTTTTAAAATATGGCAACTCTAAATATATGTTTATTTAGGTACAGTATGCCAAATAAGAAATTTGATGTAATTTTTCTACTTTTCAACCAGTTATTTGATAATTAATATCAAATTGCATTCTGTTTATAAACTAAATACTTCCATCTCAAAGTCACTGGGCCCTTGGTAACTGTGCCAGGAAGAGTGTGCACGCCAGCATAAGGGAACGCACGAATCACTGCGCTGCTATAAGCAGGGACTGACACCACGTTCTCTCCCGGCCCAGAGTCATCGCGGTCAGCGTGTGGCTCAGATATGGTCTCTGTGGGATATCCTCTTTTCCCTCCACAACACCTCAGCCCTTTAAAAATGTATCAAACACTCTTACCCCAAGGATCCTACAGAATTATAACATACTAGAGGCCCGGAGCACGAAATTCGTGCACGGGGGGCGGGGGGGGGGTGCCCTCAGCTCAGCTTGCACCCTCTA
>NW_005871375.1:1081310-1082099 GCF_000147115.1 Myotis lucifugus | reverse complement strand
AGGCCAAAAGGGACACCTGGTTCCCTCCTGACTTCACCTCTCCAGGTCTCGCTTTTCCAAATTTCTCTTTTCAAACCTCCAAAATGTCGTCTGCACTCTTACCCCTCCACCTCCTCCTCCCGTTCTCTCGAGCTCACACACACCCACCTGTACCCCACACTCCACTGCGGGTACCTGGCTAGTAGCAAGGGCGTGCCACTGCCTGTGGCCATTCTCGTCTCCTCTTACTTCACCCAGCAACAGCATTTCACAGCAGCTCCCTCCCTCCCGGTTTTTTCTTAAATCATGAATGGATACTAGATTTTCTAAAACGAGATATGTGACATACAATAAACAGCACATACATACGTGTATCATTGAAGACATTTTACAAGCCTGTAAAACCGTCACATCAGTCACGACAATGACCTGCCTCTCTGGAACCATCCAGCCTGGTTCCTGACACCCTTCCATGGCTTTGGAAATACTACTCTTGAATTCCCTCCTGTTGCAACAATGGCTCCTTCTCTTTTGTTGGTTCCTCATCTCCAATACCCACCTGCCCAGTGTGTCCTGAGCTCAGCCTCAGACCTCCTTTTCCATTTGTATCACTGGTATCACACTTCGTTTCCTGACTTTAAACACCACCACCATGCCAAAAACCTGCCTGTGACCCGAGCCAGGATGTCTCCTGTAAACCTCAGAATGCTAAATGCAGCTGCCTAATCCACACCTCTCTCCACATGAAGGATGCCAGGAACCTCAAGTCCATCAGCCATGGCAGCTTCGGTCCCTAAAACCACTCCCCCG
>NW_005871375.1:1069413-1079866 GCF_000147115.1 Myotis lucifugus | reverse complement strand
GCCTCCAGTGCATCCACTGATTTCCCGGTCCACTGCCACCACCACTGCTCAAAGGACCACACTGCTCACCTGTCCCACCACACCGCTCACCTGTCCCACCGCACCGCTCACCTGTCCCATCGCACCGCTCACCTGTCCCACCGCCACAGCTCACCTGTCCCATCACACTGCTCACTTATCCCACCACCACAGCTCAAAGGACCACACTGCTCACCTGTCCCACCGCACCGCTCACCTGTCCCACCGCACCGCTCACCTGTCCCACCCCACCGCTCACCTGTCCCATCACACCGCTCACCTGTCCCATCACACCGCTCACCTGTCCCACCGCACCGCTCACCTGTCCCACCGCACCGCTCACCTGTCCCACCGCACCGCTCACCTGTCCCACCGCACTGCTCACTTATCCCACCACCACAGCTCAAAGGACCACACTGCTCACCTGTCCCACCGCACCGCTCACCTGTCCCACCGCACCGCTCACCTGTCCCATCACACCGCTCACCTGTCCCATCACACCGCTCACCTGTCCCATCACACCGCTCACCTGTCCCACCGCACCGCTCACCTGTCCCACCGCACCGCTCACCTGTCCCACCCCACCGCTCACCTGTCCCACCGCACCGCTCACCTGTCCCACCACACCGCTCACCTGTCCCATCACACCGCTCACCTGTCCCACCGCACCGCTCACCTGTCCCACCGCACCGCTCACCTGTCCCACCACACCGCTCACCTGTCCCACCGCACCGCTCACCTGTCCCACCGCACCGCTCACCTGTCCCACCCCACCGCTCACCTGTCCCACCGCACCGCTCACCTGTCCCACCGCAACAATCTCCTACCTGGTCTCCAGCACCCACTAGCCCATCTGATTTTAAAAATGTTCAAAACTCTCTCGTGGTTTCCTATAGCCTCAGAATAAAATCAGGTGTACAAGGTTTTCAGAACCTGGCTGTGGTCGGCAACCTCCACAGTGGCTCCAACAGGTTCCCATACAAGAGAGCAATGGAGGAGGATCCTGAACATACCTCCTCCCACAGACACACCAAGTCTACACTACAGACAAAATTTCCTCTGAAAGAAATCAAAATCTAGGCAAGTGACTCCTATACATCAAGAAAGTGCAGAAAAAACCCATATTGAGACAGATGGGGGAGGCTGAGATAGTCTTCCCATAAGGCCAGCCTTGACACCCAACCTTCTCCCCAAGCAGCAAAGGGTTTGAACCCCACACCGGCACCACAACTTTTAGACCCACAACTGAGACAAGCCCCAAAAACATCTTGCTTAGAAAGCCAATGAGGCTTGCAGCCACGAGACCCACAAGGCCATAGCAAACTGAGAAACCGTTCTTAGATCTTCCCAGCCTGGCCGGCTAGCTCAGTTAGAGCGTCGTCCCTATACACCAGGGTTGTGGGTTTGATCCCTGGTTGAGGCACTAAACAAGAATCAATCAATGAATGCATAAATAAGTGGAACAATAAACCGATGCTTCTCTCTCTCTATCTTTCAAGGAAAAAAAAAAGACTTTCGAAGGCTCATCCACCCCGGAGCCCAGTGCAGAGGCAGCGACTGAAAAGGGCCTGAAAGAGGCTTATTTGCTTCGCCTAGAACTCAGCCTAAAGGGCAGGCATCTAATTTAGCACAGGACGAGGGGCCAACACTGACCCTCTCCAGGCACGATCACTGGCTCTCCTCCCTCTGCCGGGCTCCATGTCACTAGTATCACATCTGGTGCCACAGTTTTTGCAGCTGCTGCCCAGGGGACACCCCTTGATCTGGTTCTGGTGGCCAACAAGACCTATGTTCATGGTTCCCAAGGACCAATGGAACAGTCCTTCATCAGTCAACCCCCACCATCCCCCCCAGGAGGGCTCAGCACAGGGAAGCACAAGATGAGCCTTCAAATGAGACTCCGCAGCTGAGCAGCTTGATTTAACCTCAGGAGACCTTCAGCTCCAAGCCCAGCCGCGCCGCGCCCGGACTCCTCCCCAGCAGAGACCCCCTGTTGCAGTCTGTGATTTCTGTACAGTAACAGATAACACACTGCACGTGCTGACTTTTCAGCCTTGATTTCCTTCCGTTCAGTCCCACTCCAGACTTCAGTCCCTTTCAGGTCCTTAACAAGACTCTGTCCTCTTACCTCAAGGCCTAGCTCATGCTCTCTCTCCTGAAACACTGTTGTCCTCACCTTCCCTTCGCCTGGCTAACCCCTAATCCTCTGTAGCTCCCATCTCTCACTGCTCACACCTTCCCCTTCCTCCCTTCACGATGAACTTTGCTGCCCTTTTCCCAATGCCCAACACCCATTACATTTACTCAACGGCCACCATTCCTGCTAACCTGTAAGATAAACGAGGTTTGTCTCATGTTCCCTATACCCTCAGCTTAGAACTGAGCCGTGCTTAAACAGTACAAATTTGTTGAAAATTAAATGTTCCAAAATGGGTGTCTTGTACTATAGATAGAAATAGAAGCCCTCGCTGGTTTGGCTCAGTGGATAGAGTGTCGGCCTGAGGACTGAAGGGTCCCGGGTTCGATTCTGGTCAAGGGCACAAGCCCACCTTGTGGGTTTGATCCCCAGTAGAGGGCGTGCAAGAAACAGCTAATCAATGATTCTCTCTCATCATTGATGTTTCTCTCCACTCTCCCTTCCTCTCTGAAATCAATAAAAAATATATTTAAAAATAGAAATTACTTATAGGAAAGACAAATAAAATGTCTTCTCAGCCCCTCAGAAGTAGCCTCCACTCTCTGCAAACTCCTGGGAAATAAATAGCTCCACTCAACTTACTGGCATTATGCTCAGAGAAAAACTGTTAAAAACTGAAATTATAAAGGCTTGAAAACACATGAATACTGGAAAATTGGTCATCATACAAAGTTCCAACTCCCTAAAAACCCAACAGACCAGGAGGGAAGGAAGAACTTTCATTACTGCCTTTGGCTTAGAGTGGATTTTAACTAGCAGGTCCTGGAATAACGCTGTCGTCACAAGGCTGAGGAGAGGCAGCAGGAACTTAACCTTGCTTCTGTCCGTGAGCTTGCAGGGAACAGGTTTCTTACACAGGTGGGCCTCAGGTCAGCAGGCTTCACCGGTGTTTTGATGTTAACAAACTGAAGGTGAGATCCTCCACCAGCAAAAAGACCAGGCGTTGATTAGGGCGGTGGCCCGGAGCCCGGCGCGCTCTGCCCTGTCCCCCACGTTAAGTTCTGTACTGTCCATCCTGATCCTGTTTTTCCTGCCCTCTGGGTGCTGCTTCTCTAGCTTCCAGCTTTTCAGCACAGTGGCTACAAACAGCTCATGGGCTCTGGAGGTCTACCTGCCTGCAGACCCAACATCTTTCCAGCTGTGAGACGGGGACACATTACTCAACCGCACTTTGGTTTCCTCTTTTAAAAAAATGTTTTTATTGAGTTTTTTAGAGAGAGAGGAAGGGAGAGGGATGGAGAGATAGAAACATCAATGAGAAACATCATCATGGACCGCCTCCTGCACGCCCCCTTCTGGGGATGGAGCCCGCAACCCGGGCAGGTGCCCTGACCGTGACCTCCTGGTCCATAGGTCGAGGCTCAACCACTGAGCCCGCTGGCTGGACTCAGTTTCCTCTTTTCTTAAAAAATGGTTGGGTAATAGTTCTTACTTGCTCCGTAGGATGGGGACGAAGATTAGAGGAAACCGTGAACACTATGCATGCTTCACTCAAGGTCAGCTGTCAGTCCCCTAGGATTCTAACGTCAACGCGCTGCCTCCATCACCTGCGGCTGGGCAGTGCCACGCTCAGCGCCATCCGCCCCGCCGCCCGGCTCGCGCACCGGCCCACCGGCTGCAGCCCGTGGAGGCCGGGGTCCAGCCTTGTCCTCACACCACCCGCCCCGGTGGTGACCGCAGCAGCTGGTAAACCTGGAGGGCACGGGGCTAAGCGACATCCACAGAGGGGATCTGGGAGCGTAAGACAATAGCACTCCTAGTTCCAATGCCATGTGTCTCCTTCACCGGGGCTGCCCCCACCCCCAGGCCGCCTCCAGAAATAAACCGAGAAACGCCAGAAACGGCCTCTCCAACATCCGCCCACACCGTCCTCAGCCTCAGGCCGGTAAAACGCGCCGCTGCAGCCACTGGGACGCGGGCGGAGAGCGGCTTGCAGAGCGGGGCCCTGCAGGCCGGGCGGCGCCTACCTCGGAGCCGCGGACTCGCCCCGGCCCGCCCGCGCCGCGCCCGCCGGCTGCGCCCGTCGGAGGCCGCGGTCCCGGGGCTGCGCCCCGTCTCGCGGACAGAAAGCGGCAGAGGCGCGCGGCCAGCGCCATGACCTCCTCGGGACCTGACCCTCCGCCCACTTCCGGCCGGCTCTGCTTCCGGCGCACAAATTCCCGGCCACGGGTCTGGGTTCCCGGGCTTGTGGGCGGGGCGTGCCCGAGTGGGTGGGACTTAACGCCTTCCGCGCCTGCGCGGTGGCCCTGGGGCCATGAGAATCCCTCCGGCCTCTGACTGGGCTGTGCCCTTGGTCCATGGATCTGTCGGAGGTTTGACACGGAACGGGGTCATCCAAGCAGAACAGGAAGGTCGGAAGACGAGAGACAGGGCTTGTCATTCTCAGCTCTGCTGCCCCCAACGGAGGCCCACGGTGCGGGGGTCCTGGGCAGGCAGGTGCCGAGGAAATGAAAAAGAGCCAGGCCCGCAAGCGGCTCCCTGGAGCTGGGGTGCTGGGTGACTCCTTCCCTGCAGACCCTTCACCGCAGAACCTCTGATCCTGAGCCTAGTTCAGAGCCCAAGCCTGCAAATGCAGGGCCTGTTACCTGGGGCACAGGGAAACTTTATGGGCGAGGAGGCAAGACGAGGCTTTAGAAATTAAGTTGCATTTATATAGTCCTTTTACTGCTACTCTGATCAAAGTGAATGAACTCCTACTCTTATTTCACTTCATTCAACCCCCACCTGTCGTGGAAAGACTGGATCCATGGAAAAACCAAGATGGTGGCAGAGGTAAACACAGGAAATTGCTGCCTCTCACAACCACTTCAAAAATACAACTAAAAGACAAAACGGACATCATCCAGAACCACAGGAAGGCTGGCTGAGTGGAAATTCTACAACTAGAAGGAAAGAGAAAAGCACACTGAGACTCAGAGGAGGTGCTGTGCGGAAGTAAAGTGCAGAGGTACGGAGGCTCGAGGAAAGGGCTGGCAAATGAGGACACGGTTGTCTTTTTCAATCAGGAGGGAGTCTCAAGCTCCCGAGACTGCTCTGAACTCCAGTTCCGGGCCAGTCTCTGGGGACCCAGACTCATACTAGGAGAAACTGAACTGTCTGGCATTGGTCGGAACTCGAGGGCCACTTTCTCTCAGAGGTGCTTGCAGCGATTACCGGGACACTGAGACGCAGGGCCTCTTAGGGTAGGACTGAGGAGCAGCCATAGCTGCTTGCTCCGCCCTGTTGATCCCCTGAGACCCCACCCAAGCTGTGCACAGAAGCTTTTGCATATGAAAGGCCTGGCCCTTTGCAATCTGAAAATTCCCTAACGAACTGCAGCTGGGTCAGAGAGACCCAGAACTTCCAAAAGAAGGCCCAAGGCCCCACACCAGCTTGCATTGCTTCATAGCTGGGCCTCATCTGGGCATCTCCAAACCCCAAACAAAGAAGAGGATTCTGCAGATCTCTCCATAGCTCCTGCTGGGTAGCCTCAGGCAGAGGCTAAATTAACACCTCCTTAGAGATCCAAGAGCCAGTATACCCAGTGGTCAGAGTGGGACCATGCAGATTACAACTCCTCAGATCCATAAGGGACACACTCAGGGGGCAGACTCAGTGAGCAACAAGGCCCCACTGAAGCAAGTATTGCCCCAGAAGGGTGTCTCCAGCACAGAAGTTCTCCCACTGCAGACACAGCTGATTCTCACAGCCAATTGGCCTGGAGGTCAATTCCTCCCAGTGATACCTACAACAATCAAGGCTTAACTACAACAAGACTGTGCACAAAGCCCACAAAGGGGTGCACCAAGAGTGTCCACCTCAGGTAATTGGGGAGGCTGAGTCACTGGGCCCTATAGGACACCTAGCACAGAAAGCCACTCTATCAACACAGGGAAGCATAAAAAATGAGGAGTCAAAGAAACAGGTCACAAATGGCAAAAATGGAGGAAAGCAAACTACTGGATATAGAGTTCAAAACCACACTTTTAAGGTTTTTCAAGAATTTTCTAGAAACCGCCGATAAATTGAGTGAGACCCTCAAGAAATCTAGTGAGACCCTCGAGGTTATGAAAAAGGACCAATTAGAAATTAAGCATACACTGACTGAAATAAAGAATATTATACAGAGTTCCAACAGCAGACTAGAGGATCCCAAGAATCAAGTCAACGATTTGAAATACGAAGAAGCAAAAAACACCCAACTAGAAAAGCAAAAAGAAAAAAGAATCCAAACATATCAAGATAGTGTAAGGAGCCTCTGGGACAACTTCAAACATACCAACATCCGAATTATGGGGGTTCCAGAAGAAGAGAGAGAGCAAGATATTGAAAACCTATTTGGAGAAATAATGACAGAAAACTTCCCCTACCTGGTGAAAGAAATAGACTTCCAAGTCCAGGAAGCGCAGAGAACCCCAAACAAAAGGAATCCAAAGAGGACCACACCAAGACACATCATAATTAAAATGCCAAGAGCAAAAGACAAAGAGAGAATCTTAAAAGCAGCAAGAGAAAAACAGTCAGTTACCTACAAGGGAGTACCCATGCGACTGTCAGCTGATTTCACAACAGAAACTATGCAGGCCAGAAGGGGGTGGCAAGAAATATTCAAAGTGATGAATACCAAGAACCTATAATCAAGACTACTTTACCCAGCAAAGCTATCATTCAGAATTGAAGGTCAGATAAAGAGCTTCACAGATAAGAAAAAGCTAAAGGAATTCATCACCACCAAACCAGTATTATATGAAACTAGAGGCCCGGTGCACAAAAATTTGTGCACTGCGGGGGGGGGGGGGTCCCCCAGCCCGGCCTGTGCCCTCTCGCAGTCTGGGACCCCCTCGGGAGATAACGACCTGCTGGCTTAGGCCTGCTTCCGGGTGGCAGAGGGCAGGCCCAATTCCTAAGTGCAGCCCCTGGTCAGGCTCAGAGCAGGGCCGATTGGGGAGTTGGGGCGCCGCCCCGTCATGCACAGAGCAGGGAGGATTGGGAGGTTGCCATGCCACCCTCAGTCACGCTCAGGGTAGGGCTGATTGGGGGGTTAGGGCACCGCCCCCTGTCACACTCAAGGCAGGGTCGATGGGGAGGTTGCGGCGCCACCCCCTGTCACGCACAGAGCAGGGCCGATCAGGGGGTTGGGGCGCTGCCCCCTGTCATGCACAGAGCAGGGCTGATCAGGGGGTTGGGGGCGCTGCCCCCTGTCACGCACAGAGCAGGGCCGATCGGGGTTGAGGAGCTCCCCGCTGTCACTCACAGAGTAGGGCCGATAGGGGAGTTGGGGCACCGCCCCCTGTCACACAGAGCAGGGCGGATCAGGGGGTTGGGGTGCTGCACCCTGTCACACTCAGGGCAGGGCCAATGGGGAGGTTATGGCTCTACCCTGTCACACACAGAGCAGGGCCGATCAGGGGGTTGGGGCGCCGCCACTGTCACACTCGGGGCAGGGCCGATGGAGAGGTTATGGCTCTACCCTGTCACACACAGAGCAGGGCCCGTGGGGGGGGAGGGGGTTAGGGCGCCGCACCCTGTCACACACACAGCAGGGCCGATCAGGGGGTTGGTGCGCTGCACCCTGTCAAACAGAGCCACAGGGCAATCAGGGGATTGGGGAGCTCCCCCCTATCAGTCACAGAGCAGGGCTGATCAGGGGGTTGGGGCGCCTTCCCCTGTCACGAACAGAGCAGGGCGGATAGGGAGGTTGTGGCCCCGCCCCCTGTCACACACAGAGCCGCAGGGCGGTCAGGGGGTTTGGGCGCTGCCCCCTGTCACGCTGATCCCGGTGCCGGGAGGCATATTACCCTTTTACTATATAGGATTGAGGCCTGGTGCATGGGTGGGGGCTGGCTGGTTTGCCCTGAAGGGTGTCCTAGATCAGGGTGGGGGTCCCCACTGGCGTGCCTGGCCAGTCTGGGTGAGGGGCTGAGGGCTGTTTTCCAGAAGCGAGTGACTGAAGCTTCCAACTGCTCCTTGTTTTCTTTTTTTTTTTTTTTATTCTGGGCCAGCTTTAGCTCTGAGGCCTCGCTGCTGAAAACATCGATACAATGTTGCTAAAGCCCGGCTGAATGAAAGCCGGTTTCTGGAGTTTTGTTTAGCTTCTTATTTGCAACATAGTACATAGTTGCTTAGAGTTGCAGCTGAGAGGCCGGCAAGTGAGGCGGGGAACGTTGGAGTCCGCAGTCACTGGAGCAAGTAGGCCTCCCTGCTCACTTCAGTGCATGGCTGCCGGCCGCCATCTTGGCTGACAGTTAATTTGCATATACTCACTGATTAGCCAATGAAAAGGGTAGCGGTCGTACGCTAATTACCATGTTTCTCTTTTATTAGTGTAGATGCTGAAAGGTATCCTTTAAGAAGATGTAATAGAATCAGGGGCATAGAAAGGGAGTGGACTGGAAGAGAAACCAAGATGGCGGCATAGGTAAACACTGGAGATTGCTGCCTCACACAACCACTTCAAAAATACAACTAAAATGCCGAAACCGGTTTGGCTCGGTGGATAGAGCGTCGGCCTGCGGACTGAAGGGTCCCGGGTTCGATTCCGGTCAGGGGCATGTGCCTGGGTTGCGGGCACATCCCCAGTGGGAGGTGTGCAGGAGGCAGCTGATCGATGTTTCTCTCTCATCGATGTTTCTGGCTCTCTATCTCTCTCCCTTCCTCTCTGTAAAAAATCAATAAAATATATTTTAAAAAAAATACAACTAAAAGACATAACGGACACCATCCAGAACCACAGGAAGGCTGGCTGAGTGGAGTTTCTACAACTAGAAGGAAAGAGAGGGGCATACCGAGACTCAGAGGAGGTGTGGTACTGAAGTCAATACAAAGGTGCGGAGGTGCATGCGGAGAGGGCTGAGGACACGATTGTCTTTTTCAATCGGGATGGAGTCTCAGACTCTGAGCTCCAGTTCCGGGAGAGTCTTTGGGGACCCAGACTCATACGGGAGAAACGGGACTGTCAGGCATCGGTCGGAACTCGAAGGCAGCTTTCTCTCGGAGGCACTCACGGCGATTGCCAGGACCTCTGAAGGCAGGACTGAGAGCAGCCATACTGCTCGCTCGCTCGGCCCACCTTGTTGATCCCCTGGGACCCCGCCCCGCCCAAGCTGTGCACAGAGGCTTTTGCATGTGAAAGGCCCGGCCCTTTGTAATCTGAAAATAACTTAACAAACTGCAGCTGCCCCAAGGCCCCAGGGCAACTTGCATTGCTTTACAGCTGGCTTTTGCTGGGTAGCCTCTGGCAAAGGCTAGATTAGCACCGCCTTAGATCGAAGAGCCAGTGTACCCAGTGGTCAGAGTGGGACCATCCAATTACAACTACTCAGATCTATAAGGGACACACTCAGGGGGCAGACTCAGTGAGCACCAAAGCCCCACTGAAGCAAGTCTTGCCCCATAAGGGTGTCTTCAGCACAGAAGTTCTCCCACTGTAGACACAGCTGATTCTCACAGCCAATTGGCCTGGAGGTCAAATCCTCCCAGCTTTACATACAACAATCAAGGTGTAACTACAACAAGACTGTGCACAAAGCCCACAAGGGGGTGCACCAAGAGTGTCTACCTCAGGTAATTGGGACACTTAGCACAGAAAGCCACTCTATCGACACAGGGAAGCATAAAAAATGAGGAGACAAAGAAACAGGACACAAATGACAGAAATGGAGGAAAGCAAACTGCTGGATTAAGAGTTCAAAACCACACTTTTAAGGTCTTTCAAGAACTGTCTAGAAGCCGCCGATAAATTTAGTAAGACCCTCGAAAAGACTGGTGAGACCGCCGATACATGTAGTGAGATCCTCAAGAAATCTAGTGAGACCCTCAATGTTGTGATAAAGGACCAACTAGAAATTAAGCATACACTGACTGAAATAAAGAATATTATACAGAGTTCCAACAGCAGACTAGAGGATCACAAGAATCAAATCAAAGATTTGAAATACGAAGAAGCAAAAAACACCCAACCGGAAAAGCAAAATGAAAAAAGAATCCAAAAATACGAAGATAGTGTAAGGAGCCTCTGGGACAGCTTCAAGCGTACCAACATCTGAATTATAGGGGTGCCAGAAGAAGAGAGAGAGCAAGATATTGAAAACCTATTTGAAGAAATAATGACAGAAAACTTCCCCTACCTGGTGAAAGAAATAGACTTCCAAGTCCAGGAAGCGCAGAGAACCCCAAACAAAAGGAATCCAAAGAGGACCACACCAAGACACATCATAATTAAAATGCAAGAGCAAAGACAAAAGAGAAACTCCTAAACGC
>NW_005871375.1:1063603-1069244 GCF_000147115.1 Myotis lucifugus | reverse complement strand
GAAGGTCAGATAAAGAGCTTCACAGATAAGAAAAAGCTAAAGGAGTTCATCCCCCCAAACCAGTATTATATGAAATGCCGAAAGGTATCCTTTAAGAAGAGGAAGAAGAAGAAAAAGGTAAAGATACAAATTATGAACAACGAATACACATCTATCAACAAGTGAATCTAAAAACCAAGTGAATAAATAATCTGATGAACACTATGAACTGGTGATTATAATAGAATCAGGGACATAGAAAGGGAATAGACTGACTATTCTTGGGGGGGAAAGGAGTGTGGGGGGTGCGGGAAGAGATTGGACAATAATCGTGCACCTATGGATGAGGACGGTGGGGAGTGAGGGTGGAGGGTGGGGTGGGAACTGGGTAGAGGGGAGTTATGGTGGGAAAAAAGAGGAACCACTGTAATAATCTGAACAATAAAGATTTAATTTAAAAAAAAGAAAGGGAGTGGACTGACTATTCTCGGGGGGGGAAAGGGGTGTGGGGGTGCAGGAAGAGACTGGACAAAAATTGTACACCTATGGATGAGGACAGTACAGTGGGGGTGGGGGGTAAAGGGCAGAGGGTGGGGTGGGAACCTGGTGGAGGGGAGCTATGGGGGGAAAAATAGGAACAACTGTAATAATCCGAACAATAAAGATTTAATTTTTTTAAAAAAAGAAAGCCTGGATCCATGTGTCTAAAGTTGCATCCCTATGATGGCTGCCTCCCCCATGTCCCTCTAAATCAGCCACATTTCTTTAAGATTTCATCAGTGATTTACTATTTAATTTGTCTTTAAAGTGTGTTTTAAAAATATATAAAGACTCTCTTCCCAACATTTACTGAACCCTAGCCTATTTTCCCATATTGAACCACCTTTACATATTTCTACTGGTAGTTACCTCCGTGTTGCTTATGCCACTGGATGCCACCAAAATCCTGAAATCGAGTTTCTGATATTTCAGCCAGAATGAAATTTTAATTAAACTTTTTATTTTGAAAAAGAAATAGATTCTTTGAAAAGTTGCAGGAACTCTAGATTCAGCCATTGTTAATGTTTTGTCACATTTGTTTTATCTTTCTTTACATATATTACATGATATCACATAATATTCCTACTATTTTCTGTTGTTGAATCTTTTGAGAGTAGATTACACATATGACTATGCCTAGAAACAAAGATGTTCTCATTTAGTCCCCATACAATGATCAATTTCAGGAAATTGACAGAATATTATCCTATATAATAAAAGGCTAATATGCAAATCGGCGGAATGGCAGAACGACGGGTTGCTATGACATACACTCACCACCAGGAGGCAGACGCTCAATGCAGGAGGTGCCCCCTGATGCTCAGTGCACTCCCACAGGGGAGTGCTGCTCAGCCAGAAGCCAGGCTCACAACTGCTGAGCGCAGTGGTGGTGGCGGAAGCCTCTCCCACCTCCACCTCCACAGTAGTGCTAAGGATGTCCAACAGCTGGATTAAGCCATCGGTAGGACATCCCCCAAGGGCTCCTGGACTATACAAAAGGGCACAGGCCGGGCTGAGGAACTCTCCCCCCACCCAGTACGAATGTTGTGCACTAGGCCTCTAGTTATTTAATATACGTCTCAAAGCTGCCATTTATAGCAACTATTTTTTCTCAACTCAGGTTCACATCCTGATTACATATTGCATTTAATTGCCGTGTGTTTTTAGTCTCTTTAAGTCTGCAGTATTTTTACTTGGCTCCAGGCACACTATCTTTTCTTTCCTCCAAGGAATCTTGGACCTGTCCATATAATATTCTGTCAGAATTCCTTCCCATCCTCCACCCTGCTCTATTATGCCTTACCTAGCTAATTCCTGTTCATGTTTCAGCTCTCAGCCCAAATGTCACTCCCTCAGAGAAGCTTTTCATGATTCCCCAAATACAGTTTCTTTTCCTTTATGGTGCTGATCATGTTTTGTGATTTCATTTTTATACTGTGATTATCTATTAATCGAGTATATTTTGGAGCTACAGTTGATAAGAGCTGGTAATGTGTGCCTTTGCTGTACTGTAAATTCAATGACATGTGTGATGTTTGTCTTATAGCAAGTCTGGCACCATTTCTTCATTAATTCAATACACAGAACCCCTGCAACTCTTCTAGTTGTGAATGAACAATTCCAAATGGAGTATATATTCTAGTTGGGGAAAGATAGTAAGCAAAATAAATAATAAAAGATATAATAGATGATGATAAATATTAAAGTGGAAGACAAACAGGAAGGGGTAAAATGCATTCCTGTTTCGGCATTGCAGTGTTAACCAGGGTGGCGGCCACAGAAGGCCTCACTGGGGAGACATTTGAATAAAGACCCAAAGAAGAGGGAGTGAGCCCTGAAGAAATCTGGGGGCAGAGCATTCCATGTAGAGGGAAAGTGCAAAGGCCTGAACTGGGAAGACAAGTGGCATTTTCCATGAACAGTAAGTTCACTCTAGATAGGGTCCATTGAGCAAAGGTCAATTGATCAAAGGTCAGAGAGAGAAGGTCAGAGAGGTGTTGGGGACCAAGTACTGGAGCACCTGGTAGGCAATTGTTAAGAAGTTGGATTTTCTTTTTATGATTGTGTGTGAAATAACCTAATTAAAATATTAATTAGGTCCTTCTGACTGCTTTGAAAAATTGACTGAAGGGGAACAAGTAGCAATGCAGTTACTAGGGTATTAGAATCATCTAGAAAGAAATAGTGGTGGCTTGGACTCGGCTGGAAGATATGAATGATCACAGTCTGGATATATTTGAAGGTAGGGTTGACAGAATTAGCTGACAAACCAGACCAGATGGGGATGGGGTATGAGAGGAGAGAGTCAGAGTCCAAGATGACTCCACACGTTTTGACCCAAACAACTGGAAGAATGCTTTGCCATTACTTGAGATAGAGAAGACTATGGAGGAATAGCTCTGGAAAGATTAGGTTTTATTTGTACGTTTAGATTCAAAGCCCTTATTAGACATCTGTGGTAGGCAGCCTCCCAGATGGCCAGCAGTGATCCTTTCCTCTTGAGTTTACCTCTTTGTGGAATCCCTCCCACATTTAATCAAGGGTGGTCTGTTTGACCAATAGAAGATGGCAAAGGTGATGGCCTCTGACTTCTGAGGCTAAGTCATAAAAGTCATAGACCTTCTGCCTTGATTTTTTGAATTTTTACCCTGGAGGAAGCCAGCAGCCATGCCCTTAGGACACTCAAGCCCTATTGAGAGGACCACGTGGAGAGAAACTGAGGTCTCCCCCTGTGACTTGCAAGCAGGCCACCTTGGGGGTGAATCCTCCACCCTGTGCCCTGTGGGATGTGCCCTGTGGGATACCTGACTGCAATGCCATCCTAGTGATGCACCCGAACCACCGCTAAGCCACTCCTAAACCCCTGAACACAGACGTTATGAGAGGTAATATGACTGTTAGTTTTAAGCCACAAAATTTGTTATAATTAATTGATTTCATGAACATGTCATTCATTTTAACATCCATGAAATTCTCCACCAGGTGTTGAGTCCATACATATTTGTTCTTTGTTTCTTGCACCTTGTTATGCCTGACATAATATGCATTCAATACATTTGAATAAATGGATGAGTAACAGGAATTCAAGTACAAGAGTATGCCATGACAGCACAGCCAAGGGTTCGGTGAGCCTGAGGTGGGGCAATGAAGGATTAAAGAAAAGACAGACAAAGAGAATATAGCTGGGGCTCGGTGGGTCTCCTGTGCCTGGATGAGGCCACAGAGAAGGATCCAGCAGGCAAGCTGAGGCTTTATTTTATAGTCAGAGAAAAACAAGGTAGTGGTCAACATAGTTACAATGTTCTTGTGAGTTTCACTTGTTTTGGCAGCACTTGCTGCATCTCCCACAGCCCATTAGCTACCTAGGAAGGAACTAGGGAGGGCTATAAGGTTAAGCTTAATTATGCTAAGAGGGCTCTGCCCTCTAAGCTGGGACTTGTTTGTGGCTCTGCCACAGGTCAATCCAAGGCTTTAACTCTAGAGCCGCTCCCTACACAAGAGAATTTAGACTATAGCTTGAGCAGCAGGGATAAATATACTTAAACGAGATTGCTTATTGGGCACTAAAAATACACAACCATTTCCTTTTCCGTGCTTCCTCCTATTTTAGTGGAGACAGAGGTCATGAAGGTTAGGTATGAAAATTATGTATTTTGGGAATTGTGAAAATTACAGTTAAATTAGTGGTGCCTGGGGACCTCCATTTAAATGTAAAAGCATAATCAAGAATGATACAAAAGGTTGTTTTTCCCAAACCTTAGTAATTGCAAAACGAAACACTTCTTCGTCTCCACTATGCTGCAATCACAAAGGCCTGTGTCCGCCCCTGCAACCTGCCAGGTCTGCTGCTGCCTTTGCTCTGCCATCATGCCATGGCCCTCAGATCTTCGCATAACTGGCTTTATCTTATTTTTTAGGTCTTAATTCAAATATCACAACCTTAGAACTTCCCTTATCCCTGGTCTAAATAAGCTTCCATTATCCCCAAGTCACCCTTTTACTTTCCCCAGGGTCGTTATGGCTACCTGAGATCACCTCATTTGTTTGTAATAACCCAGTTATTATTTGTCTGCCTCTAGGATAGAAGCTTCTACCTGTCGCTAGTTTATCACAAATCTAGAACTATGCATGGCACACCCAGGACGTGCTGAATCCTCGCTTGTATTGATCTGATTTAGTTTTCATTTTCTGGAGTAAAAGTAAAGTTTTTAGTTAGGAAAGTCTACACCTCTTCATTTGTTTCATTTTCCATTTTTCTGTAATTTAAAAAATTATCCTTTGCCCAGTTTTCTATTTTTAAAAAATCCATTTATACTTAAGATACCAACCCTTTCCTTGACTGTCAGCGTTGTATGGCGAATATGTTTCCCCGTGTGTTTGCCTGTTGATTCTGCCCTGTTTTTCTTGGACAGCAGTGCTAATCCAAGTGGAGCGGTGTTTTCCACGGTTTGTTTCGTTGGCAGGGCCTTTGGGGTTAGTTTACTTAGAAACGTGACTTTGGGCAAGGAGGCCAATGACTCAGCGAGCAAAACTCAAGTTTCACAATCATATTTTTTTTTTTAATGAAATGGGGATAATGAATACGTCACGACATTGTGAGGATTAAATGAAACAAAGGATGTACAATGGCTCAGGCAAGGTGCCACTGGAAGTGCTGAGTGAGATGGCCATGCAGACTCTTCCTGGCGCAGGTGGGGTGGGATATTCTCGCGGTTCGGTTCTTTTATCCTCCAGGGATTAACGTTGGTGCACCACACCACTCATTTCAACGCCCAAGCTGAACTGGGGGTTTCGGTGAGCAAGCTGTGTTCTCAGTGCTGGGAGCATCAGCCCACTAGTGCACATGCGCACAGTGGCAGGAGCAGGTCCGCCTGGGAGAGGGCTGGGCGGGCCTGTACCTCGGCCCCGCCCATCTCAGCGCTCGGCCACGCCCCCTGACGATCTGTCCCGCCCCTCTATGACATAGGGCACATCCTGATCCTTGCCCAACTCCGCTCCGCCCTCGCTTCAAATAGACTAGAAGGGATAAGCAGAGAGATTCTTTAGGCAGTAAGTAAAGTCAGGCGAACCCGCACAATTTCCATCCAGGCCCCCGTGGTAGTGAGCCGTCAAAAAGCCTTCC
>NW_005871375.1:1036096-1063356 GCF_000147115.1 Myotis lucifugus | reverse complement strand
ATCCGCCGCGTGGGCCCTTCCCCGCGCGGCGGCCTCCGCACTGACCCGCCGACCCGGGGCGGGCGGTGGGACTGCGGTGGCGACCTCAGCGGCCCCAGCGCCGGGGACGGGGTGAGCGCGTTCGCCCACCGATACCCACCGCACCGATGCACGTGCTGTCGTTCCCCCGGTTCGCGCTGCAGGAAGCGCGGACTCCACGTTCCCATCAGGTTGGAGCGCGGGTCTCGGGTTTCGGAGCGCAGGCCTGGGGCTGACGGCCGGGCCTGCGTTACTCCGTGGGCTAGGACAGGTGCGTCGCAGGTCTGTGTCTGGAGGTGTTCGCTGCGTGACCTTGGGCGTAAAGGGGAGCTCAGAGACCTCCGGGGCCACTGTCAGGAAGATTAAGTGAGATGATTCTGACTGCTGGTCAGACCACATGTATCCTGCTGCGGCCACTACCTGGGGTCAGCACCCTGCAGCCCTGAGCCACAGCCAGGGTCAGGCAACTGGTGCAGGCCCAGAGCTCAGGTCAGGGACACGGCCAGGATGAGAAAATAAAGAGCAGCTTCCGCCACACCGGTGCAGTCATCTGGGGTGCCCAGGCCCACTTTTTCACATGGTGAGAATTTTTAAAAGGCATTGGATAAATGCTTTTCACTCCGGGCTGAAACAGTGCCGCGGTGTCTCTGGGACTGGACACGCTGAGGCTCCGGGGAGAGGGGCCTGCTGGTTCAGATCCAGCCCCTAAGGAACGGGACAGACCGGATGGAGCCATCAGGACAGGGACAGGAGGGGTCTTCGCCTTTTAAGGGCTGCTTAGTGACTGGACACGTCTCCTAATTTCACCTATAACTGTGAACACTGTAGACCAAGCAGGTCAAACTCGTGGGCCACTGCCTTGTTTATTTGGCCCATTTTAGCCTTTGAGTTTGACATGCTTCTTGTAGACAGTGACCTTCACCCCCACATAACTTGAAGCGAGGTTCACCTGAGGATTACACATGGCTCTCTGCAATGCTGGCACTGCTGTTCGGGACGTTTCCTCCATGGTGTCTGTCCCCATACCCAGTTCCTGCCGAGCCCAGCCTATCGGTTCTTGGCCCTGTAGCTTTAGAAAATAAAAACTGTGCTTTTTTCTACTACTGTTAGAGTTTTCTGTTGCAAAACTTTCTTCAGTCATTGATTTCTTTTTAAAAAAATGTTTTTTATTGATTTGAGAGAGAGGGGAACAGAGAGGGATAGAGAGATAGAAACGTCAATGAAAAACAAATATCAATTGACTGTCTCATGCAATCCCCAAGCCTACAACCCCGAGCATGTGCCCTGACCAGGAATCGAACTTGTGACCTCTTGGTTCATGGGTCGGTGCTCCACCACTGAGCAACCCTGGCTGGGCAATCACTGATTTCTTATGCCAGAAAGTCAGCAAACTAAGAAGGTTAGCACTGGATGTAAAACATGAGTAACTAACATTTTGACCTTCACGGAGTTGTAATGCTCATGGAAGCGTGAACTTTCAGGTGGATCCCTGAGGGAGGATCAGTGCCACTCTCCAGTCTGAGGATTCCAAACGTGGGCATTCCTGTAGTGTGCCCACTGTTACCCCCCTGCAGGCTAGCTTCCCGCCTACCACTGTTTTCCCTTCAACTCTTTGCTGTCTTGAAAGGATTGCTAATCAGATTAAAGTCCAAACCTGTAAGATACTTGCTGGAAGATTCCTTGCAAGATTGGCTGAGAAGGAGGTTTAAATTAGCAGCTACAAGTAAAGCATCATACATTCTATTTAACCACATTGTTTAAGTTTTTGATATGAAAATCAAAAGCAGACATTCTGCATACATTTCAATAACATTCTGATAACGACTGTGCTGGCTTCACTATTTGAAGAAGCTGGGTGGGTGGAGCGTAGTGTTGGATTCTCCGGGAGAAGGAGAGGCTGTTTATTCTTTTAACACAGCAGCTTACCAGTTTAAACTCATAACTTTTAAAAAGACATTAAAATTAGCCCTAGCTGGTTTGGCTCAGTGGGTAGAGCATCAGCCTGTGGACTGATGGGTCCCTGGTTCAATTCCAGTCAAAGGCACGTACCTCGGTTGCAGGCTCCTCCCTGGTCTTGGTGCGTGCAGGAGGCAACCAATCAATGTGTTTCTCACACACAGATGTCTCTCTCTGTCTTTCTCTCTCTCTGAAAATCAATGGAAAAATATCCTCGGGTGAGGATTTAAAAAAAAAAAAGAAGACATTAAAATTAGCATAATGGTCAAGATCACCAATATAATTTAGCTGGATAGCATATGAGTAGTTTCCCCATGGAAATAAAAGGAAACACTGCATATTCATTTTGCAAATTATTTTGAAATGTCCTCTTACCAAGCGGATGTATTATGTCTGGTTCCTGTGAAAATTACCAAAGCAACAGTGTGGTAGTAGGTGTTGTCCTCAGGCTCCTTCGGTTTCTGAGGTTAGTGGACCCTGCTCTAGACTCTGGTGACAGCATGTTAAAATAGATCCCTGAACTTGTCCGTCCACTTTTCTTCTATTTAGGGGCCAGGAAGCGTAAATCAAAACAAGTATTTCCCGATGGTGTTGTCACAATAATTTATAAAGTGTCTAAAATTGCCCACCCCGCCTTCAGGACTTCTCGCTTCCTTTCTCTGCTGTATTTTTCTCTTAAGCACTTCCTACCACCTGCATACACTACGTACTCACTGTCTCCTCTGTCTGGTGCCTTGTCCCCCAGAACCGTAGCCAGTGCCTGGCACAACAGGCCATCTGGGAGGGGCTGAGTGCACAGGCAGAACCCCTCAACAGCTCCTGACCAGGAAGTATAAGGGGCTTGCCGAGAGCTGCAAACGCTGAAATGGAGAGCTAAGCAACCAGCCAGGGCCTGTTCTTATCTCTATATATAAAAGGCTGAGTGACCAACCATACATCCGTCCAACCAACTGGCCGGTACATAGGACGCGCACTGGCAACTTAAAAATAGATGTTGACTCATGCATGTGCGATACATATAAAGCTCTTGCTGGCGCCAATTGCACATGTGTGTTTCGATCTGTCATTGTCGATGGTGAATTTGTTTGCTTTTGTTGACATTCTGAAGCTGAAAGAAAGCTGCGTTGGTGTCAATATGTCTAAAGACCAACTATTGGCACAATTTACCTCTGAAGCCAAAAGAAGCCAGCATCGTGGACAGAATGTATCTGAAGACCAACTATTGGCACAATGTACCATTTGAGTGATGATTCCATCGATTCAACGGATGATGCCAAAAAGGGAAATTTTCCCTTAATAGTTTTACTCCTTTGGGAGTGCCATGTCCTAAATTAAAATTGAAAGTAGGTACAATCATCATGCTACTGCGAAATCTTAATAGTAAATGGGGTCTTTGTAATGGTACTAGATTTATTATCAAAAGATTTCGACCTTGCCCTGACCGGTTTGGCTCAGTGGATAGAGCGTTGGCCTGCGGACTCAAGGGTCCCAGGTTCGATTCCGGTCAAGGGCATGTACCTTGGTTGCGGGCACATACCCAGTGGGGAGTGTGCAGGAGGCAGCTGATCAATGTTTCTCTCTCATCGATGTTTCTAACTCTCTATCCCTGTCCCTTCCTCTCTGTAAAAAATCAATAAAATATATTTTAAAAAAAAAAAGATTGCGACCTAACATAATTGAAGCTGAAGTATTAACAGGATCTGCGGAAGGAGAGGTTGTTCTGATTCCAAGAATTGGAATTAAATTAATTCGAAGACAGTTTCCTGTGATGCCAGCATTTGTGATGAGTATTAATAAATCACAAGGACAAACTCTAGACAGACTAGGAATATTCCTACCTGAATATTCCTAGTCTGTCAGACATGGTCAGTTATATGATGCTTTCTCTTGAGTTCGAATAGTGTGTCACATTAAAGTTGTAAATACTTTACCACAAGGGAAATAAGTCAAGCACTCTGAAAGTGTTTTTACTCTTAATGTGGTATTCAGGGAGATATTAGAATAAGTTTAATCAATTTATCAGTCATTGTTTGTATCAGTGCTTTTATATCATGTTTTTGTTGTTTTTATATCATATTTTTGTTTTTATATCATGTCTTTGTTCTTATATAATGTTATTTATTTACTAATCAATTTATATATATTTTTCATATACATTTTACTCATTTTCTTTCATCTCTGACCCTTCTATTATGGAGAAAGGGTGAATAGCGATGTTAAAATATTTCTTCTAATTAATTTCTTGCAGTGTGCACGAATCAGTGCACCGGGCCACTAGTGCATTTATAAACATCTTGCTCAACACAGACACTTTCCTGCGTTGAGAACAAAGCCGTCATAGTTGCTGCAACTTTGAAGTGAGAATTTTCATATCCTTGCTCATCAGGACTAGAGAGAAGCACATAGTGACAAATGCAAAATACTCGTCCTGCTTAAATACATGTGCCTACCGAGAAGAGGAGGGAGGCAGGCGTTAGAGTGGGCAAAGCTGGATAACAGGCAGGTGAGAAGTTCTGCTTTCTGGTCCCGCATCTGGGATGGGAATGAGGAACCCAAGGGACTTCCGTCTCTGAGGTGGACAGGCCTCTCTGTGACACCCAGGCTGCCTGCGGCTCAGCTGGGAGGAACTACAGGAGGCCTTTGATTTTAAAATTGGTCAGCTGAGAAATGCAGCTCTGTTTTTTATTAAGGCAGGCTCTGGCAAAAGATGGTTCGCTGGGGAGATGGGCCCTTGTAGCTGACTTTGCCAGAAGCGTGGTGATAAAGGGAAGCAATACTGATGTCATCATCCGTACCTCACTCGGTGCCCCTCCGGTGAACTCTTCATTCCACAGGCTGGAAAACAGCCATGCCATTTCCGCAATGTATGTGCCTCCGTAGCCCAGGGATCAGAAAAGCTGTGCAACCCTGTCCATGGCAGGGATCAAAAACACATGGGTAGCTTTCTTTTTTTTGTTTTTGTTTTTTTGTTACTCCTCACTCGAGGATATTTTTTCCTTTGATTTTTAGAGAGAGTGGAAGGGAGGGGGAGAGACAGAGAGAGAAACATCGATGTGAGAGAGACACATCAATTGGTTGCTTCCTGCAGGCACCCAGGGCCAGGGATCGAGCCTGCAACCAAGTTACGTGCCCTTGACTGGAATCGAAGCTGGGACCCTTCAGTCCGCAGGCCGACACTAACACTGACCCAAACCGGCCAGGGCGGGCATCGCTTTCTTACTCGTACAGGACAAGCCCAGTGTAAATTCCTGTACCTTAAGCTTTCCACTCGGCCGCCCAGCAGCGCCCCCAGGGAGGCGAGGTGCTGGGGCCTTGCAGATGGGATGTGAGCCCGGCAGGAGGAAACGCTTTCTGTGCCCTGAGTGACCACAGTCTGATGGGCTGTCTTGACCTGCTGTGAGGTCAACACCAACCCTCAGCCCCTGGCATTGGCGGTGGGCACTGACTTCCCTCCCGCCTGTTTTGGGACAGATAACGAGGCACTGTCACTGCTCCCGGGGCTCTCCCCCACCGGCTATGTGGCAGCTCAGATAAGCATGCTCTTCTGAGGGGTTAGAATCAGCACCAGGTTGTGCTCAAGGCTGCCCACCTGGGCAAATGAATTTTGTGTAAATCCCAGAGGTTCTTTTATTAATCTTTCAAGCTCTTCTTAAACAAGGGGAGAAGGTGCTTGTGTCTTAACTATTTAATAAGCCATCCACACCAAGGCGATCGATTCAACATGGAGGGTTAATGAAGTAGTAATGGCTACAGTTCATAGCGTGTGTGATACACGCTGAGCATGCTGCACACCTGCATTGTCGGGTAATTGTAATCCCCTTTTATGGAAATGGAAGTTCAGGTACAGAACCTGGCAAAGCGGACGCACTCCGATAGATAGTGGGAGAGATACGCACGAAGCATAGGGACTCCCCAGTGGCTCCTCTTTCTGCCACACAGCCCACGCCCTTGGTGAGGGGCTGAGCAGCCTGGCTGGTGCTCACTCTCCCCCCAGGAGGTGGCAGGGCGTGGCTGCAGCGAGGGAGGAGCTGTCACTCAAAGTGGACCTGGAGGACCCGGGGTGGGCAGAGGGAGCTGCTGGCCAAGGTCGGCTGGGCAGGTGGGCAGAGCAGGAAGCCCCCGGGGCCAGGGATGTAATGGTGTGAGTAGGGGAGGGTGGCGGTGGGAATACCGTGGGGAGCCCTGCGGAGACCTGAAGTGGGCTGGGCTGTGGGTACAGGCTCTGTACCTCCACATTTGAGAGATATTGGGGGGGGGGGTGGCAGAGTCTCCCGGACAGCTTAACTGAGCAAATCAGAGCACCGGGCCCATGAGGTGGGGGGGCAGGAGGGTGATGATACCCGGCTTCAGGGTTTCGGTGAGGGCCGCCCTGGGCCTAATTCACACGCCAGGCCCTCCAGATATCAGCTCTTCATTTTCAGTTCTTCATTATCATATAATGTTGACGCGGGAAAGTTGGGGTGACTGGGAGCGCTGACATGTTAGGGATTTCTGTTACCTGCATTTCAGAAGCAGGTCTCCACCTCTGTTCCCTGTCTCCGTCCTGCCCGCTTCCTCGCGCCTCTCACCGTCTTTGTCACACTTCCCTTTCTCATAAACCCCAGCGGGAAAGGGTGGTGATTGTGGTCACACTGGCACTGGGTGCCCGCTGCTATCGGAACAGCTCACCTCCTGGCCCGGGCGATGCGAAGACAGGCTAACTTTGGTGCTAACCCTGCATCCTGTTGCTGGAACCAGAGACCTTGCTGGCACTTGTCACTGACCTGACTCCCAGGCGCTCTAGAGCAGATTTGGCACAGAGACGTCTGAGATGAGCGTGTCTTCCCCTTCTCCCGTTTGAGGCCTTGGAGTGGCACCCGTTGCCCACCCACCGAGCCCCTCAGCCTGGCTCTCAGGCCCCTGGCCTCTGGCCCGTCCTGCCCAGGGTGGCTTCCCCACCTGGATGTGCCCTCAGTGCTCACTGAGCGGGCACTGTGCCCCCTGGCATTGGCTCTTCTGTACCGTGCGGTCCCCTCTCACCTGCTCACGATCTTCCAGGCCAGCGCTGCCAGCCTCCCTCGGGTCTCCCTGCTGTCCTGGGCCACGGCACGGTCCCCTGACCTTGGGGTACGGGCACGCCTCCTCGGGGCCTTGCTGCGCACCTCACGGTGCATGTGAGTGGGAAAGCCTGACTTCAGTGAAGGCCTCGCAATTTCCGGTTCACTGCGGCTTCGGGCGGAGGCTTGGGAGGCACTGGGGGTCTGTGCGCGTTGTCCCCCATCAGGAGTGACTCTCCTGGGAGGCACTGGGGGTCTGTGCGCGTTGTCCCCCATCAGGAGTGACTCTCCTGGGAGGCACTGGGGGTCTGTGCGCGTTGTCCCCCATCAGGAGTGACTCTCCTGGGAGGCACTGGGGGTCTGTGCGCGTTGTCCCCCATCAGGAGTGACTCTCCCGGGAGACGGGTGCACCACGCTGCTCTTCACAGGCACCTCTGGAATTACAGCCACAAAGCCTGCCTCCTTGTTCCGTCTCCCAGAATTTAGGGGCCCTCCATGCCAGCACTGACTTCTGACACACACGCACCCCATTTCTTGCTGGAGGCCGGCTGAGTGGGAGGAGGGGATGCAGTCTGTCTCCGCTGTCCCTGCCCTAAGGCCTCCGCTGTCCCTGCCCTGAGGCCTCCGCTGTCCCTGCCCTAAGGCCTCCGCTGTCCTAAGGCCTCCGTTGTCCCTGCCCTGAGGCCTCCGTTGTCCCTGTCCTAAGGCCTCCGCTGTCCCGGCCCTGAGGCCTCCGCTGTCCCTGCCCTGAGGCCTTCGCTGTCCCTGCCCTAAGGCCTCCGCTGTCCTAAGGCCTCCGCTGTCCCGGCCCTGAGGCCTCCGCTGTCCCTGCCCTGAGGCCTCCGCTGTCCCTGCCCTGAGGCCTCCGCTGTCCCTGCCCTGAGGCCTCCGCTGTCCCTGCCCTGAGGCCTCCGTTGTCCCGGCCCTGAGGCCTCCGCTGTCCCTGCCCTGAGGCCTCCGTTGTCCCTGCCCTAAGGCCTCCCCTGTCCTAAGGCCTCTGCTGTCCTTGCCCTGAGGCCTCTGCTGTCCTAAGGCCTCCGCTGTCCTAAGGCCTCCGCTGCCCTAAGGCCTCCGCTGTCCTTGCCCTGAGGCCTCCCCTGTCCTTGCCCTAAGGGCCTCCGCTGTCCCTGGCCCCGGGGCAGCCCAAGCCTCGGAAAGCCAGGCGGGTCCAGGCGGGTCCGGGCGGGCCCTAAACCCGTCGCCTCTGTGTGGGAATCCCGTGCTTCCAGGCAGCAGCCGAGATGGAGAGCCGCCCTGTAATATGGGCGGGGAGGGGGCGCGTATGTGGGTCCTTTTACTCCCCAGGTTTGATTTTTAGCTGAAATTCTTTGAAAATAGAAAATATCTCCTTTAGCATCTTGTTAAATAAACAATTTAAAATTAAGGTTGTAGTTTAATGTGTTTTATTTCATAGCTAAATGCTTCTTGGAGTTTTTCTGAGTGGTAAAATTTATAGTGAAGTGAAAAGACAATACAACTTTTTAAAAAATACATATTTTTATTGATTTCAGAGAGGAAGGGAGAGAGAGATAGAAACATTAATGGTGAGAGAGAATCGGTGATCACTGCCTCCTGCAAGGCCCACACTAGGGACTGAGCCTGCAACCTGGGCATGTGCCCTGACTGGGAATCTAACCGTGACTTTCTGGTTCATAGGTCGATGCTTAACCCCTGACCCACGCCGGCTGGGTGATTAATAAGTCTTGGTCACCGCCTTAGAAACTGCATTTCTGTCCCAGTAAGTGAGCTCTGTCCCAGCGAGAGTCTAAACACGCAGTCCCTCCTGGTCCCTCCTGGTCCCTTCTGGTCCCCCTGCCCCCCCTGATCCCCCCTGGTTCCTGCTGGGCCCCCTGTTCCCGCCTGATCCCCCTGGTCTCTCTGGGCCTCCCTGATCCCCCCTGATCCCTCCTGGGCCCTCCCGGTCGCCCTAATCACCCTGCCCCCCCCCATCCCCCATCCCCCTTGGTCCCTCCTCGTCTCCCTGATCCCTTGGTCCTCCTGATTTCCCCCTGGTCCCCCCTGTCCCCCTCAGTCCCCCCTGGTCCCCCTGGGCTCCCTGCCCCTGGTCCGACAGTGGTCCTGGAGGCTCCGCGCTTCCTGGGAACATGGCTTCTCAAGGCCCCTTTCTCACTGTGGCTTCTCACAGCTCCGGAGATGGCCGCCCAGTGTGTGACGAAGGTGGAGCTGAACGTGTCCTGTGACAATCTCCTGGACAAAGACATCGGGTCCAAGTCGGACCCTTTGTGCGTGTTATTTTTGAACTCGAGCGGACAGCAGTGGTATGAGGTAATGTTAACACTGTACGTGAAAAGCAAGCTGGATTATTGACGACGTGAGGAGTGTAAACATGTCACGAATCATAAAACCATCATCTCTGGTAGTGCAGTTTGGGGGCAGGTCTGTCCTTGACTGGAATCTTTTACACACGGACGGAACTTCCTTAGCTGTCAGGCCCACCCTGGGTTCAGTGTGGCCCATAGAGAGATTGAGATGTTTGTCGCCTTTGATCTGAAGCCACTTTTGTTCTGGGGTCGGCACAGGCGGATCGCACAGAGAGGATCAAGAACTGCCTGAACCCCACCTTCTCCAAGACATTCATTATTGACTACTACTTTGAAGTGGTTCAGAAATTGAGGTTCGGGATTTATGACATCGACAACAAAACCATCGAGCTGAGTGACGACGACTTCCTGGGAGAATGTGAATGCACCCTGGGACAGGTGGGTGTGTCGCTGGGCTGGGCTGGGCTGGATGGCGGCCAGAGAGTTGGGCCTTTACAGAGCTTTTTACATTTTCAATTAGAGTTGACATATTTGTCCTGGTTCGGCGCACAGCAAAGAGTTAGACAGGCATGTGCTCCCCGAGACGCCCGCCCGCCCAGGCGCAGTGTCACAGTGTTGCCGACTGTACTCCCTGTGCTGTGCGTCCATCCCGGAGAGTTGGGCTTTTCACTTGTGCTCATTAGTTTAACGTGACCACCTTGCGGACAGAGCTCACACGCTGGTGTGGTCGGTGAGCGAGGCAGAATCCCTTGCTTTCCTAGGGCAGGGAGCGTGTGTTTGCAAGGCCCGTCAGTCCTCGGAGTCGGGGTGCTCGTCCAACATTTCAGGGGATGAACCCTGCTGCAGCCGCCCGGCGTGCGGGGCCCTGGCTCAGTCCATCGCAGCAACCGCAGCTCCTGCTGGTCCTGCTGGCAGGACTGGCCCCGACGCCCACACCATGCCACCCGGCACGCGGCTCCTCAGCCGGGCTCATCCCTGTAAACCCAGAGTCTGGGGCCTCCTGTGCCCACCGGGTGGGCTGCTCTCTCCTGCCTCTCCCTGAGCCTTCCCCTGTTTATCCTCGTTGCCTAGTTACATCTTCCCCGTGCAGGGCAAGCTTGGTCAGGGGAGGGGTGTGTCTGGGCTCCGAGCAGACTTCCCAGGAGAGTTCCCACCCGTGTGTCTGGATTGGGGATGCCTCCAGGAAGGACTCACGGTCAGTGTTGGGGGATCGCGGCTTTGCTGGTGTCTTGGGCAACATGGAGCTGATCGGTTTTCTAAAACGTTGATAAATAGCATCAAAGGAAAGTTAAAGTTTTTTTTTTTTTAAAAAAGCCAATGTAGCTAACATTAAAATGAATTTGAGAAATTATAGCTGATGGAGAGGACCTAGGTCTACTGTACTACTTTAATCAGTGCTATTTGGTGGGGTTATACGTTAGGGTTGCATGTCAGTGGACACATTGAGTCCCGTTTGCTGAGAGTCCTGAGGCTGGGCCTGCCTTTCAGGGGGTTTCAGCTCAGTGATTTGTGAGAGATGAGGTCCGGCCTCTGTCTCCATCACGTGTGAGAAATTCAAGTTTGAAGGAGTTGAAAAGGGAACTAGTGGGCGGGTGAGGGGGAGGTCACATCTCCTTGGAAATGGTTTCTGTAGGTTTCAAATGTGTGTTTCAGAATCACTACATCCTCATAGGATGGGCTTAAGGTTTCCATTTCTAATGATCCTTTTTTTTTTTAAAGGCATTTTTTAAAAATATATTTTATTGATTTTTTACAGAGAGGAAGGGAGAGGGATAGAGAGTTAGAAACATCCATGAGAGAGAAACATTGATCAGCTGCCTCCTGCACATGTCCTACTGGGGATGTGCCGCAACCAAGGTACATGCCCTTGACTGGAATCGAACCCGGGACCTTTCAGTCCACAGGCTGATGCTCTATCCACTGAGCCAAACCGGTGCTGGCTCTAATGATCCTTTTTATTCATTTTTTTTAAAATATATTTTTATTGATTTCAGAGAGGAAGGGAGAGGGAGAGAGAGATAGAAACATCAATGATGAGAGAGAATCATCGATCGGCTGCCTCCTGCACACCCCCCACTGGGGATTGAGCCCGCAACCCAGGCACGTGCCCCGACCGGGAATCGAACCGTGACCTCTGCTTCATAGGTCGGTGCTCAACCTCTGAGCCACACCGGCCGGGCCTAATGACCTTTGAAATGAAATTTATACTCAACCTCTTTTTCAAAACCGTTCAGTTTAAAGTTGGCCAGAGGAGGTTGAAAAGCGCTCTGTGTCACCTTCTGCTGTTAACAGATCGTGTCCAGTAAGAAGCTGACGCGCCCACTGGTGCTGAGGAACGGCAGGCCCGCGGGGAAGGGCAGCATCACGGTAATGAGACGCTTGTCTTTGCCTCAGAGGTGAAGTGGGGGCACGTGGCCTGGTCATGCCAGCCGGGGGCACCCCTCCTTCCCTGCTGGGGAGCCGTCACGGGACCCGTGTGTGACGTGTCAAAAAAGAAAGAAAACTCACACACAAATCCCTTGGCATTTCTCCGTTGTCCACGGGGTCAGGGCCCCCGTGGTGCTTCCTTCCCCACTTAGACACGACGCCATTGGACGGACCCCGGGCTCCGCGAGGCAGAGGCGTCCTCTCGGGACAGACCCAGTCCAGGACGGCTCCTTCCCGACGGGTCCCACGTGGCACGGCCTCACCTTTAGTGCCCGTCCCCTGCTGCCCGCCCTCCCGCTGGCCCCGGGCCGGTGACTCCGTGCGCCCGCGTCAGAGCCCACAGCACATGGCACCCCGCTCCTCAGGCTCTCCCTCTGGAGCTTGCGTCCCAGCAGCGCCTCCCGGAGCCGTGGTTCTGACTTGAGCTGGGACGGAAGGCGGCTCCCCGAGCCTCGTTGGAGGGCTGCTGCTGTGATACCCTGCGCAGCTGTTTTGCTCCAGTTAAACTTCCTAAAGCACAAGAATGCTCGTCCGCCGAGAGCTGACTCGTGGCACAGAGAGCACTGTCCGTAGTTTGCTTTATTGCTCCTGGGCCTCGGCAGCCTGGGGTTTGTGAGCAGAACAATCAGAGAAATTGTATGAAAAACAGTGATTTCACCTGAGAGTGTTTCCTCGGTGGTTTGCTCCCGAGGCTCAGGGTCCGCGGAGCTTCAGCTGGTGAGCTCCCAGGGCCGTGGCTTTTCATGGGATTGGGAAGATGCTGCTGGGGCAACGGCATCTGAAAGGGAAGGTGCCGCACGCAGGCTTAGCAGGTCTGGGCACATGTCTGAAAGCTTATTGCACATGTATGGAAGCTAAAATGAAAACTCTCAATTGCACCATTTTAGTGAACATTTGTATTGGTACAGAGTTTGTACACTGTTAGGTAACAGGACATCGGTACTTCCTGAGTGTGTCGCTTCTTTCACGTACCTGATCTCGTAGATCTCAGCTGAAGAAATCAAGGATAACAGAGTGGTCCTGTTTGAAATGGAAGCAAGAAAACTGGACAATAAGGTGGGTAGGGATACAGGCCTCCTGTTCGCCTCCCATTGATCCTGTTTGAGGAAGGAGGGATGCAGCTAAGGTGAGCGCCTCCTCGCGCAGCCTGAGCGTTAGTTCCTTCCAGTCCTGCTGTCCTGGGTGTGTGAGTGCCAGTGAGAGTCTCTGTGAGGTCAGTGTGAATATGAATCTGTGTGTCTGTCTGTCTGTGAATGTCTGTGTCTGTGTCTCTATGTATGTGTATCTATGTGTCTGTGAGTGTCTGTGAGTGTATGTTTGTGTGTGTCTCTGTGTGTCTGTGAGGGTCTCTGTGCATTTATGTGTTTGTGTTTGTGAGTATATGTTTGTATGTGTCTGTGAGTGTCTCTGTGTGTGTGTGATTGTGTGTATTGTGTGTGTGTGTTGAGGGTGTGGGAAGGGCAGCTCTGAGCCTGCGGGGTGCTGCGCACTGCATAGATGCTGTGGGGAACTAAGGAAAGGCTGTACTCTGACCTTGAGGGAACTGTGGCTTCTCCACATACTTGCCCCTGCTCCCTGGCTTGTGGGATTGGACACTGAAGGATAAGGTGTGGAGTCACGACTCAGAGCCATCAGCAATTAGATGTGATCTTAGCACACCGGAACCCTCTGTCCATCTTGTCTCTGTCCCTCACGGTTGCCGTGCCTAGTGTTGGGGTGCTGCTTCCACAGAACTCGGCGGTGCTGTGTGAGTGAGCAGTGTTAGTCATGAGACCAGCACCGAGCATGTTCATTGATGATGGTCGTATTGACCACTGTTTTAAAGCATCGTGTGTTTTAAGGAGTAAGGGTGTGCTACGCAGCGTTAGGGCGTTCATCAGAAACGCTCGGTTCTCCTGGGAGACGGGGCGAGTTCGTGCGGAGGGAGAGGGCTTGTGTCCCTGTGGAGCTGTGTGCAGACCCGGACCTGGAGGGCAGGCACGGGTGTTAGCGTGTCACAGGCAGATGGCAACGAGAAGGACGGCTTTCTCCTCTCGACGTAGGACCTGTTTGGCAAGTCAGACCCGTACTTGGAGTTCCACAAGCAGACGTCGGACGGAACCTGGCTCCTGGTGCACCGAACAGAGGTGAGCGTCTGAACGGGAGCGGCAGGGCTGAGGTTTCCTGGGGGATTACGGTAATCTGCATTTTAAAAAAGTTACGTTTCTATAAAAATAGCAATCTGAGTTTGGACATATATAACCAGAGACACAAGGTCAACATGCTTTTTTTCTTTTATTAGTGAAGTTTGTATTTTGAGAAATGTAAAACTCTATAAAGAACACTATAATCTATAAAGAACACTATAATGTATGCCCTGTACATTTTTGTACATTTGGCCTGCACATGTGTGCTCCTTCACTCTCACTCTCTCTCTCTCTCACACACACACAGACACAAACTTGCACATCTGTACACATACATGGGACTTACACATCTGCACACACACATGGACTCGCACACCTACACACGCACGGACCTGCACACTTGCACACACACATAGGAGCGTGCACACCCACACACAGACTGCACACCTAAACACACATGGACTTGCACACCTAAACACACACGCACAGATTCGCACACCTACACATACACACAGAGATACTCACACACCTACACACACAGAGACTTGCACACCTGCACACACACACACACACACGGACTTGCACACACACACACAGACACAGATACATACCTGCATACATACATGGACTCACACACCTGTGTACACACACACACACACACACACACACACACACAGACTCATACACCTGCACATACCCACACACAGATACTCGCACACCTGCACACACACAGGGACTCACACACCTGCACGCAGGTAGTGCCCTCTCACAGAGCCATCCTGGTGAGGGCTGCAGATGTGACTTCACCTTTGAATAGCAGAGCAGGGATTTCTCGAGAATAAGGGTGTTCTCCTACCCAGCCGCACCTTAAGTGTTGGCGTGGTTTATAGCATCGTCTTCAGGTCTCCCCAGCGTCCCGCATGCTGTAAGCATGTTGTTTTGTGTTGTTTTCAATCAAGGCTCACATTTGGCATTTGGCTGTTCTGTTCCCTGTCCATGTAAGACTCTTCCCCCTGCCTCCCTAACCTTCCTGCCGTCGAATCTCTCCAATCCAGCCCAGGATGCCACCACTCGGGAGTCTTCCTGCACAGCCAGGGCCGGCTCGGTTCCCGTTGTGAGGAATAGGTGGCCTGTGGTGCGGCCCTTGGAGGCTGTTCTAGCTCCTACTGACCATCCGTGCCGGAGTCGCCACTTATTACCATTGTATTGAGGTCATACATAGTGGTTATTGTCTACATCTTTCATCGCTTCACACGTATTAGCAGATGCTCCCTCTCACTTCCTCCTTTCTTATTTTCAGTGGCATTGTGGACTCATGGGTGGTTGTAGCACAGTGTGTTCATTTTTATAATTCATTACTGTTCAGATTACAGTGGAACCTCGTTCCTCGAACGTCTCCCATCTCGAACAATTCACTTCTCAGCCCGAGAACCTTTCCTGCTGACACCTGTGCGGTCAGTCGCGTGTCTCTCGGGTGACAAAGGAGAGAACCTGCACATATGAGTCAGTTCCCCACTGTTAACATCTCAAGATCTTGTGCTGTGAATATTTTTTTTATTTTCTTTTGTTGCTGCTTATAATTATTGTTAAATTTTCATTTTTTACTGTACATTTCCTTTTTGTTAAATTTTCATTTTATATCCTTTTTGTTTTTAAAGTGTTTATTTATAGATTAAACAGTACAGTAGACATGTACTGTGTATAAGAAAGGTTAAAACGGGGTCGTTTGGGGGTCTGGAACGGATTAATTCCATTTACACTGTTTCTAATGGGAAAAGATGACGCAGTTTGCAAACAGCCTTCCGGAACAAATTAAGTTTGCGAAGCGAGGTTCCAGGGTGTCTGGATTTGAGGGGCGTGCCTTCAAACGGCTCCTGGCCTCTGACGTGAGCCCAGCGCCTCGCATTTTATGGTGCATCTCAGCTCACCCTGTGCCTGCGCCAGGTCGGGTGACCCGTTTCCCTGAGGCGACCCTCGTCCTCAGGGGGTGGAGGTGTTCACGCACCAAGATCTGAGGGCCCACGTGCTCTTGTGCTGGGCCCTCTCAGTGGACACAGCTGGAGACGGTACATTTGCTTATATCTGCCTACGATGTCTGTACACATTATGAACGTAATACTGTTTCTTTAATTCAGATCCAGCCCGCACGGCTCTTTCTCGGACTTCCTGATTCCATGTCGGAGTCCTGTGTGCCCTGCGTTGGGAACCCTGGTTTCGAAACAGCAGTCTAGTTTCTAAGGGCGCCGTGTAGTGGGGGGAGCCTTCCAGGCGTGCTTCTCCCCGCAGCACGTGTCCCAGACAGTCTGTCACGTCTCTCGGACCAGCTGGGTAATATAGTCCTCACTGGTTGTCAGTGGACAGGTGACTGGCTGGGGAGGTTGTAGCACCACCCGAACCTCAGAAAGGCGGGAGCAAAACGCAATGAACTCAGTGCTTCCTAACTCATCTCTGCATCTCCATCTTTACAGGTTATTAAAAACAACCTGAATCCTGTTTGGAGGCCTTTTAAAATCTCTCTTAACTCCCTGTGCTACGGAGATATGGATAAGACTATTAAGGTAATTTGAAATTATATACACAGACAAACGCGCTTCTTTTATAAACTTCATTGATTGGGTAATTTTAAAGCAAGAAAGCCACGGGACAGGCCTGCGGGATCCGTTTTGCTGGCTCTGGGAACACTGAAACGGGTGTCTGGGAGGTAAAGGGTTTGAAGAATCAACATGTTTGACTGATGGTTCACCCAGTGCTGAATCCAACATTGTGATTTTTATTGTACACTTTATTTTTTAAAATAAAATGTCCAATTTAAATGTTTCTTCCTTTTAAAAGGATCCCTTTGCTCTGCGAATAGGAGCGTTTAGCTCCCTCTGTGCCCTTGGGCGTGTCCTTGGGATAAAAGCAGACGTTCCTTTAACTAGAGCCTGTGCCGTCTCCTGCCCTCAGCCCGGGAGAGTGGCGAGTGTGGCTTCCCCCTCTTGTTTCCGGAGCAAAGCACAGTCACTGAAGACTTGTGGGGGGCTTAGCTGTCGAGGGTCCGAGAGCAGAGCGGCAGCAGGGAGCCACAGCAGGTGTCTCAGAGTTTTTAAACGTTCTTATTTATAACGACTTATCAACTACATACTATTTTAAAGACATTTTTATACTAGAGTCACTTGTTGACAAAAGATTCCAGAGAGAAGCCTTTTCTTGTGTCCTGATGCCAGCAAACTGAGATGGGTTCTTGCTGGTTTTTGTAAGGAATGTGGTGAAAGCAGGAGGGCTGGTGGCCTGGAACAAGCGTGGGACTTAGAATCAGACCACAGTCCTAGTCTTGATTCCGCTCTTTAAGCAGCGAGGGGATCTTGGGCAGGTCATCTGTGGTCTTCACGTGTATAATAGAGAAAATAAGGTCTACACCACAAAAAAGGCTTGAATAGTGAACATGGAAGTCTTACACTGTTAAAGGCGCACAGATGCTGTTAGGGTTGAAAGCCGCTTCATTCCCTAGGTCCATCTATTTGTCCTCAGAGGAGAATTTTCTGATGAATTCCACTATGAGTGTGTGCCGTCCCAGCAGCAGTGAAATGCAGGTTAGGGGGTGGGGGAGGGGGACCAGCTTTCCTCTCCCCTCAGAGTCTTCCTCCTGGTCTAACACTCAAATAGACACAAGACAAATTAGCAAGAGGAACTGGCCAGACTTAATGACGCCCTAACGTAGGGGAGTGCCCCCTGCATCAGAGTCAGAGCCACAGAGGGAACCCAGGTCTAGAAGACACTCTGAGCAGGTTAGCAAGCCTGAGGCCCCTGGGGGCTCAGAGGCATTGCACGGAGCGCGTGGGGAGAGGTAGTCTGCCCTGCGGAACGGACAGGTGCTCTGACTTCCGGTGATGACTCTCATCGTGGGTAAGGCTCCTAATTTAAATTCTTCTAGACAGTTAAGGGGGAGCGGAAGTCTCTCTTGAGCCCCAGGTCTCAGTCCTCTTTAGCTCACAATAATCACATACTACTGAGGCAAGTACAGAACAAAATAAATAGTAGAAAAATAGCTTTAAAAATAACTTTTCAGAGCATATAAGACCTTGCTCCCTGGCATAGACCCTCCGGAAAGCACATACAAACGCCTGTAACTTTTCAGTGTTATACTAAATCTAGAGCTTTTGCTTTTCACACTAAAAGTAGTAAGTTGAAGCTTCATTCGATCTGAGAAGCAAGAGAGGCTGTAAAAAAACATGCCTAAATCAAAACTACCTAATTGTGTGTAATAATAGTTAACAATGAAACAACGTTTGTAAACTTTTCCTGCACACAGTGGCTTGTGCTTGGCTGTTTGTGTGTAGTAATATGTTAACAATAAAACCATGTTTTTAAACTTCCTGCACACAGTGGCTTGCGCACAGGGCACTTATATTGTTGTAAGTAAACTGATTTTCTGAGCTCACCCTGATGAATGCCTTCCATTCTTAAAAGTTTGTTTTAATGACACAGACGTGCTCTGCCACATCGTCACTGTCTGTGTTTCTCTGTGACATCAGAAAGCCATGCATCTGTGCTTCTCCTGGGGTTTGGCATTGCTTAGAGGTGTGGGAGGGGTCAGCAGAGGGTGGAGCTGGCGGCAGCAGCTTCTCTGCTGCAGTGTGGATGTGCAGTGTGGTCCCTCCAGCATGGATTATCTTTTCCATAACATCCAGTGAATGGAAAATGACCATGCATGCTGCCCTGCCTCACCCGGGAATGCCTAGTGGATGTGCTGTGGTGTGGTGTGTATTCTCACATGCATACACGTGCACGGGTGTGTTCTCACACACATGTGGGTGCTCACATGCATACATGTGTACATGTGTATGCTCACATACACGTGCGTGCTCTCACGCGCATACATGTGCACCCACGTGCATACATGTGCACAGGTTTGGGCGTTCACGTGCATACATGTGCACAGGTGTGTGGCATGTGCACTCACACATATACATGTACACAGGTGTATGTATGCATGTTTCATTTCTACAAGCACCACTGATACTGTTGTTTAAAGTGGACCATAGTCCTAGTTTTTGAATTCTTGAGAAATTAACTGACACAGTCATTATATCATGTTCCCCCAAACTGTATCTGAACCCATGGCAGCATTTAAATGTCATGTTTTTCTTTAGCACCAAACATTTGCCTGCAATGGGGCAATGTAGTGAGCTACCAGAAATTACAGTTGGAAACTGTTTTTACATTCCCTGAAGTTTCAGGCAGATTAAACATTCGCTCTTCATAAGCTCTGTTTAAATAAAATCTTGGCATTATCAAAGCTTGATTTTGCCTTAGGTATAAATTGTAGTTTCCTGAATGCAAATCTAAAATGTAAATTCTGTTGTCTGTCATAGAAAAACAAAACTATTTAAATGGAATTACTAAATTGTTAAGATTGTTTTTAACTTCATGTTAATTTTAGTCCAACTAGAAAACAATTGTTAAGATAATTCATTTTCTCCCCCCTGACACTTGAGAGTCCCACAGAGGGTTTGGGTTTAAGCTGCGCGTCACATGTACAGGGCAGGAGTCGAGTTGTCTGGCTTGTCTGCGAGCAAAGAGCTCCCACCAGCGGACACTCCTGAGTCCCTGGGAATTGCGGTTCTGGACCTTGTTTGTGTTTATTAGTTGATCAGCGTTTTGTCTTCCTGGGTAAAATGGGAATAAAGTAAGGGACGCAAGACTTCCTGTTCTCATCGCGCCTGGCTCACTCCTGGAGCCGAGAAGGAACAGTGCGTCTGCGGGTGAGACGCTAGCTCCTGAAGAGAAGGGAGCGGGCAGCGCTGCGGGCACCTTGCTCCTGTGATGGGCTGCGGGGGTGGCAGCAGGTGGCACGGCGGCTGGGCCTCAGTCACGGCTCCTTTAACTGTTCAGCGCCACACACGACGTTGTCGTCCGTCCAGAGCCATTTAATCCTCCGCCTGCTCACCAGCCTGGGAGCCACTGGGTGCAGCACACGCGCGTTTGCAGAACGAGAGGCTGCTTTGCAGGGACAGAGCTGGAGAAGACGGTGCTTCGTCGGGGCTCACCCCTCAGTCTCGCTGCAGTGCCAGGCGCTCCGGTGACTCTGTCCTCCGCTCCTCCGTCCTCCTGGCACCGAGCTGCGTGGACCAGCTCAGCTCTGCCCTCGGCTGGGAGACAGCAAGCACGGAGCGAGCCGACCTGAGCCGGACCTCGCCTGCCCGCATGGCACAGGGATCTCCCGGGGCCCAGCGCTTCCCCCAGAAGGCTCCTCCTCGTCGGAGCTGTGGTCTTAGAGCGCTGTGGTCTTAAGAGCGCTGCGCTCTGGCTTCGTGTCTAACGCTGGCGCAGGCCTCGCCCCGGTGGCAGGGCACTCGCCGTGTCCGTAACTACATCATCTAATCATTGCACAGACACCGGCCCCTCCTTCAGCCTTCAGCTGCCTCTGTGGTTACAGCTGAAGTGGACAAGTGGACGAGGCGCCGGCCAGGGACCGGTGGGGAATGGAAGCTGCTCAGTGGAGGCTGAGCCGTCTGTGTTCACCTGTCTGCCTGGGCTCCGGCCAGGAGCCATCTGCAGTGGCGAGGGTTCGGAGGGGCCAGCGATTCCCGCCAGGAAGCAGTTCCTGCCTTTTGGGGAGCTGCCTGTCGGGGAGCTGCGCCTGAACAGTGCACTTACTGGAATGCAAGGGCACTCCGGGTCAGCCCGCGTTGCAGCAGCCCTGGGTCACAGTCCGCCGGCCTGACCTCTGTCTGTGCTGATTCTAGGTGGAGTGCTACGACTATGACAGCGACGGCTCCCACGACCTCATCGGGACGTTCCAGGCCACCATGACGCAGCTGAAGGAGGCCTCCCGGAGCTCGCCCGTGAGTCGTCCTCTTGTCCGGGTTCGCCCTTGGCACAGCACACAGACCAGGGTTCGCTCTGGGCTACAGGGTGCTCGGTGACCGGGTGGTGAGTAATCATGACCCGGGATCCAGGCTTGCGGTGTGAGTTTACATGGACACTCAGAGGCTTGGTCTTCTTGGCTACAGGCAGCATCCGTGGTTTGATGGAAACCCTTTGTTCTGAGCGTGTGGCATGTCCTTGGTCACGGTAATCAGTGCCTGCAGCAGGGCTGACGCCTGGTTGAACTGTGCGCTCTTACTGCCCCCTCCGTCCTTCCTGGTGGCCTCACCCAGGGGAGGGACGAAGCGTGGTGATGGGACTTCAAGTTAGGGAATCGTAGCTAATGACTACATGAAACCGAGGGGCCGTTTGGTTTAACCAATTGGGTTTTAAACAAACAAGAGGGGCTGGAGTTTCCGGGGGCCCTGTGGGCCTTGTGTGCCCCGCTCCTGGTCACAGCCCCTCCTCGCAGCCGACGGAGGCGCCCTGGGATGGAGGAGGCTCTCCAACCCTCTGCGGTTTAAATGCAAACACTGACTTGGTGTTGAGCTGACAGGCTTTGGATTAAAGCAGCAGCAGAATTCAGTGGCAAAGGCAGATATTCTACGTCGAGATTGTTTTCTGAGGCAGAGCTAACGGAAGACAATAGGAACCCGACCACTGGAAATACAGCCGCCGGCTCAGCGGGAGGGCTGGTGGTGGTTCGTGGTTTCCGCTGTGTGCAGAGCAGTGAGTGCCTGCTCTTAGAAGACGGCGGGTGACAGTGCCCTGGGCGCCCTGGACGCCTCCTGCAGTTTCCCTGAGCCCTGACTGACGATGGACCAGGCTTCCTGTTCCCGGGCTCGGCTTGCTCAGTCCTGCTCGTCAGAGGCAGGGCCGTCTTGTCGTCTGCTCTTGGTGCCTGGCGGCACGAGGACGCCAGGGGTGCGGCCTTTGCCGTGAGAGTTGGTGTAGAGCCTTCTGCATCTGAAACGCTCGGATGAGTGTTCACAATGGTGATGGAGACTCGGGCAGGACCCGGGGCCCTCAGAAGGTTAGCAGGGTTTTCTTTTACTTCATTTGTCAACTGTATCTTTTCACGCTTGGTTCTTAGAAAATCCGTAACGGCTGGTGGGCACAGAGTCGCTTTCTAAAAACTAGAGAGCTGGCTCGTCAGATGCACCGAGTCCCTTTGCTGTAGCGTTAGGAGCAGCAGTGAGAATCGAAGGTGTCACTCAGAGGTCGTTACTCCTTCGCTGTGAAAAAAAGAATGAATGAAGCAAGTGAGAGCACTATGAAGTATGTAGGGCAGTTTTGTGTGGGTGCAGATCGGAGAGGACCAGGCGGCGACTGACACCACGGAGAGGAGGGCGGGGCGGGGGGGGGGGGACCGGCGGGGAGGGAGAGGCAGTGCCCTGAGGCGCGTTGGGCCCGTTTCCAACGCGTTCCCCGTAGGAGGGGTGCTGTATTTCACACAGGATGGGGCTTCACCTCTCTGTTCTGATGGTAGGTTTTTTCTTCTTTTGTAAGCAGCATATTTTTGTTCTCTCCGAGGGTAAAGACTGGGAGTTATATTTACTTCCTTTGTTGTAAAGAAGAAAGATTATTGCTTAGAGAATTTGCCAAGAAATTTATACTTATGAGCTATTTTAAAAGGTACACTTTTATTTTGTGAATATATTTTATTGATTTTTACAGAGAGGAAGGGAAAGGAATAGAGAGTTCGAAACATAGATGAGAGAGAAACATCGATCAGCTGCCTCCTGCACACTCCCTATTGGGGATGTGCCCACAACCAAGGTACATGCCCTTGACTGGAATCGAACCTTGGACCCTTGAGTCCGCAGGCCGAGGCTCTATCCACTGAGCCAAACCGGTTAGGGCAAAAGGTACACTCTTAGGAACGTCAGTGATGACTGTTTGAGTTACCTAGTTATTACGTCATCGCCTCAGAGTGGTGCTGGCAGTAGACCGCCGTCAGCGGGGGTTTGATTCCAGGAGGAAGTCGTCATTTACAGCCCACTGGGCTTTCTGACGCACTGGTGACACGCACTGTCCCCCCACAGGTGGAGTTTGAGTGCATCAACGAGAAGAAGAGACAGAAGAAGAAAGGCTACAAGAACTCTGGCGTCGTCAGCGTGAAGCAGTGTGAGGTCCGTGACCTGACTGCCTCTCGGGCAGTGCTCACACCCCGCTCCCTGTCGGTGTGGGAGTCACACACGTGTGCACGGGGGCAGCTGGAATCCCCCGCTCCCTGTCGGTGTGGGAGTCACTCACACGTGCACGGGGGCAGCTGGAATCCCCCGCTCCCTGTCGGTGTGGGGGTCACACACGTGTGCACGGGGGCAGCTGGAATCCCCCGCTCCCTGTCAGTGTGGGGGTCACACATGCGTGCACGGGGGCTGCGGAATTCCTCTCTCCCTGTTGGTGTGGGGATCACACGCGTGCCTCTGCTTTCAGGTCATGGTGGAGTGCACCTTCCTGGACTACATCATGGGCGGATGCCAGCTGAACTTCACCGTGAGTAACTGGGAGCTCCACTTCCCCTTGGCAGTGCCTTGCTCCTCTGCAGAGCTGACGCGGCAAAGTGCATGCCTGTGTGGTCTGACCCAGCGCTCTGGGTATGCACAGCTGTCCTGTCAGTAGATCTGTCCCTTCTCCCAGAAAGCTGGTTACCCCATAGCAACTCGAGCAGTAGAAAGCATCAGTCAAGCCAACGTAGAAAGCAAGGCCTGTATCTACAGTCCCGGAGCACTCCCGGTGCAGTCCCGGTGCAGTCCCAGTGTAGTCCTGGAGCAGTCACAGTGCAGTAGTGGTGCAGTCCCGGTGCAGTCCCCGTGCAGTCCCGGTGCAGTCCCGGTGCAGTCCCATTGCAGTCCCGGTGCAGTCCAGGTGCAGTCCCGGTGCAGTCCAGGTTCAGTCCCATTGCAGTCGCGGTGCAGTCGCAGTGCAGTCCCGGTGCAGTCCCGGTGCAGTCCCATTGCAGTCGCGGTGCAGTCGCAGTGCAGTCGCGGTGCAGTCGCAGTGCAGTCCCGGTGCAGTCCCATTGCAGTCGCGGTGCAGTCGCAGTGCAGTCCCGGTGCAGTCCCGGTGCAGTCCCAGTGCAGTCCAGGTGCAGTCCCGGTGCATTCACGGTGCAGTCCCCGTGCAGTCCGGGTGCAGTCCCGGTGCAGTCCAGGTGCAGTCCTGGTGCAGTCCCGGTGCAGTCCAGGTGCAGTCCCGGTGCAGTCCCGGTGCAGTCCCATTGCAGTCCCGGTGCAGTCCCGGTGCAGTCCAGGTGCAGTCCCGGTGCAGTCCAGGTGCAGTCCCCGTGCAGTCCCATTGCAGTCCCGGTGCAGTCCCGGTGCAGTCCAGGTGCAGCCCTTGGGCAGTCCTGGTGTAGTGCAAGCATGTCAAACTCGCGGCCGGCGGGCCACATGCCTCGTTTGACATGTTTGGCAGTGATTCACGTTTAAGTGTCTGGCAGACAGAACACAGGCTGTCTGGGCTGGGGCCTGGGTGACTGTTGGGACACTCCTGTGGTCCCGGGTGTTGAGAGGACAGGGGGCGGGCTGCGGGCGAGGACCTGTCTTCTGCCGCCCTCCCCGCACCAGTGCAGACGCCCTGCTTCTTGATTGTCACCTGCAGGTGGGGGTGGACTTCACTGGCTCCAATGGGGACCCGCGGTCCCCCGACTCCCTTCATTACATCAGCCCCAACGGTGTGAACGAGTACCTGACCGCCATCTGGTCCGTGGGGGTGGTCGTTCAAGACTACGACGCGTGAGTATCGCCCGTGTCCTCACCCCGGAGGTGTGTGTCTCCTGCGTGTTCTCTGATTGTGCGGGACAGGCTGCTGAAATGTCTCGTCTGACCTTGTCTTTCTCCTTGGGGCAATGTCAGTGTTGACTTTGACCTCTGACCCCACTCTGCAGGTGCTTGTTGAGAGCCACCGGCTGTGGCGGCCCCGGTTTCCGGGGGTTACTCAGGGAAAGGCGTCGGAGGGGCTGAAGTCCAGGCGGCACAGCCTCAAACACGCAGACACTGGTTCTAACACAGCTGTTCCTGGGCAGCCGTAAAGTCTTCTTCTTAACGTGACTTTGAACAAGTGTCCACGGATAACGTGACCCAATTGCTGTAAAATATTTTGAACAAATTCTCAATGGGTGGATTTAAATAGGTCCTTCTGGAGGTTTGCTAAGCAACGGGAAAAACGTGCATTCGTTCTGTTAGGGCCGGTATAAAATGTCACCTGTTCCTTGACAGTAAAGCTCTCACTTGTTGATGGAGCTTTTATTAACCTGTCATGGTGTTTATGGAGATGGCTCTTTCAGGCAAATGCAAGCAAACCAGAAGCAAAGGTGGCTACAGCAGAACCCGTAGCAACAGAAAAAGAGTGCTTATAGAACACTTTTTACACAATCCAAAGTGGAAATGTAACCGGGACCTGTGACTAACAGAGTGTCAGAGTATCTCCATTGAAAATGACTGGACGTAAACTGATGTCAGTCACAAGTCCTAATGGGGCCCAGTACAGAGTGAGACCTTAGCAGGCCGGCCTCAGGCACGGCCAAGGGCAGTAAGGAAGGACTCACCTGTGGGAAGGAGTCTTAGGCGGTTCTTGGGTTGGAGCGGAGACTGCGGCCCATCGAGGTAGAGGGGACTGAGCCTGTGCAGGGCTTTACCTGCTTTTATTGTCCAACAAGAATTGCATGTAAATGAGCTGGCTTTGCAATAGAATGAAACTAAAGAACAGGAAGGGGAAATAAAGACACCGTAGTAATAGTGGGTCCAGCTGTGCCGTGTGGACGCGCTAAGGCACTTTCTACAGGATGTTCACCTGATTGGGCCTCGCGGGAGGGACGGAAGGGCTGTCGCCTGGCTGCCCCTGGGGCCGGGCCCTCTCGGGGAGCTCTGCTCCTTCCCCTGACACAGGCACTCGGGAAGTCCTGGCAAAGCCGCGCTGGTCCTGAGCTGAAGGAAGGGGCGGTTCTTTGTGAGTTCAACAAACCCAGGCCGAGCTTGGGCAGCACTGACCCCCATGGAGGAGAAACATCGTTAGGATATTAGTAACGCAACCAAGATTATAGGCACAAATTCAGAAAAAACATCAAAAATTATATGGTGACTCTGATACCGGTGTTACAGTGGAAAGTCTGCATTGAAGGTGCCTTTAGGGAGCATTAACTCACCAGAGTTGGCTCAGAGCACAGGGCGGAACGGGCAGCGTGCCTCACAGAGGCCACTCTCGGCACCTCCAGCCCCTGTCCCCTCTGTCCCCAGGTCCCTCCATCCCCTGGTCCCTCCGTCCCCTGGTCCCTCTGTCCCCTGTCCCCTCTGTCCCCTGGTCCCTCCATCCCCTCGTCCCTCCGTCCCCTGGTCCCTCCGTCCCCTGTCCCCTCTGTCCCCTGGTCCCTCCATCCCCTGTCCCCTCCAGCCCCTGGCCCCTCCGTCCCTTGGTCCCTCCGTCCCCAGGTCCCTCCAGCCCCTGGCCCCTCCATCCCCTGGTCCCTCCGTCCCCTGGCCCCTCCAGCCCCTGGTCCCTCCGTCCCCTGGTCCCTCCGTCCCCTCCAGCCCCTGTCCCCTCTGTCCCTCCAGCCCCTGTCCACTCTGTCCCCTCCAGCCTCTGGCCCCTCCAGCTCCTGGCCCCTGGCCCCTCCGGCAGACCTAGAGGACGTGTTCACACCTGAGTGCCACAGGAGGGAGAGAGACCTCAGGAAGTGGTTAGATACAACATAAAATAAAGATCAGCGATTTCTCACTAACCAGCAATAGCTGACTCAAGAAGTTGTGGATAAAAGACCACATTCAGAATGGAATAAAAAGTGAGAATGAAACTACAAAATTGTACTGAGGGATAAAGAGGGAAATTTATTTAAATGGAAAAATATGCCAGGATTCTAGATAGACAGATGTCATAATGATGTAAGATATAAAAATGTCTTCCTAAATTAATTGATTTTAATAAAAAATTCAACAGAATCCTGACAAAATAATTTTAAAATTTTCCAGAAGGAAAAGAGACTCAGAATAGCCGAGGGGTTTTCCAGAGGAAGGAGCTCCCCGGGGAGTTGGTCCTAGCGGGTGGTGGGGCGTCCACAGGCCCGGGCGCTACGACCGGATGAGAGCGTGACCCGGAGCAGAGCAGGAGTCTGGAAACAGCCCGGTGTGTGGGCTCAGCCTGGGACAGAGGTGCTCAAGGTGGGACTGAGCTCAGTGAGGCCCGCTCTGTATTCATTACAGACAAAACAGAAACGGACCCCCCAACACAGGGGTGTGGGCCAAGTGGAGGTCTGCTCCCTGTGGTGCTTGTGGGGGGCACGTGTCTCAGACAGACGGGCAGCTCTGCCTGCCTCAACCCACAGCATCCCCTGAGCTGGGCAGCGTCCCCCCTGGCCTGGGCAGCGCCCCCCCCCGAGCCGGGCAGCATCCCCCTGAGCTGGGGAGCGCCCCCCCTGGGGGGGGCAGGGACCCCCCACAAGGGGTGAATCATGTTCACTTTGTGAGGATACCGCCCGGGGGTCAGCACAAAGAAAGTAACTGTATTAAAGGGCCGCAGCATGAGGGATGGTGAGAACCACTGCCTTAGATTGTCAAAAAAAAATACGA
>NW_005871375.1:998969-1035818 GCF_000147115.1 Myotis lucifugus | reverse complement strand
CCCCCCCACCCCCGAGCCAGTGCAGCCACCCCCCTGATCTGGACAGCATCCCCCTGGGCCGGGCAGCGTCCCCTGGGACCGGGCAGTGCCCCCCTGGGCCGGGCAGCGTCCCCCTGGGCCGGGCAGCGTTGGCAGCGGACGCGGAGGGCACCGGGGTGTGTGCGGCCCTCCCAGTGCAGGTGGCTTCTGTTCCCACCGCCTGGCCGAGGAGCAGGTGGAGCTGTGGGGCTCGGGCTGAGGGCACCCCTGTGGGACCAGCGGCTTCTTCCATCGGCTCCAGAACATTTCCGGATGGACTAGACGTTTCGGTCACATACCCCTGAACGTTCCACAGAAATATGTGCGGATTGTTGACAGTCTGACAGCGAGGAAACAGAAATCGTGAAAGAATTTTTATTCACATTAATTAATATTAAAAGCTATAAAAGATACGGTAAACAAAGTTAAAGACAGATTGTAAGCAGGGAGAAGGGTTTGGCATGTGTGACACAGGTTCTGTCCTCAGTGCCAGATCCGATATGAGTTCCCACAGAGGAGGATGTCCTGATGGGAAATTAGCGTTTTTATGTGGCATTTGTACCACGTTTCTGTGGCCAGTGTATGAATATTCATATTATGTGACTGTAAGTAACCTCATGTTGGTTGAGCTCAAGTTTGACTGCCCAATGAGTTTGCCATAAGCAATGAAAAGAGTTGTGGTTTTTAGGGCTTTATGGATTTAGCTATCATATTTACTCAATGGAATATACAGTATGTAAGTAGAAACGAATGTTAAAAGTACGAATATAAGCTCCACTTTTATAAATATACGTGGAGAGACATTTTTCTCCCTCAAAGCACATAAAAATATTTAGGAGAATTGCCATGTTAACATTTTTTCCTCCGGTAATTATGAGTAATCTTTTATCTTTATCTTTTTTTAAAGATGTAAACATTTTAAAAACTAAGCTTACATTGGTTTTATTATGAGTAAAGATAAAACTCTGTGTTGAAAAAAACGATCTTCTTTTCCTTTCAGGGATAAGATGTTCCCGGCGTTTGGGTTTGGAGCTCAGATTCCCCCTCAGTGGCAGGTGAGAGGGGCCCGACCTGACGCTGTGCTTCCCGGGGAAGCGACGCCCGCTCATCAGCCCTCTTTCCTCGCAGGTGTCGCATGAGTTCCCCATGAACTTCAGTCCGTCCAACCCCTACTGCAAAGGTGAGTGGACACATGCGACTGTGCCAGGCCGCCCTGGGCCCACTTCTCTCCTGTGGTGGGGACTCCCCACGCCCCCTCGGCCTCTGTGACCAACTCGCCCTGTCTCAGGAGGCAGGAGCGGCATCACTGCTGGGGAAGAGCGCCAGCCCGCTCTCCTGCCTTAAAGGGTTTAACAGAACAAAAGAATTCTCTGTCTTGAGACTCAGCCAATAAGTAGGGTCATGTTCCTTTCATGTATACGTAAGTTGATTTTAAAATAAACCCTCTGTGAAGTGAGCAGTCAGTCACGGGTCTCTAAAGCCCTCGGAGGAGCGGGCGCTGTGCAGGGAGTGGCCTGCACCAGACCGTGGACGCAGGTGGTCTCCACGGTGCGGGCGGCTCTGGCAGCTTCCCTCCGCGGGAGGCCACCGTGTGGTTCACGCTTCCCTGGGACGTCCCGTATCCAGGTGCTTCCCCCACCCCCTGAGAACCCACCTCACATGCCGAGTCCCCACAAAACGGTGTCAGTGTGGCGGGGAAAGGAGGTGGGCAGAGGCACAGACTGTGGACAGTGAGCTGACTTCCTGCAGCCACAGGTGTGTGGGTTCCGACAGCAGAGCCGTCCTCTCGTCCCCACGGGAGGAGCCCTGGCGGCGGTGTTGGGAGGGCTGCCAGGGCGCCTCCTTCTCCCGACACGTCTCCCACTGACCCGGGGCCTGTGTGCATGTCGGGGCCTGGCTGGCCTTCTCACCATCGCCATGTGTCTCATGCTTGTGAGGAAATGGGACGGAAGGGCCGTGGGAGCTGAGTGCGATGGCTCACGTGGGCATCCGTTCCAGTTCGTTCATTCTGAGCACCAGGAGCCCCTCTGGGCTGCCGGCGGTGCGGCTGCTCTGCGCCAGGTTTCCGTCCGCAACAGACGGTCCATGGGTTTCAGACAAAGCAGACGCCGTGGGGGAAAGACAGCCTGTTCCCAGTGATCCTACCCAGTCACTGGGCGCACTTGCCTGGAAATCGCACGTCTCGCTGTTCCCAGAAGGCACAGGAGGCTTTCGGCCGTTCCGTGTTTGTGCAGGGACTGTGGGCAGTATTGGTGAAGAAATGTAATTGATGGCTTGTATACCTTAGACCGAGAGCCAGCGGAGAGGGAGAGATGGAAGAAGGTATTATTGCGGTGGTTACGGACTCATTTCCTGCAGACCCTGCTGCTGCCTGTGTCAGTATGATTGCCGTTACTAAAGGACGGGCTGACCGCTGGTGACAGCTCACCTTTGCATGTAAAACACTCTTCGTATGAGTGTTTCGTTCTTGTGCTGACGAGGCCGTTCCTTCCCGAGTGCCCGGGGTCTTGGGGGTTCGTGGGGACCTGCCCTTACGGGCGGCCAGGTCTCTGAAGCCTGCAACCACGTCCCGCTTCTCTTCCGTGGCTCGCTCTTCTGGGCATTTTAAAGCCAGAAACCTGTTTGGGTTTTACACTGACCACCTTCTGAGGCTGATTCCTTGATGATGACAGCAAGTGTGGGAGTTTCTAGAGAATTCCTGTCTCTTCCGAGCATCTGACTCAATGCCGGGCAGGTGGAGCAGGGCCCTGGCGTGCATCAGCGGTGCTGTGGCCGGGGCCACATGGCTGTCCCAGGCTGCTGCCACCATCAGGTCTCAGGTCTCAGTGACTCGCCCTCGTCCCCAGGCTCAGCCCTGCTGTTTCTCCTCCACCTGGGGCTCGGGGGTGCACAGCTGCCCAGGTGTGCTGCCCCGAGGCAGAGGGGAGCAGGCCTGCTAGTCCCAGCGCCCAGGAACGCCAGGACCTGCACAGCGAGACCCTGGCCCGGGCGTGGCTGTGGGCTCTGCAGCCGCCTGCGTGCTTGGCCTCACATCACCCGTGTTCAGCCTTCCTCACGGCACATGGAAGCTATTCTGAAAGTCTGCAGCGTCCAAAAATACACTTTTTGTGGATCTGACCAAAAAAAAAAAAAAAAGGGAGATTTTGATTTATTTACACCGGACAGCTCTTGTCATATTTTTATTTGACAATCTAAGGCAGTGGTTCTCACCCTTCCTAATGCTGCGACCCTTTAATACAGTTCCTCATGTTGTGGTGACCCCCAATTTCATTGTTACAAATTGAACATAATTAAAGCATAGTGATTAATCACAAAAACAATATGTAATTATATATGTGTTTTCTGATGGTCTCAGGCGACCCCTGTGAAAGGGTCGTTCCACCCCCAAAGGGGTCGCGACCCACAGGTTGAGAACCGCTGATCTAAGGGAAAAGGGGTTGGCGCCCCTGACTAAATAGTCAGGTACCACATGTCTTAATTCCTGCAGCGCACGGTTGAAAACCGCTGCTGAGTCAGCGAGGAGACCCTGGACAGGAAGCACCAGTGGCACTGAGCTGCGGGCACAGGTGCAGGCACTTTCCATCTGACCCACCTGAGAATTCCCAACGCTGCCTCCTCACCTCTAAATGTCCAGTGATGGCGCAGCCTCTTCCACAGCCCTCTCCCATCACAGTCCCGTCCCGAGCAGCAAAGCTAAGCGCCCCAACAGTCCTGTGGACCAGGGAGTGATTCCCTCGGGTGACAACAGTTCTCCTGGGCTGGGAGGCTTACAGGGCGCGGTGTGGAGGTGCGTGCTGCACAGGGTGGGCGAAATGGGTTCATAGTTGTTGGTACGGAAAATGATACATTGATAAGTACTAACACAAGAATAAACTCTATTTCGTGTGCGTACGACTGTGGAACTTGCCCGCCCTTGTAGCTCAGAGGAGTCCTGGGTGTGGACCTGGCTGTCTGAAGTGATCACATCGGCCGGGGGAGTGCTGGGCGTGGCGTTGCGCCTGAGAACTCCCAACGCTGCTCTTTCTGTCCAGGGATCCAGGGCATCGTGGAGGCGTATCGGGCCTGCCTGCCTCAGATCAAGCTCTACGGACCGACGAATTTCTCCCCGATCATCAACCACGTGGCCAGGTTTGCTGCTGCAGCCACACAGCAGCAGACGGCTTCCGTAAGTGTCGGTGCGGGCCCGCCCTGTTCCGGGCCACTGTCTGTGCCGTGACCTCGAGGTGCCAACGCAGAGCTCTAAGTGCGGGCACCATCGCCCTCGGTGGGGGCGGTGATCCTTAGAAACAGGCAAGAACCAAGCAGCCACCCACAGGTCTTGTCTCCGAGACCTGCCGCTGGGTGCTGTGGCAGACCCCTCGCGGCATTCTCGGGGTAAGGCGGCAGGATGAGGACGCACACAGTGTGGGAAGAGTGAATAGGGGGATTCATGTCACGTGCCCAGGGCCTGGGCCACGTGGACACTCAGCACGTGAGCTGCTGTTACAAATCCGACTCCCAGTCTAGACTTGAAGGACCCGAACGATGGAGTCACAGCTTTGTGTGACATTTCCACTCGTTGATTCATCAGGTAACAGTATGGAGAGAAGCCCCCACCATGTCATTGTAACGTGTTCTTTAGTTGATGAACAGTCCTCCCTCTTTCGTCGGAGTTGACACTCGCTCCCTTGGCCGATACTCTGGGACGACTTTACCACTTCAGTTAAATGAAGTGTTTATGCCTGCGCCTGCTGGGCGTTTACTCGGAGGCATTTCCACGTCGTGTTCCTGCGGACTTAGGCCGGCCTGTTCCGTGCCCTGCCACCCTGTAATGAATGTGCAGCGTTTCCGTGTGAATTCCTTGTCAGCACAGATGTCAGGCTCTCGTAGCAGCGGGTCTTCGAGCTGCAAGTGTCAGCGCTGCCGTGTCACGGGAGCTCGAGCTGCTCACGGCCGTGCTTTCTCTTTGGCAGCAATATTTTGTGCTCCTGATCATCACCGACGGCGTGATCACAGACCTGGACGAGACCAGGCAGGCCATCGTCAATGCCGCCAAGCTGCCCATGTCCATCATCATAGTCGGAGTGGGCGGCGCCGACTTCAGCGCCATGGAGTTCCTGGACAGCGACAGCGGGGCCCTGCGCTCCCCGTCCGGTGAGGTGGCCAATAGAGACATTGTGCAGTTCGTGCCTTTCCGACAGTTCCAGAACGTGAGTACCGCTGCGCCTCGCCCGTCCGACCAGGTGGCTGGGTGGATGCTGGCCGGCGGGTGGGTTTGCTTCAGGCTGTGGACCTGCGTGCCTCCCGCAGTGGGTGGCTAGTCGTTCAGCCTGTGTGTGACTGTCTTCAAGGACAGTCCTCTTTTCCTGCCTGACAGCCCAGTCTCTGCACATGTATGCGATGTGACCAGCTGGAGGCTGATTTGCCGAGTCTCTCAGGAGACTGTTTACCGGTTTCCTCCAATGGTAACATCTCATAAAGTGGCGCATTGCTACCAGCAAGGTCCCTCCCACAGGGCCCGCCCAGTGGCACCCGTCCCAGCCACCCCCTCCCCTCCCACCTTTACCCCTCCTCACCCCTGGCAGCCACTAGTTTGTCTCCACTTCTTTGATTTTATCATTTTGAAACTTACATAAATAGAATCACACAGCAGTGGCCCTTGGGCCTGGCCTTTTCTCACAGGCTACAAGCCGCTGGGGGCTCCCTCCTGCTGAGCGGGGCTCCCTCTGGCTGAGCGGGGCTCTGTGCTGCTGAGCGGGGCTCCCTCCTGCCTAGCGGGGCTCCCTGCTGCTGAGCGGGGCTCTGGGCTGCGGGCACGTGGTTTGAGGGCACCTTCAGCTGCTTCCAGGTGTGCCTGGTGCACACCGGCCCGCTGTTAACATCACGCACTGGCTCGTGTGAATGCGTCTCGGGGGAAGCACCCAGAAGCGCAGCTGCGTGTTCAGTTGGCAAAAGCCTGTCGAGCTTCCCCGAGTGGCTGTGCCACCCCCCGCCCAGCGACGTGGGCAGGCCCTGGCCGGTGTGCGGTTAAGGAGCAGCCCATGGGGTCTTTGTGGTGATGAGGCAGCTGTGTATCTTGATTGTGGTCACACAGACCTGCCTGATGATGGCGGCACACACATGCACGTGCACGCGCACACACACACACACGAGCGCACATGACACGGGAGACTCAGAAAAGGCTGTGCACTGGATGGTGTCACTGTCCTGGGTTTGATATTGTCCTGTTGTTACAGAGCCATTACCTTTGGAGGGAACTGGGTGAAATGTACATGGGACGTCTATTATTTTTGCAACTTCCTATGAATCTATAATCACTTCTAAATAAAAAGCCAAAAAAATGAATAGTGAGTGAAAGACCAGCATTTGAAGTTAAGGACAAGAGTCATTGCATGCCATAACACTGGCGCCAGAAAAGAGCCGGGCCGAGGTGGGTGGGGTCAGCACCCTCAGCTCATCCCCTGCTCTCAGACTGACCCTGAGACTGGGTGCTGGCGCAGGGGTGGGACTGTGCGGAATCCCTGTCTTCATCAAAGGACAGTGAAGCCCTGGCCAGAGTTGCTCAGTGGTTAGAGTGTCGCCCACGCACCACAGTCTCGGGTTCAATTCTCTGTCAAGGGCACATACTTGGGTTGCGGGTTTGATCCCTGGCCCTGGTTGGGGTGCATGCAGGAGGCAACCAATTGATGTATCTCTCTCTCATCGATGTTTCTCTCTCTCTCTCCCCCCTCTTTCTCTCCTTTCCACTCTCTAAAAATCAATGGGGAAGATATCCTTGGATGATTAACAAAAAAAGGGGCGGGGGGAAGCAGTGAAAACGTGTTTGCTCATGAAGTCACTGGTTGTGTTCTCCAGGCTCCCAAGGAGGCGCTGGCCCAGTGTGTCCTGGCCGAGATCCCCCAGCAGGTGGTGGGCTACTTCAACACCTACAAGCTGCTTCCCCCCAAGAACCCTGCGACCACCAAGTGAAGGTCTGCCCCCCGACCATGACCAGCCACGGCGCTTCCTGTCACCCGGCATTTATGCTGTAAACCTAGTTCTCTACGGTTCTTTCTACTTCAAGTGTTTTTTATACTTTCTGGAGGAAAAGTGCTGAGTTAATCTTTACCCAATCAGTTCAGTGGTTGCTTCTGACCGGGGGCTGCAGTGAGGCTGTCTGGAGAAGACACTCCCTGAGGAACGTGGTTTGTTGTTGTGACTGTACTTTCATAGGATGAGCTGCCGTTTCCAATGGTTCCCAGTAGGAAAAATGCAGCCTGTTGGGCTGTGTGATTCCAGGTTTCTGTGCAACAAGCCCCACCTCAGTGACAAGTTCCTGTAACGGTTCAGTGCTTCTCCAGGGCTAATCTCCCCGCCGGCCTGCTGCAGGTGCTGAGGGACAGGCCACACACCGTCCCTATGCACAGCCTGTGCCTGTGCCTCACGCCAGCAGCTGTGCGTGTCACCGCCCAGACCGCTCTGCCTGCGGACGCTGTCCGCGAGCCCAGGGTCTGCGTGTGTGCGCCACGGCTTGTCCTGGAGTCCCCGTTGTCGGAGCGTTTTCCCGGGAGGTGAAGTGCTGAGCTGCTCTGCTGGGAGCTGTGGGACCAAACCAGCACCCCTTCCTCTCGCGGATGGGCCGCTGCGCCATCGGGAGGGACGGTGTCAGACCTTGCTTGCTGAGGCCCCTTACGCTGATTTGTACATATTCACTTAGACATTTTTCCTTTTTTTTGAGTAACATTTTTAGTTTGATTTTTAAGCTCATGATAATCAAATCACACTTCTCATATAATGTGCTGTGTTCTAAGCCCAGCAAGTACTGTATTAAGCATAAAACCTGGTGTAACTTAAAAAAAAATCTAGCTTCTGCCTTCGGATATAGTGGACTTTACGTGCTTTTTTAAGAATAGAATTTTCCCCTGATGTTTACCCTTTAGAACATGTTGCTTAGCAAACATGGTCCCATCAGAAGCCCAGGACCGCATGTGCCCGTAGATTGCAATCATCTTTAACTTCAATGTTAAAACTGTGTGTGGATCACAGTCCTCAGGAGAATGGGCTGTGCTGACAGGTCAGCGCATGTCCCCGGTTCTCAGACATGTAGGAGGACGCGACCCCCGGCAGGGAGCAGCCCTGTCCGTGTTCTGGTTTCAGCTCTATCTGCTTGGAAGCGGTAGAGATGTTCCTGGTTTCGTTTCCTTTTGAACCCACGTGGCCCCTCTTAATTTCCAGACCCTAAGTTGCTCCTGCAGCGACAGCACCACCTGCAGGGGGCGCTGGGGCCGCCAGCATGAGGGCTCATTGGTCCCACGCTGATCACAGTCCTCACACCATGGCCAGCTGCCTGGGGCTCACAATTTCATATTCTGGTTTTAAACAGAATATTTCCTTTTAAAATTAGATTTTTATTATTCATTCTTGACCAGGTTCATCACTAGATGCTGTTTCTCATAAGAGCTGTGATTCCAGCAAATTAGGGTAATGGATACCTTTTTGCAGTTTTGAATAAAAGCAGTTACAATTTCTAAATTACTTTACAAAGTCCTTACAATTCCTACATGTCACCTCATCGCATGTGACTTAATATTGTTTTATATTAAACTAGAGGCCCAGTGCATGAAATTCATGTATGGGTAGAGTCCCTAGGCCTGGCTGGCGATCAGGGCCTATCTCTGGGGCAACCAGCGGGGTGATTTGGGGACCCCCGTTGGCACCTGCCTTGGCTGGCCTGGGGCCTGCAGGCTGGGGGCAGCTCCTGCGTTGAGCGTCTGCCCCATGGTGGTCAGTGGGCGTCATAGTGACCGGTTGTTCCACCATTCGGTTGATTTGCATATTAGGCTTTTATTATATAGGATGCTCCCTTTGCCCATTGTGCCACCAATTATTCCAGTGCCACTAGTTCTTAAAGTGCATTTAGAGACACAGTAACTGAGTCGATGGTCACTCCCCTTCACCCGCTCTGTTTCCTGGAGACCCGTCTTCATCCATCTCCCCTGCCTGCAGCTGACAGTCACGACGCCTAGCAAGAAGTCTGGCTGTGACTGCGAGAACTCTTTTGTGCCTTTTGGGTGTCACCCGTACAATAAATGTGTAAGTTAGGAATATATGAACTGATGTTGAGTATATCTTCCACATGAATTCCCTTTGGATAAAGTTATTTCTCGATGTGCTGCAATAGTGCCTTGTTTTCATTCTTATTCTCTAAATGTTATCAAAACTAGTAGAAAAGTTTGAAATAAAGTGAATGTAGTATATTAGATAGCTTGTGCTCCATATTTTGTTGAATAAAAGAGTTTGGGGGATTTTGTTATTTTGTGGGGTTTGTTAATTTAAAAGAAATTGACTGCATTCAAATTGGTGCAGTAAGGGAAGGGTTATCAGTTTACTGCTCATGTCTTTTTTCTTTTCTTTTTTTAAAATATATTTTTATTGATTTCAGAGAGGAAGGGAGAAGGAGAGAGAGAAATATTGATGAGAGAGAGTCATAGATTGGCTGCCTCCTACACGCCCCTACTGGGGGTCAAGCCTGCAACCTGTGCATGTGCCCTGACCCAAATCGAACCAGTGACCTTCTGGTTCATAGGTCAATGCTCAACCACTGAGCCACACCAGCCAGGCACTGCTCACATCTTATTAGGGTGGTGGGGTCACATCTTGGGCCCTCTGGGACTCAAAAGGGAGCCCAGACTTGGGCTAAGGGTCATGGATGCCACTGAATGCACTTACTACATCCACTGGGCATGGAGGAGGTAAGTGCCCCTTCTCTTCCAGGTAGCATTTGCCTCGGGTCTGGGTGAATCAGGAACTAGAGGTAAGACCTGGGGCCTTTGAGAAGAATGCATTTACTAAGATCTGGTGGGAGAAGCGTGGTCAACGACCCTGGAGCTTACCAATGTGACAAACTGCTGTCCCCCCGGGAAGGCTGCCGCCGTGGCGCACCTGGGATGCGCCCTGGACACTTGGGCTGGACTCACTGTGTCCCTCACAGCTGCTCCCGCTGTCCCACTGCTGCCGCTTGGATCCCCACCACGTCCCCTCGTCCCCTTCCTATCCCTCTGTCCTTTCTCTCCCATCAGCGGGTTCCCAGCATATTCACGAAGCTGAGCGCCTTGGCCTGCTAGCGCGGCCCTAACGGGGCGTCAACAGCAGCATGGCCTATCGGGGTGCAGCAGCGCGGCCCATCGGGGTGCAGCAGCAGCGATTGATTTTCTTAGGCCGTCGGGGCAGATCAGGGCGCTGAAGGGCTGGCCTCCGACCCCTCCTGGGCTGGCAGGCGGTCCTCTCCGTCCTCACAGGCCTCTTCTCTGTGCGCACAGCCTGAGTCCCTCCCGGTGCAGAGGCAGAGGGCCTCACAGGCCAGCCTCCCCCCTTGCCCTTTCTCTCCTGTGGTGGGGACTTCTCTAGGGCTGTGTCTGAGGCAGCCCTGAACCCGAAGATGTCAACCCTAAGAGGACGGGCGCCCCAGCACACACCTGCTGGTATTATCTGCTTTCAAACACCCTCCCATGCGGTAGATAGAGGCACTTCTATTTCACTTGTGTCCTGAGATGTGTTTGTCGAGCAAGGAAGTCAGCATCTCTTCTATGTAGATTACCTGTTTATTTTGCGTCCATGAATTCCTATCAATATTCTCTCTCCCTTTAAAAATATCTGGGCTCTCTGTTTCGATGCAAATAAAGTGTAAGATCTCGCCTTTGCCTTGCTATAATTTACAATTAAGCAGAAGTCAGAGGACAGTGGAGCTGTGCAGGGCGGCACCTCCTGAACTGCAAAGACAGCCCCTGAGATGGGACCCATCGTGCGTGTGAAGCATAATGATCCCTCCTTTGGAAAACTGCTGTTTAAAACTGCCGTTTGAAATTCTCTGTTATTTTTAGATAGACCCTTATTCTGTAGGCCACTCTGTTATTTTTAGATGGACCCTTATTCTGTAAAATAACTGTTTTAGTTTGAATAATGGAGAAGATAAAAACTTAGCTGTCTGACGTTGCAGGCTGGCTATCTGAGGTAAGGAGCTGGTACTACTCCCATACTCTCATGCCAGGTGTTTGTTAATTATGTACTCAAGGTTACAAGCTGTCTGCAAAAATAACTTACACAGAGCTCTTTGTAAAGTCTGCAGACAAAGAGCTAGAAAGATATAAATAGGAGGAGCTTCCTCCATGTTTTTGCTCAGAAATTTGGGAGACATCTCCCTCTGGGCCCGCTAGCGTAATAAAGACTCCTAATTAATTGGCTCATTAAGGCGTCCTATGTTCTGCTCGCTGATTTACAATATAACACATGGATGTTTGCAGAAAACAGGGAAGAGGCAAGTGATGGAGGAGAGATGATGCCCCAACTGCACCAGGCCACGAGGACGAGTGCCAGGGGAAAAAAGGTAGGTGGTAGCTCTGGAAAAAGTAAAGAAGACCAGCTTCTGTGGGGGTGTGGTAATTAATTTAATAAATAAGATTTAATCAGTAGGAGGGATGCTCAAGTCCCTGAGCAGAGAAGTCGCATGGTCCAAGGGATGGCTATGGTTAGAATGCTGGTGCCCTCCTCCCCAATTCATGTATTAAAATTCTAACCCCTGAAGAGGACAGTCTTGGGCAGTGCTCTGCCCTGCTGGGGGGTCAGTGCCCTCATGGAAGCCGCTTCCAGCACCCGAGGCTCAGCGAGCAGGAGCTGCTGGGAACCAGGGAGAGGGCCCTCCCTCCTCATGGGGCCACCACCCAGATGGCAGCCCCAGAGCTTTGAGAAGTCAGTCTCTGTGGTTCTAAGCCACCCGATGGTGGTACTGATTTCAGCTGCCCAAATGGATGGACAGTGGTGTGTTAGGAAGATCAGATTTTCCCATGGCAACGCGGCTGAGATGCTAGAACACGGCAGGTGAAAGCAAATGTATACTTGAACAGAAAATACATAGTGAGGTGTTAGCATTAGAACTGAGAAATAATGGATAAATAGAAAGATATAAGAAAGAAAAAGGATTTGGGGACACTGTAAACAAAGGAAGAGGTGCTGGGGTCCAATCCCAGCAGGTCCAGGGGTCCCCAAAGGTGTGGACGGAGTCGGCGAAGAAGGAATGACACGAAGACAGCCTTCAGTTGGTCAGCAGCCTAGTCAGGACCTATAGCCAGGATCTCCAGCCAAAGTTCTGGTCGGAGTTCTGGTCAGGAACTGATGAGGATCTGACGTTTATTGTCTTATTACATCCGTATTTATACCAGCCGATTCCAATCCCGTCAATTTCTATTACAAGGGTTAAGGTGTTTCTCATCTCCATTCCAGGGAGTAAAGACCATGTAGCTTAATTACCCGCCTGGCACTTAATTAAGGGGTTGTATCCCCTCCCTAACCTCAGGGAAAGATCCCCACCTGGGGAAACAACCTTTCTCGGAGAGGTGACCTTGGTTAAAACACATGGCGCTAAAGGGAGCAAACATATTAAAAACAGTATGCTACATACGCCAGGTCCACTGAAACACATGCTGTGCAGATGCCTCTTTCCTGCAGCGACTGCGTCAAGCAGCAAGGATGGACCGGCCTCCGGCAAAGAGGTACTGATTACTCTTAGGTCTGAGTCTGAGAGATTGGAAATGGAGATGATAGTATCTGAAATAGGGTATTTAGAGGAGAAATAAGCAACAGAAGAGCATAAAATTGCACAATATTCTATTTTAATTTCTCTACTGGGTGAAGGATTCTTTCCTTTGTTTTTTTTCCTATTATCAGACTCTTTTCAGGCCCTCTTTTCACATTTTCTTTTTTAAAAAAATCTTTACTGTTGAGAGTATTACAGATGTCCCACTCCCCACCCATTGCCCCCCGCCATCTGGTTCCTGCCCTGCCCCAGGCCTTCACCTCCCTATTGTCTGTGACCATAGGTAATGCATATATGCATATAAATTCTTTGGTTAATCTCTTCCCGCCATCCCTCCCCCCTTCCTTCTGAGATTCATCAGTCTGTTCCATGTTTCCATACTTCTGGTTCTATTTTGTTCATCAGTTTATTTTGTTCATTAGATTTCTTGTTCGTTTATTTTGATTTTTAGATTCAATTGTTGATATATATTTATTGCCATTTTATTGTTCATACTAGAGGCCCGGTGCACAAAAATTTGTGCACTCGAGGGGGGGGGTCCCTCAGCCTGGCCTATGCCCTCTTGCAGTCTGGGACTCCTCAGAGGATGTCCACCTGCTGGCTTAGGCCCGCTCCCTGGGGGATTGGGCCCAAGCTGGCAGTCAGACATCCCTCTGGCAGCCCTGCAGCCCTCTGGGGATGTCCACTTGCCAGTGGGGACCAGGCCTAAGCTGAAGTCGGACATTCTTAGTGCTGCTGAGGAGGCGGGAGAGGCTCCCACCACCACTGCTGTACTGGCAGCCATCAGCCTGGTTTGTGGCTGAGCAGAGCTCCCCCTGTGGGAGAGCACTGACCATCAGAGGGCAGCTGCATTGAGTGTCTGCCCCCTGGTGGTCAGTGTGTGTCATAGTGACCAGTCATTCCCAGTTGTTCTGCTGTTAGGGTCAATTTGCATATTACCCTTTTATTATATAGGATTTCTCCTCCTCCTCCTCCTCCTCCTCCTCCTCCTCCTCCCCTTCTTCCTCCTCCTCCTCCTCTTCGTTCTTCTTCTTCTTCAAGAATACCCTTCAACATTTCATGTAATACTGGTTTGGTAGTGATGAACTCCTTTAGCTTTTTCTTGTCTATGAAGCTCTTTATCTGACCTTCAATTCTACATGATAGTTTTGCTGGGTAGAGTAATCATGGTTGTAGGTCCTTGCTATTCATCATTTTGAATATTTCTTGCAATTTCCTTATGGCCTGCAAAGTCTGTTGAGAAATCAGCTGACAGTCATATGGGTGCTCCCTTGTAGGTAACTAACTGCTTTTCTCCTGCTGCTTTTAAGATTCTCTCTTTAACACTTGACATTTTAATTATGATGTTTAATTATGTCTTGGTGTGGGCCTCTTTGAGTTCCTATTGTTTAGGACTCTTTGTGCTTCCTGGACTTGTAAGTCTATTTCTTTCACCAGGTAGGGGAAGTTTTCTATCATTATTTCTTCATATAGGTTTTCAATATCTTGCTCTCTCTTCTCCTTCTGACACCCCCATAATACGAATGTTGGTACACTTGAAGTTGTCCCAGAGGCTTCTTACACTAGCTTCATATTTTTGGATTTTTTCTTTTTGCTCTTATGATTGGGTGTTTTTTGCGTCCTCATATTCCAAATTCTTGATTTGATTCTCAGAATCCTCTACTCTACTGTTGATTCCCTGTAAATTATTCTTTTTTTAAAAAAATATATTTTATTGATTTTTTTAGAGAGGAAGGGAGAGGGATAGGGAGTCAGAAACATCGATGAGAGAGAAACATCCATCAGCTGTCTCCTGCACACCCCCTCCTGGGGATGTGCCCACAACCACAGTACATGCCCTTGACCGGAATCGAACCTGGGACCCTTCAGTCTGCAGGCCGACGCTCTATCCACTGAGCCAAACTGGTTAGGGCTCCCTGTAAATTATTCTTTATTTCAGTTAATGTATGCTTAATTTCTGACTAGTCCTTTTCATGTCTTTGAAATTCTCATTAAGATCCTTGAAAGTCTAAGTCCCCTGAAACTCTCATTAAGATGCTTGAGCAACCTTGTAACCATTGTTTTGAACTCTGTATCCAGCAGTTTGCTTGCTTCCATTTCTTTCTTTTGTGACATTTTGACTACTTCCCTGTGTTTGTTTCTATGTATTAGGTAGAGCTGCTATGTCTCCTGGAATTGGTAGAGTGGCCTTGTGTGGTAGGTGTCCTGTAGGACCCAGTGGTTCGGCCCCTCCAACCCCAGTCACCTGAGCTAGGAGCACCCCTGTGTGTGCTGTGTACACTGTCTTCTGTAGTTGAGCCTTGAATGCTGTTGTCATCACCGGGAGGAATTGGCCTCCAGGCCAATTGGCTGTGAGGACCAGCCACAAACTACAGTGGAAGAGCTGAGTGGGGCTGTGATGCTGAGTCTGCCCCTGAGTGAGTCGCTGTGGACGTGTACAGTTGTAATCTGGTATGGTCTGAAGCTGTCCACTGGGCGCTGGTTCTGGGGCCTCCCGGGGTTACCAAGCAGGAGCTACAGAGAGACTTGCAGATGGCTGCTACTTGTATTGGTCTTGGCATTGGCCAGGCGAGGCCCAACTATGAAGCAAGGCAGGCTGGTGCTTGTGCCGGGTCTTGGGCCTCTTAGGTTTGGGGCATGCTGATGTCAGTTGCTGTTTGAGAGAATTTAGGAAAGTCTGAAGCCTGAGCCAGGAGAGACCATTCATATGGAAAAGCAGCTGCAAACAGCTTGGGTGGGTCTGCAAATTGGATAGGGCAGGGTCAGAGGGAATCACTAGAGTGGAGCAAACAGTGTGGACCAGGCTGATGGAAACTCAGATATGGCTGCCAGTCAGCTCTGTGACAGGGGGAGGTCCCAGCACAGGAACAATAACCCCTTGGAGCACCCCTGTCTGTGAGAAAGCTTCCCCATGTTCCCTGTATGTCCCTGGATCCCCCAAAGCTGCCACCTGGTACTGGAGTTCAGAGGAAGGTAGACTGTGTAAGTTTGTGTGCTGGCCCTTTAAGAGGAACTGCCAGGGTCTCTGGCTGACTCTGTCACTCAGCCACAATCTCTGCTGGTTTTTATAGCCCAAAGTTACGGGGACTTCTCTTCCCAGCTCTGGAACCCTGAGCTTGGGGTCTGGTGTGGGGCTGGGACCCCTTGCTTCTCATGGGAGGCCTCCGCAGCCAAGATATCCCTCCTGATTAAAAAAATGCCACACGTGGGTGTCGGACCAGCCTATTCTGCACCTCTGCCCTCCTACCAGTTTCGATGTACTTTCTTCTTTACTCCTCTAGTTGTAGGACTTCCATTCAGCTAGATTTCAGGTGGTTCTGAATGACGGTTGTTCTGTAATTTAGTTGTTATTTTTTTGTGTGGTTAAGGGAGGCTGCAAGTACCAATGTTTACCTACACTGCCATCTTGGTTCTCCTATTTTCATCTTTTCTACATGCAAATTCCCTTTTATCAGGTAAATATTACTTAACAATTTCTCTGCACTCCCTTAAAACCTAAAACACCAACCAACCTTTTGTAATAGTTACCACAGTGTTAGGATACTCTAACACTGGATTAAAAAACAGTGACTACCAAATTCTACACTGTATCCCAGTGATTGATTTACCCATGGTTGGCTGGGTGTATCTGGGTGGTGGGCGTTTTGGCTGAGAGCATTGTCAAAGCCTCTCAGCACAGTGCTGCTGCAATGACCATCCTCTGGGCCTATTATGCAGAACCTAACCTTAGACACTATGGCAGTGATGGCGAACCTTTTGAGCTCGGCGTGTCAGCGTTTTGAAAAACCCTAACTTAACTCTGGTGCCGTGTCACATATAGAAATTTTTTGATATTTGCAACCATGGTAAAACACAGATGTATATTTTTGATATTTATTTTATATATTTAAATGCCATTTAACAAAGAAAAATCAACCAAAAAAATGAGTTCGCGTGTCACCTCTGATACGCGTGTCATAGGTTTGCCATCACTGCACTATGGCATTCATTAGAATGGAAGTCTGTATGTGTTTCTAACTCCGACATCAGCCCGCACTCCAGCCTCCTCACAGCACGAGGCTGGTCGTGATGCCAATGTGAGCCGACTCATGGGGACAGCTTCCTATAGTGCACTGGATTCGCTGGGAGACTTTGTAAACAGCTGTGCATGTAGGTTCCGCGAACTGTAGGCTGTGTCCGTCTGACATGTGTGCCGTCTGCCTTCCTACCCTCGTCACTTCTCACTAACGCTGCAAAGACAAGCTCACATCCGGCACCTTCTGAAGCAGACGCTTGAGGCACGTCCTGAGAGGTGTAATTCCGCCTCTGTGAAGTTGGGGTGATCTGATTGCTCCTCTTGTGAGTCTGTGGAGCCAGGTCAGTCGATCAGAAGGTTTGAGGGAAAACACTATCATCTGCTTCTTCAGCAAAGGGCATGGGCACTGAGCATGTTGCTTCGGTGATGTTCTCGGGGCTGTGAGTCCTGCTGACCCCCTGCTCTCAGGGCAGCTCACATCCCGCTCCCCCACTGCTTCCCCTCAGGCCCAGCTGCTGGTGGAGCTGACATCTGGTGACCCTTCACCTCCTCTGAGTGAAAGCTTCACAGCCCTACAAACAGGACTCCCTGCAATGTGTAAGAGGTGAGCAGCGCCACACAAGGCCTTCACACAAAACGTGTTTTTAAGGGAAAAGGTTGGTGAGTCAGAGCCAAGACCAAGACAATCAAATGAAGAGAAGAAACAGCAAGAAAAGTGGGAGGAGAAAAACCTGCCACATACAATTAGGAGAAACACCAGCTGCACGCAGCTCCTGACAGCAGAGAACTAATCTTGTGGCCACTGTGTAAAGTCACATGCTCGGGGAGTCCTAGCAACAAAGCCCCCCAAATTTAATAATAATAATAGTAATAAATAATAATAATAATAATAATAATAATAATAATAGAGAAATGAAGATCTGATTGGCCTGTGGCTTCTCAGGGCCTGGTGAGGTCTTCCTCCTTGTGAGTGGAAGCCACAATCCTGGGGACAGTGTCTTTGGGAACCAGCGAGGGTGCATCTAAGGTTCTCCGACGCTCATTCAGAGCCCTTTCCCCGACTGCCATGGTCAGCACCTCCTCCTCGCCCTGGCAGGAGCTGCGGGGATGGTGTGGGAGAGGCGGGAGGCTCAGCTGGGTGACGCTGCCCTTCTGACCAACGGGAGCCTGTCCTCTGCGGGGACAGCGCCTGCTCTGCATCCGGACCTGCCCGGTGGTCCCTCCGCAGCTCTTCCTGCATCTTCACACCCTCGTCCTCTGCCCTCTCCTCCTGCGGAGGACTCGCTGTTTTCCTGAAGAAGCAGTTGTAAAGAGTTGGTATTGAAATCATAACCAAGGACACTGCAGTGGAAGCTAAGGATGGTCACCGGGCAGGGCTGATCCGAATGCGGCTGATGGGGCGCCGAGCTGGCCCAGAGCGTGGTCGCTGAGCTGTGGGTGCAGGGAGCGGGCAGTGCAGGCTGGGCCAGGTTTCTGTCCCCCAGCATCCTTTTCCCCGCGTCCTCACTCTCTGTTAGGTGCTCAAGCCTCCTTGCTTCACTTTTAAAATATTTACTTATTTACTTTATAAAGATAGTATTTTAAATATCCTATATAATAAAAGCCTAACATATGCTAAGTGTCTGGTCATCTGGTCATCCGTTCAACCAATCAAAGCGTAATATGCTAATGATAAGCTAAGGCTGCTCAACCACTCACTATGATGTGCACTGACCACCAGGGGGCAGACAGTCCACCAGTCGACCAGTTGCTATGACGTGCACTGACCACCAGGGGGCAGATGCTCCAACCAGTAGGTTAGCTTGCTGCTGGAGTCCCACCGATCAGGACTGAGTGAGACGGGCCGGGCACACCCTGGAGCCCTCCTGTGGTCCCTCCCCAGCTGGCCAACCTCCTGCCTCCCACCCCAGCCCGGTGGGGTCCCTCGGCCTGGCCTGTGCCCTCTCGCAATCTGGGACCCCTCGGGGGATGTCGGAGAGCCGGTTTCAGCCCAATCCCACTCACCACAGGAGCTTCTGCCCCCCCCCCCAGTGCACAAATTTTGTGCACCAGGTCTCTAGTTTTTAAATAAAAAGTATTAACAGAACGCCATAAAAATACTATAGAAAGTGTGGTTTTCCCCCTGTGGGGAAGTCTCAGGGAGAAACTCCAGTCTCTCTTCTCCAACCGACTCCTCTGAACCAGTAAGTGGGAGCAGGATAGGTGGGAGCGGGTAGGTGGGGGTGCACTGGGATGGGGGTGCATTGGGCCAGGTCTCCCTGGGCCGCAGTCCCTTCTCACCTGCGTGGTTCGCTCTCCGAGAGTCCACAGGGCTCGGGTGTCTCTGGTCTTGGTGGGAAGAGGAAGGCAAGTCCTTGCGTGGGAGAGGTCGCTGCCGAGCAGTGCCCTGTGGGGAGGCGTGTGATGGGGGTTGGCTTGGGGGCACAGGCGTGGCCTTGCTCGGCCCGTGGCCCCACGCACAGCCCACAGCACTGCTCCATGTGCGTGTGGTATCGTGGACAAGGCTGCCCGCCCTCCCCGCACCGTCTCCTCGGGGACGGAGAGCGATGCCTCTAGGGGGTCGTGGGGCGCACCTGGCTTTCTCCACGAGGAGCTTTTCTGAGTCCGGGTAATGCACCAGGGTTTCCCGGAGGGACTTCCTGTCCAGGGCGAGAAGGTGCACGAAGCCGTGGGCTACCACGCTGGCGGTCCGGCGGCTTCCTGTCGCTGCCAGGAGGCTGAGAGAGAGAGAGAGAGAGAGAGAGAGAGAGAGAGCAGTCTTCCTCTTTCCCCACCAAAATCTTAAAAATAAATCAAACCCTAACCATCCTCTGCTGCAGAGATGGCTCCCTGTTGGCGAGAGCTCAGCCCACTGAGCCCTGAGCCTCCAAAGGCTGCCCCGCTCGGCTCGGCCTCCATCAGGGACTGGGCCCCTCAGCGCCTGTGGGACTCCGCCAGGTCCCAGGAGTGCAGTCTGGACTGTGTCCCCCTTGGTTTTTCTGGACCCACTTTCCACCCTCTGCTCCCCCTTTGCACTGGGAGGCTGACCCTGCGGGCGTGCCTTGCTCTGTGGGCTCCGCCAGGGAGGACGACCAGGATAAGTGGGCGGGCAGGCGGGTGGGGCTGCAGCATTCCTCCCTGCCCTCCCCTCAGGACCAGCTGAGAAGGCTGTTCCCCATCAGATCCCAGCTCCTGAGGCCTCCTGGCCTAACAGGCCCTCAGGGTTCCCGTGACTGCCCCTCTTGCCCCCACCCCAGCATGGAAACGCTCTTAGATTCTCCCTCCCTCCTGTCTTCCCTTTACTAAAGGCTTCCTAGTTACCTGGCTGGAGTGCACCTTCTGGTTTCCTCCAGGCTCTGACTGCGCAGTCAGACATCAAACCTCAGTGATGCCTGGTTACATCAGGCGAATCCCATGTCTTCCCACCCTCACCCCCAATCACCTCAGTGATGCCTGGTTACATCAGGCGAATCCCATGTCTTCCCACCCTCACCCCCAATCACCTCATAGATTCTCCCTCCCTCCTGTCTTCCCTTTACTAAAGGCTTCCTAGTTACCTGGCTGGCTGGTTACATCAGGTGAGTCCCATCCCTCCCCACCCTCACCCCCAATCACCTCAGTGATGCCTGGTTACATCGGGTGAATCCCATGTCTTCCCACCCTCACCCCCCATCACCTCAGTGATGCCTGGTAACATCAGGTGAGTTCCATCCCTTCCCACCCTCACCTCCCAGATCACCTCATTTCTCAGTATCCCAACTGCTCTGTAGCCAAGTCACTCGCATTACAACATCCCACTTGAATGTCACTGAATTCTGGTATTTATATTCCTTAGAGACATAGCTGAGCGTTTTGCATGTGGGAAGTAACCAACATAGAGTAAATAAATGAATAAAACAGGTAAACAGCCAATTCCCGCCCCCCCCCCCAAAAATAGCCAACAACACACACACACAAAAACACACCGGGTGAACAAAAATACTATCATTCACCAGTAACTTGGAAAATAAAGCTTGGTCTTTGAAACCAAGGCAAGAAAAAACATATCTCAAATGTTTTAAAAGAAACAACACTGCTGGCTATGCAGTGAGACAATAACACAGACTGAATGTCGCAGAGCCAACCAGTCAGACGCGGAGAAAGAAGGCCACACAAATAAACACAGTCTAGGGGGGTGGTGGGGGGAAGGCGGGAGCTGCATGACTCTTAGCCTGAGGGTTGACTGTAGACAATGTGCCCTCCTCCAGCTGCTGCTGCAGAAAGGGAGCATCCCAGACGACTGGCTGCTTATTGTGAACAAACTAATCAAGCATGTGGGACCTTCAGAATTCCTGTGGTCTGTATATAAGCAAACACCATTCTCTAACTAAAGAAAGACTTGAAGTAGTGATGGCAAAGAAGTTTCCAAATTAATGGCAGACACTGGACCACAGATCCAGAAAACTCAGGGATTACTGAGCATAAAAACTACCCAAGAAACTCTATCCCTCGACATATCATATTAAAACGGCAATACACCAAAAACAAAGAAAACCTTGAAAAGAGCAGGAGGAACAAAGAGGAACAGCAGCAGACTTTTTATCCCAAACTGTGCAAGTGAGAAGAGAGTGGGATGACCACCCACCAGAATTCTTTGTACAGTGAAATTGTCCTATGAAAGTGAAGGAGACACAAAGATTTGTCAGGAAAAACAAAAACGAGGAATGTCAACATTAGCAGAACTACTCTGCAAGGAATGTTGAAAGAAGTTCTTCACAAGGAAGGAAAATGATAACAGGTTAGAAACGCAGGTCTTCGTAAAGAATGAAAGAACATGGAGAAAGAGCAAATGGTGGTAAAATAACACTAAAATATTTTATTACTCTTAATCCTAATTGATCTAAAAGGTAACTCCAGCATGTGGGTAAGGGAAAGGACCACCCAGTATCCTGAGGCCGGAGGGAAAAGCTGGGGAACGGTTCTGAGGCTGCACACACACGTAAGCCGTCCAGTGTTATGTGAAGGGAGACTTAACTCCATTTAAAATGTGTATTGCAACTCTAGGGCCACCACCAAACTTTTTTGAAGGGAGTATAATTGCTATGCTAAGGGAGGAGAGAAGATGGAATCATATAAAATGCTCCATTAAAGCCCGAGGAGGCAGAAGAGGGGAAAACCTAATGCAAGGCCACCTTGAGGCACAGACAGGGCCTCTACCTGCACTGCCCATTGAACTTGGTGCAGGACCAGCCAGGCCGCTCCAGAATGGAGTTACTCCTCCAACACAGAAAGTGTACATGTTGGCCATGTTAACGCCTACTTCTTTTGCTCAGTTGTTTCACATTTTAAACGTATTGCTCCATGGCAAAGCATGGACATTTTAGTCCTTTCCTGAGGTTCTCCCCAAGACAGGCTCTGCCTTCACCTTTTCTTTAAGGAAGCAAAATAAATGTTTATCTATCTATCTATCTATCTATCTATATCTATTATTTATTTATCTATATATCATTCATCAATCAGTATATTAGCTATTTATCTATTTTTCTATTTACTTACCTATTTATTATCCATTAATCAATCTCTACTAGTATATATCATCCACCAATCAATCTATTAGTTATTTACCTACCTTTCTATCTATTTACTTACCTACATATCATCCATTAATCAATCTTTCTATTATCTACTTACCTGTCTACCATCTATCACCACAATCATCTCTTCAGTCATGCACCTACCCACCTTCCTATCTATCTTCCTGCCTTTTTCTCTATGGAATGGATGCTAATATTTGAAGACTCGATGCTTGGATGAGCCTATTTCTTCCCCCCGGTCACCTTGACAGGGGTGCAGAGGTCAGGCAGAGCCAGGTGGCCATGGGGAGCTTAGTTTGGAGCTGCGAGTGTGTCTGTGCTGTCAGACTATGACAGCAGAACGGAAGTCACATGTTTAAATGCCAGGTTATTTTTAGATTTCTCCAGCTTTAATTAACCTTGCCTACAGGTTACACATTTGCAGTGCTTGATGAGTTTTTGAACAAAGAAGTTGCCAAATGCATTTTGCCCAAACTCTCTCAGCACTGTTTCAAATAGCACCCCCTCCACAAACACTTCTCCAGCATTCCACCATAGAAAGCCTCACTCATTAAGTAGCTTAGAAAGAGGATCCCTAAATGCGTGCCACCCCACACAGTTTCGGAAGGAGCACTGCTGGGGACACGTGGGACTAGTGATTCGTGTCCAGGGAACAAGGACTGGCTCCAATTCTAGTTCCTCCTCTGAGTGCCGGGACCTCAGATACAAGCCTAAGGACCTTTTTGGTTTTCACGCCCATCATGCATCCACTGAGCACCTGCGTGTTTCAGCACAGGGAGGCTGGGCAAGAGGAGAGTTATTAGAGCGTGTGCGGTTTTCTGGAAAGGACACAGGCTTTGGGATGAGGTGCCACCATTTATTGAGTGCAGCTCTGAGCAGTTACTTACTCTCTCTTTCAGGAAGCAGGGCCACCTGTGAACGCCTGCTGTAGGTATCTGATCATCTTTAGACAGACATAGTGTTTATAGACTCCTGATATTCAATTATGACAATGGTGCTATTGGGTAAATTTCTGGCTGAGAACTTTTGAACCTGAGTTTGTGTTATGTAACTAACAAGCAACAAATATACTAACTTTGTGTAGGAGGGGTTATATGTGCATGTAATGCAAACCAGCTCCCAGAAGCCGGGAGCCTCATACTCTGCCATAAGCAAGCTGGGGACCCAGGAAAGCTGATGCGCAACAGCCTGAGCCAAAGGCCTGAGGAGGGGAGAACCGGAAGCTGAAGGGCTAAGTCAGGTCTGGGTCAAAAGCCCAAGAACCAGCAGTGCTTATGTCTGACATCCAAGGGCAAGAGAAGGGGGCCGTCTTGAAGCACCATCTTATATAAAACTGCTGTTTGAAACGTTTACCCTGCTATTTTGGCTTCTGTAAACACTTGATTGCTTAAATAATAAGAAAAATAAGTCCGACAACAGTGAGCTCTCACTTCCTCTCGCTACTCACTCATTCCTTTTTCCAACACCTGCTCAGCCTCCACCTGACTAGCACGACCCAGTCCTCGGGACTGCAGAGCTGCCGGGGCCAAGTCTCTGGGGGAGGCAGGGGGCACCTGGGAACGCGCAAGTCCCTGTTTTCCCAACGCTCTCGCAAGTCAGACCTGTAATAAATCGAAGCAGGAAACTTACAAGTTTTGTGACCTAAGATTTTTCATTTATGACAAGCGGCAGACTGCGGTTGGAGGTGTCTTTCAGGTACCTGATTTCTCCAAACACTGTCCCAGCTTTCAGAGTGACCAGAACTTGAGCTCCATCAGCGCCTCCAAGAACCCGGACTTCCCCCTGCTTCACGATGTACATTTCCTTGCCGATTTCTCCCTGTGTGCCAGACATAAAGAGGAACTTTATTCCTGACAGTTACTCCCCAAACGAGGAAACAGAAACTCTTCTAGAGGAAAACATGGAGAAGAAGGAGGAAGAAACACCAATGGAAAAGCAGTCGCCTGGAGGCCTGAGGCAGTACAGCCACTGGGTGACACAGCGCGTGGAAGGAAGTTACCAGGACCTGTGAGCAGTGACGCCCGGGCGTGTGGGCGCAGCTCAGCCAGCACTTGCTCCGGGAGCGGCGGCAGAGGGAGACCCGGCTGTCTCCCCGAAGCACCTGCGCTACAACCATGACTCGCCAGCCTGACTTCTGCCTACAGCACCAGGTCTGGCTTTAGAAACGGGGCTGTTTATGCTGCTATCCTTGCTCCATGACGAGAGCAAAGTGTGAGTGCGGCGGGTTCCTGCTTATCCCGGGGCTCCTGGCGGCGGGCAGGACCCTGCCTGCTCCCACGCCCGGGGGAAGGCATTACTCTGGTGCCCAAGGCACGGTGGCAGGACACACCCGCTGTCAGCGCTGTTTAATGGAAGGAGAGATGTGTGAGGTGTACTTGGCATCTACTTTGGAGTCTAAACCATGGTTGGTCCTGTAGCTACGTGACCAGCCTCATTTAAGAACAATAAAATGGCAATAAATACATAGCTATCAACAATTGAATCTAAAAAACAAATGAACCAGCAGAACAAAAACCATGGATGGGGCCAAGTGGGTACTAGACTCACCGAGGGTGATTGCTTTGTAAGTTATACATGTCTAACCACTATGTTGTACACCTAAAACTCATACAATATTTCAACTATAATTGAAAAATAAAAACTGATTAAAAACCCCACAATGGATCCCAACACTCAGATGGGCCTCTCTCTGTGGAGATATTTTGCTCTGTGACTACTGCTCAAGCTGGAGAAAACCCACCCAGGTGACCCTCTCAGAGGAGACCCAGGAGGCCTGCTCCTGATTGCTCTAGCCTTTGCCTGCGCATGTCTTTTTCCTACTGTCCCTGCGCCGTGTGCGTGGCTGCAATAACTCTTCAGCCATAATGATAACTTTACATCGACTCAGACGAATCACCAAGCCAGTGGGTGGGGTGGACCCTCGAGATGTTCCTTCTCACTCCAAGAGGCAGGAAGAATTAATGTCTTACAAGAGACCTAAGTGGCACCTGGGCCATGAAAAGCTGTTTGACGCGGAATGAGCCAGTTTGCACAACCCTAGGCAAACTATTGGGTAATAGCCCCTCGATATTAGCTTTCTTTTTTTTTTAAATTAAATCTTTATTGTTCAGATTATTACAGTTGTTCCTCTTTTTTTCCCCCCATAGCTCCCCTCCACCAGGTTCCCACCCCACCCTCTGCCCTTACCCTCCCCCCCCCCCCACTGTCCTCATCCATAGGTGTACGATTTTTGTCCAGTCTCTTCCCGCACCCCCACACCCCTTTCCCCCCCGAGAATAGTCAGTCCACTCCCTTTCTATGCCCCTGATTCTATTATATTCACTAGTTTATTCTGTTCATCAGATTATTTATTCACTTGATTTTTAGATTCACTTGTTGATAGATGTGTATTTGTTGTTCATAATTTGTATCTTTACCTTTTTCTTCTTCTTCCTCTTCTTAAAGGATACCTTTCAGCATTTCATATAATACTGGTTTGGTGGTGATGAACTCCTTTAGCTTTTTGTTATCTGTGAAGCTCTTTATCTGACCTTCAATTCTGCATGATAGCTTTGCTGGGTAAAGTAATCTTAGTTGTAGGTTCTTGGTCTTCATCACTTTGACTATTTCTTGCCACTCCCTTCTGGCCTGCATAGTTTCTGTTGAGAAATCAGCTGACATTCGTATGGGTACTCCCTTGTAGGTAACTGACTGTTTTTCTCTTGCTGCTTTTAAGATTCTCTCTTTGTCTTTTGCTCTTGGCATTTTAATTATGATGTATCTTGGTGTGGTCCTCTTTGGATTCCTTTTGTTTGGGGTTCTCTGTGCTTCCTGGACTTGGAAGTCTATTTCTTTCACCAGGTAGGGGAAGTTTTCTGTCATTATTTCTTCAAATAGGTTTTCAATATCTTGCTCTCTCTCTTCTTCTGGCACCCCCATAATTCGGATGTTGATATGTTTGAAGTTGTCCCAGAGGCTCCTTACACTATCTTCATATTTTTGGATTCTTTTTTCTTTTTATTTTCCGGTTGGGTGTTTTTTGCTTCTTCGTATTTCAAACCTTTGACTTGATTCTTGGGGTCCTCTAGTCTGCTGTTGGAACTCTGTATAATATTCTTTATTTCAGTCAGTGTATGCTTAATTTCTAATTGGTTCTTTTTCATAACCTCGAGGGTCTCACTAGGTTTCTTGAGGGTCTCACTCAATTTATCGGCGGTTTCTAGAAAATTCTTGAAAAACCTTAAAAGTGTGGTTTTGAACTCTATATCCAGTAGTTTGCTTTCCTCCATTTCTGTCATTTTTTTCCTGTTTCTTTGTCTCCACATTTTTTATGCATCCCTGTGTTGATAGAGTGGCTTTCTGTGCTAGGTGTCCTATAGGGCCTAGTGGCTCAGCCTCCTCAATTACCTGAGGTGGACACTCTTGGTGCACCCCTTTGTGGGCTTTGTGCAGAGTCTTGTTGTAGTTAAGCCTTGATTGTTGTAGGTATCACTGGGAGGAATTGACCTCCAGGCCAATTGGCTGTGAGAATCAGCTGTGTCTACAGTGGGAGAACTTCTGTGCTGAAGACACCCTTCTGGGGCAAGACTTGCTTCAGTGGGGCTTTGTTGCTCACTGAGTCTGCCCCCTGAGTGTGTCCCTTATGGATCTGAGGAGTTGTAATCTGGATGGTCCCACTCTGACCACTGGGTACACTGGTTCTTGGATCTCTAAGAAGGTGCTAATTTAGCTTCTTCCTGAGGCTACCCAGTAGGAGCTATGGAGAGATCTGCAGATTCCTCTTCTTTGTTTGGAGATGCCCAGATGAGGCCCAGCTGTGAAGCAATGCAAGCTACTGTGGGGCCTTGAGCCTTCTTTTGGAAGTTCTGGGTCTCTCTGACCCAGCTGCAGTTTGTTAAGTAATTTTCAGATTGCAAAGGGCCAGGCCTTTCATATGCAAAAGCCTCTGCGCACAGCTTGGGTGGGGCGGGGTCTCGGGGGATCAACAGGGTGGAGCAAGCAGCTATGGCTGCTCCTCAGTCCTACCCTAAGAGGCCCCGCGTCTCAGTGTCCTGGTAATCGCTGCAAGCACCTCTGAGAGAAAGCAGCCCTCGAGTTCTGACTGATGCCAGACAGTTCAGTTTCTCCCCTGTATGAGTCTGGGTCCCCAGAGACTGGCCCGGAACTGGAGTTCAGAGCAGTCGGGAGCTTGTGACTCCCTCCTGATTCAAAAAGACAACCGTGTCCTCAGTTGCCAGCCCTTTCCATGTGCGCCTCCGTACCTCTGCACTTTACTTCCACACCTCCTCTGAGTCTCAGTGTGCTTTTCTCTTTCCTTCTAGTTGTAGAATTTCCACTCAGCCAGCCTTCCTGTGGTTCTGGATGATGTCCATTTTGTCTTTTAGTTGTATTTTTGAAGTGAGCCCCTCGATATTGTCAAAAGGTCAGAAGCACTAACCTTGACTCGGGATGCAACAACGGGGACTCGAGTTTATGCTCTGCCATGGCGGCGAGGTGTGCCGTGTGCCAGGGCAGAGAGGCTTGCGAGACAGCCACTCGTTTATGAACGAGGGAGATACAACTCAACCGCTCTCTGGGAAGTTCTGAAGTCTTTCAACACCAGGGGCTGTTGTCCTGAACACGAATTGTTGTTGTGTTATAATTATTGGTACACTCTACCTCTTAGGTAACCTCTGTACAGTTGAAGTCCTCATTTCCTCTGTCCTTTATGAGGAAGGGAGGGTAAGTATTATTTCCATTTCACAGAAAGGAAAGGCGCAGATTGACTTAGCTGACTGGCCAAAGCCCCATGACAGGCATTAGAAGCAGAAAGAGCCCAGAAAACACATCTCTTGACTGAGCGAGGCAGGTAGTGTGCTTAGGTTTTCCCTGTGCAGGATGTTAAGCATGCCTGTATTCTCATGTACATATCAAAGCAAGTTTCCAATACAGAGGGATCTTATTGGGGTTATTTCCATGATATCAATGCTAATAACAATATCTTGCATTTGCATAGTACTTTTAAAAATCATAATATCTGGTAGTTATGTTGCTCCTTATTTTAATTCCTATATTCCTTCTATCAGAACATCCTACTTTATAATTACAAAGCACTTTCATAGATACTAACTCATTTCTTTCTTTTATCCCCCCTTTTATTTGATTTATCGGGGTGACACTGAATGACAAGATCATACATGTTCAGGTGCACAATTCCACAGCACATCATCTGTGCACTGTGCCACCCAACTCAGGTCCCAGCCCATCGCCATTTATTCCCCCTCTACCCGCCTGCAACTCATTCATTCTTGCAGTAATCCCAGTGAGGCCAAATAGGAGAGAGATCATTATTGTTATTTAAAACTGGTGGTAGAGGCTTGAACACTGGTGTGTTGAGCAACCGCACAAGGCTGGCAGCTGACGGCTTTAGCAGCAGCAGCGCCGTGTCACTGGGCTCTAACACGTACAGCTAGCCCACACCCAGCAATGCCTCCAGCACCAAGACCAGTCTCTTAGGAACCAACAAAGCAGCTATGCATTATTTTTAGAAGTACCTGAAAATTAGTTTTCCAAGAGACACTCAGAAAAGCAATGATTAGAACAGGGCCAGATTCCTTATTCTCCGCATGGAGTGAGGCTCGAGTTGCTGGAGTGATTTTTCAAAGGCAGTTATTACAGCTGCCAGGAGGCAGAAGTACATAATGGGTGCTTAAATATAGTTCAGCACTTTTAATTATTTTTTAACGATCATTTCAATAATTTCCCAAGGAGATTTGGCATAATCAACGAACCAAAACTTCCACGGTTGCTTGCATATTTCTAGGCTAATTTAAGCCTTTCCTGCAAGTTTAATTAGCTTGCGAGTGAAGTAGACAGTCCTCAGAGCACAAGGTGTGGGAGCGTGTGCAAAGCAAGATCAAACCCCGCCCCAGGCTGGCTGTGTGCTGATGGGGAGGAAGGCAGAGGGCGAGAGCTGCGTGGGGAGGGTGGCAACCCTCACGGTTTCAGGTCCCGGGGGAAGCTGTTTGCAGGGCTGCTGGGAGCACTGCGACACTCAAATAATTCTGCCACTCGTGCCTGGAAAACTCCCAGATGCGCTGTGAAGCAGGCCCCGCTGCCACGTGGTCGGGGAGGCCCCCCTCGCCCCCTCGACTCTGAGGATTAGGCAGGTCAGCAAACCCTGAGCCCTGGCGTTTCTTCAGTTACTCAGGCAACCTCCAAAGATCAGAGTCTCTTCTCCTTTCCGTTTGCTACAGTGGTTTGTGGAAATGATAAGCAAAAACTAAGCGTAATTTAGGTTTCTAAAATCTGGTCAAGTGACAAGCTTTCATCTGTCATTATTAACTATGACTCAAATCCCCTCTTCAAAGCCGAACAGAGAAACACGCTGTGGCCTCTGCCTTCTCGTCTCTGCTCCCCTGCCTAGTCCCTTCCTCCCCGCATCTGTGCTCAATGAGTGACGGGTGTGACGTGAGCGAGAAATCAGCCAAAGTGGCAGTAGAGCCCCTGTCTCCTCTCGGCCGTCAGTCCTGCTGCCAGGGCACCGTGGACAGGTCATTCCAGGCGCCACTGCCGCAAAAGGGTCCTTAAGCTGGGCTGTTTGCATTCCCATTGTAATGCACGTGGTTTCATATCACCGAGCTGCCTACTTTTGGGGACTGGATTGTGTGGGATTGTATGTTCTCGGTTTCCATCAATCACCACCTCTGACAGCTCCTTCGCGCTGCCCTCTCCGGTTCCCCCCTGACCTCCATAAACACTGTGGCCTTGGTCCTCTTCCCTGACCTTTACTTGAGCTTCCATGAAGTCAGCTTCTGTGACCCGTGGTTCCCAAAGACTGACCTCCAGTTCCCTCCTCTCTCCTGTACAAGACTGATGTCCAAGGTCTCCCCCGCCGCCCTGGCGTGCCCAGCACTGGGTGGGACGTTACCTTCACCCTCTGCCCAGCAGGCCACTTGGACATGCCACGCTCCGTCCTGCCTCAGCTCCAAGTCTTCACGTCTCGTTAGATTTTTGGAGGTCATGCCCACCGCCTGGCCTTCATTCCCCTTGGAGAGTGGCAGGTGTTGGAGGAACGTGTTTGTCATTTCACTTAGTGCTTATTTCATTTGTTTACTGCTTATCTCTTCCATCAGGCAGTGATTCTCGACTTTGGCTGTATTTTAGAATTGCCTGGGAGCTTTTAAAATATGCTTCTTTTTAATTGATTTTTAGAGAGAGGGGGAGGGAGAGAGATAGGAATATCAATGAGAAACTTCCTGGATCCGCTGCCTCCTGCATACCCTCTGCTGGGGATCGAACGGGGACCTCTTGGTTCCTAAGTGGATGCTCCATCACTGAGCCGCACCAACTGGGCAAGACTCATCTGGGAGCTTTTAAAAGCTTGATATGTGGGTCCCACCAGACCAGCCGAGTGCTGGGGCTGGTGAGTCGGCTGTCACTGGGCAAACAGCCTGGCACTGGACTGAGTCCCTGGAGGACAACAACAACCCTTTTATTTGATTTTTTCACTGCTGTTTGTCCCCAGAACCCAGCACAGTGCCTGGCCCATTGTATTCCAAACACTTAATGAGTTGCACTGACTAAACAATACTGAGGCTTTGAGCTGGTGACCCACTGCCTTTTCTGCACGCTCTGCTCTGCAGACCAGCCCTGCTCCCTGCCCCAGCGCACAAGCTCTCCTCTCTCTGGAATGCCGTTTCCTCCTGGTTCGTGCCAGTTCCTCCTTCCGGACTTAGCTTGAGCGTCATGTTCTCCAGGAAGTCCTGCCCTGGGACTGTGTCCTCAGCGCCTGAGCTTCCTCCCACGCAGCGCTCACAGGTGACTCGGGACGCAGTGCTCCTCGCCGCACTCGCCCGGAGCTCCGGGGTCGGGGATCGGGGATCGCTCTCATGTCTCTGAACTCCTCATTTCCTCTACTTTTCATGTTGGCTATTGTCTTGACTATGGATTTAGTCTCTCGAGACATAAAACCCAAGGTCATCATCCCTTCCCTCCCTTCACGTTAGTCCTCAGAGATGTAGGGAAATGCTCACTGTAGAGTGAAATACCGGCACACATTTGGAAATTGATCATGATGGTCATAGACTGAAATAGGATGCAGCTCTAAAAATGAGGCTGTAGAAGATGAAAATATGTAAAATGTTCGTGTAATATGCTACATGACAGGACAAGCTTCAAACGTAAGCACAGTGTGACGCCAGGTCTCTGAAACTACCCCTCAAGCAGTATAACAAGACAGGCCGACCCACAGGAGAACGGTTGTTTCTGGTGGTGGAATTTCTGTCTTGGTGCTTTTATATGTTTTCCTTTTAAAAAATAATGAACATGGAGCATTTTTCATGAAAAGCACAGTAACATTTTAAAAATATTTATTTTTAAGTTAATTATCACTCACTGGAGGAGCTAAAGGGGAGTAAATGATAGCTTGTGGACGACAGGAGAGGGCAGGCCCAACCTTCATCTCCAGCTTTCCCTCCTCTTTAAGGATTTGGAATCAATGGGTGTGATGCTTGATGGTTTACGTTCGTAAAAGGCAACTTTTCAGACGACCCATCTAGGTCCTGCAGGTACTGACATCCGGGTCATGTCCCACGTTGAGCTTGGAGAGCACTGCTGTTGTCACAGAGCGTCTGCCATCATTGCTGCTGGGCCACGGCCGCCCGGGCAAATTCACACCCGGCTCCTGACTTATGTCTGAGCTCCTCCATGTACCTAGTTACCTGCCGTGCGCGTGACGAATAGCACACTCACCTTTCTGCAGACAAAGTCACCAGGTAAGCAGACGGTGGACCTCAACCTGAGCAGCAGGTCATGAAGCATCTGGGTGTCACAGCCCTGCAGAGGAAAGCGAGAGAGAAAAGCAGTTCATGTCACCGCAGCTCAAAGGCCAGTATTCCAGGACGTGAAAATGCAATGGGAGTGACGAGCAACAGATGACTCTGTGTTGACACTAAAATATTAGTTGCCAGTGGATGTGGGCTTTTCTTGACCCAGAATTTAGGAAACAAACCTAAAGCTATGGTACAGCAAGAGTTTGGGTGCTGGTCGATAGATTTGGGCTTCGATCCTGTCTCCAGCCTCTATTACTGCCTAAGCGCCCGTGCCCTCAGTTTCCTGATCTGTTAAATGAAGTGGAAATAATACTTATCACATAATGGCAAAATTTTACTCCTGCAAAACCTAATGCTTCATTGATGATAGCTACTCATGATTGTGATAATAATTATTAGTAGCAATTAAGACTTTCATATATCAAAATCTTGGCTGAATTTTTTTTCTTGTAACATTTCATACTATTGTCAGATATTATTGCAAGTCTGATGTCTTCCTTTTCTAACTCAATTATCATCACCTCAAAGTAGGATAATAGACACAAAGTCAATGATCTGGGGGTGATGACTGTTCAGATGGACTTTGTTAGTGTAAGACACAGGTTATTTGCTGGAATAACTGCCTGGATGTGATCTCTGCCCACAGAATTGTAACTTATCGAATGAAAGGCTAAATGAAAGCCTGTAGGTGCCTCCACAGCCTCCCCTTCTGTGGTGCTTTGAATCTCTTGCTTTCCCAGAGCTTTTACTCTCTCCCCCGGGAGCCGCCTGCACAGCAGCTTTCCTGCTGCGGCGGGTCCTGCCCCCCGTGGGGGTCCTGCCCACCCGTAGGGGGTGCTGCCCACCCGTGGGGGGCGTTCTCTTGCAGGGAGCCGAGAAGTAGGGGAAGGAGAAGCAGGGCTGTGCCCGTCTGTGACGGTTCTGATTCCCGTCGCAGTCACCGTTCTCTGTAACAGTCAGTGGCCACCAGCTGGCCTAGATCCATATGAAGTTCAGACCTCGGGGTTGCTTGACGGATAAGGAAAGTTAATAATTTGTGATCGAAGTAACTTCAAGTAGCCATTGGTGAGAAGCATTCAGATGAACTGACTGTAGCTTCTGGTGATCCGGATAGAAAAATGCCAGGGCCACCAGGCAGCCGCCTCAATCCGCCCAACCAGCATGGCGAGGAGACGGAGGGGCTGCCGAGAGCAGTGGGAGATGGAAGAGGCACGCCTGGGGGGGATGCTGTCAGGGAGCAGAGCCGCTGTGACTGGTGGTGGAAGCGAGTCCTGTCACAAGGCGCCCGGGGTGAACACTGTAGCACTTTCGAGAGGGGCGTTTGCTGCCGCCTGGGCCGCGGTGGGAGAGAGGGGAGCATCTGGGCACACATGGGCGTCATTCGAGGGCAAGTAGGACAGATACAGATATTGAAGATCTGTAGGTTTGAATACCCTAGAGTGGCTAAGAGTAATAAGCCAGGTCCCTCCTCTCTGTAGACATAGATATGACTGAACTCAACAATGTGCTCTGCACAAAAGCAAGCTGCGGCTCACCGTCCATACGATTCCACCTGCGAAAACCACGCAAAACACTACGGCGGTCACTGACGCCGACATGGACACAAAGAAAAATGACAAAACGGGGATTGGAAGGGCGCCCTAAAAATCATTGTGGTGGGGTGAAGGGAGGAGGATGGATCTGGGAAAAGCACCGATGAGACTCCAACTTAATTTTTATCAACCCTAACAGGAATAAAGTAAAACATACATCCGGGGATTGTCTGCAGGCACCAACCCCCTTTTCGGAGGATTGCATCGTCTTCTCTTCTCTCCTTCAAGGGCCACTGGCAGGAAGCGCTGGCAAGGTCCGCAGGCAGCGTTAGCCACCAGGGGCCAGGCCTGCCGCAGAGGAGCCTTCCTCATAGTAGACCCGCCAGCTCTCTGCTCACAGCAGCTGTCCTCAGGGGAAACATTGGGACCACTCTAAATGGGAATTTTTGTTAACTGCACATAACATTTGCATTGCATTCACTAGTTTCTTGCTTCTTCCGAACTGTAATAAAGACTTACAGTTTAAATTTCATCGGTTAAGTGACTCTGTGGCAGACGCCAGGCCTTTGGCCGGGTGGGCCGGAGGGGGGGGCCGACCGCTCCCCTTCTCACCGGCGCTCAGGCCGGGTGGAACTGAGTTTGTGTTGTGAAGTCGTTATGTGTTATGAGTGGTTTGGAAACAATTACATTTCCCCTCCCAGGAAATGATGATTTTCTTGGAACACATGTTGCTCCATTGCTGTGTGACTAAAACATCCCATCTGGTTCGCTTCCTCCGCGGATGCCCCTCCGTTTGCTGTGCAGGTGTCCGCGGGGACATTCCAAGGACAGGAAGTCAGGGCACAGCCACTGTTGCCTCAGTGTCCCCTTTTCTACAGAGGGAGAGGGGTTGCGTAAGAGTTGACGGTAAAGCTGTAGTAACACATAACATTTGCATTGCATTCACTAGTTTCTTGCTTCTTCCGAACTCCCTGTGATGCCTCAAATTAGTTAACGTGGTCCTCACCTCTGCTTTTTATTTATTTTATTTGTAAATTTGTTTTTATTGTTGAGAGTATTACAGATGTCCCCCTTTGTAGAGGGCCCCCCAAGGAAGACACATGGGCATGCTTCCTAAAATATTGTCAGCTGAACCCAAGGTGACTGGCAGAGCCGAGCCTTGGACACACATCTAACCAAGATGGATGTGTTCTCAGCATTGACTCTTCTCTTCACTGCCCAGGTGTTGGGAGTGGGTTTTATTATTGTAAATCCAGCCAAGCACTAGGAATGAATAGGACTCTCCTCCCTCTGACTGGCCCCGCCCTGTGGGAGGGGCCCTGAGGTGGAGCCACGCCCTAGGGTCCCTGACCCTAGGAAGTTCTTTTCATAACGGCAAGCTCCGAGCACGACTGTAGAGTTGGTAAAATGTACCTGTAGGACTTCTCCGTTTCTAGGCTCATCCCTGCTTCTTTGAAAGGGGAGTTACCAGTAATTTATAATTCGCGGGATTTAAGTCACTCCCAGGGACAAACACGGACTCCACCGGGAGCTCCAGGCCCATGGAGCCCTGGTGGGCGGGTCCAGGCAGGCATCCGCCCCAGCTGGCCATTGCCTGAGGCCACGCTGTGTGGGAGCAGCGCCGACGGGGAGAAGTAATTTGCAAAGTAGATAATGCCACGCTTCCGAGTTCTGAGCGACTCGGGACCCCGGTGCACCTCGGTGCAAAGCGGAGATCACCGTTAGCCGACGTGGAGGACGGGACCCACCCTCCAGGGCAGCCCGCCCTTACCTGTGCGGACACCACGGGATGGCTGCGTCTCAGTAAGAACAGGAATGACAACGACCGACTATGTGCAGGGCTGCCGTGAGCACATCACGTGATTCAGTCACTGCCCCACCACCCACCCACCGAGGTGCTGTCCTATCTATCTGAGTCCTCCGGCCGTGGGTGGGTGTGGGGCGCCCTCCAGCGCTGGACGGGCAGGGGAATGGAGCGCACCTGGTCATAGCCATTGCTCAGGGTACCCCAAAGCCCAGCAGCAACACTCATCGCTGGACGCGAAGTTGGTAGGACTGGACGCAGGGGCCCGCCTCCGGCTCAGGCCTCCGGCGTGTGTGAGCGTCTGCCTGGGAGGCTGGACTCATTCCCCCACGACGAGGTCTTTCCGGGCTCCGTGCCCCGGGTCCCAGCGCAGACCCCGGCGTCCTGCGGTGGGCGCCGCCCCTCCCCTGGCAGCAGGCGGAGGCGCTGTGCCCCGGGGGTGCGGGTGGGCGCCGCTTCCTGTGGGCACCGGCCTCCGGTCTGTTAGGCGGCTTCCCTACAGGACGCGGTTTCAATCCCAGCCACGAGGCGGCGCAACAGACCGTTCATGCCCTTTTCTCCCTCTTCTGGCAACTCCCTCTAGTCTAGAGGCAAAATGTGCTTCTCCTAGCATTTAATTTCATAAAACATTTACAAATCAAAATTAAAATGATAAATTATCAGAGGGGAGGGGAGTTGCCCAGCCTCCGAGGACGGAATCGCACCTTGCTAGCTTCATACTTGGGCTTGCTGGAACTGCACGCAGTCTGCAAGAGAGTCATTTTTAAGAAAAAATAAAGGAAAATATTTTGATTTGACCATTCATTTCTGCGCTTTAGAAACTCTGATCACCCCATGTGCAAGCAGCAAATCTTACTAATTAGCCACAGTTGATTGAAGCAAAATTTTAGTAAAAAATAGGACTCTAATTCTACCTTCTTTGAGTAAGAGGAGAAACCCCATGAGCCCAGGGCCTTATCGTGGAGGGGCAGTCGGGGTGAGTGCGTCAGGGGTGCGGGAGTGAAGGTACCTGACCGAGCCCAAGCCTGAGGCCATGGCGGGCGGAGCCGGACACCAGGGCGAAGCGCCCGCCCGCTGCTCAGAGCCCAGGCGCGGCCAGCGGCGCGCTCGGTAAAGGCCGCAGCCGGGTCCGAGTCCGGCCCTGGGATGGCTCCAGAGGCGGCGGAGCGGTCAGACCGCAGCCCCGGGTCAGCGGCCGCGTCTCCGGGTTTACACTCGGTCAGCGTCGGGGCTGCTCCCTCCGCCTGCAGCCGGCCTGTCCCTGCAGCTCTGGCCGCGCCGGAGGGAGGCCCGGAGCGAGCTCGTGTCCACCTGGCGGCCCGGGACCCGGCGCGCTGGGAGCCCAGCTCATGTCACGGTGCAGGCAGCCTCGGCTGGATGACACGGAGACCCTTGGCCTCCGATCATGTAAAGCCAAGTCCCTCCGTGATGGGGCCTCACCCCGTCAGTGGAAGGCCCGGCGGGAGAGAAGGCTGACCCCCGGGAGGAGGGACCTGCTCCCGCCGCCCCGCGCCATCCCGCCCCGGCGCACCGCCATCCCCGACGGAGGCGCGTCTTCTCTCCCTGCGGTGCGCTGGCTGTTTCCCGTCC
>NW_005871375.1:995290-997738 GCF_000147115.1 Myotis lucifugus | reverse complement strand
TTCCCCCCCCCCCCCCCCCCCCCGGCCCCCAGCAGCCGCTTTGGCCACACCCGCAGCCTGCCCACCACTGTCCCGACTCATGGCTGCTGACCCCCACCCTCTGGCTCAGAGAACTCCGCCTGCGAACAGGTTAAAGCCCACCTGAGCCTCTGCCGGAGCCTCCCCTGCCCAGGGCACACACCCGCAGGGCCGCCGCGAGCACCGGGCACGGGCCTCACGTGACTCACTCAGAGGCGGCACAACGGGGTGTAAGTTCTATAACTGAGAAGCCGTAGGATCACTAACACGGCTATTCCTCCCTAAGAAGTCACACAGTTGTATAAACTACTAAGGTAGTCTGCACACAAATAGAAAGATGCGGTACCTGTATTGCTACCTCATTTGGCTTTAGAAAAAACACACCTTTCATTGAACAGAAGTGGAAATGGAATGGGCCCTTCTGGGTGAACTGCATCTCCGATGGGAATGTCAGGAAAGAACGGATTTCACTTCATGTGCAGTGTTCGTAAGATGTGACCATTTAACCTTTTCTCTCAGTCAGATGTTGCTGACTTTATGGAGTTCCAAAAATATATATAAAAACAAAGGAAAACTCAGGCTGAAAATTGGTAACTTTCCAAATCAGAGATAATCCCATAAATCATTGGTATAACATTTAAAGGTGTTTTTTTCTTTAAAAAAGAGCCAAGCCCGGCTGGCGTGGCTCAGTGGTTGAGCGTCAACCTATGAACCAGGAGGTCACGGTTTGCTTTCCGGTCAGGACACGTGCCCGGGTTACAGGCTCAATCCACAGTGTGGGGCGTGCAGGAGGCAGCCAATCAATGATTCTCTCTCATCATTGATGTTTCTATCTCTCTCTCCCTCTTCCTTCCTCTCTAAAAGCAATAAAAATATACATAAAAAAGGGCCAATTGTAGTCACTTATTTTCAATTAAGCTAGTTATTAAGGTATAAAGTCATTTATATAATTTAAAAATACTGTTAAAATATGGTGATGACTAGAGGGAAGAGGGTGGGGGGAGGTGGAGGAGGTAAAGGGAGATAAATGGTGATGGAAGGAGATTTGACTTGGGGTGGTGAATACAATACAATATACAGATGATGTACCATAGAATTACACACCTGAAACCTATATAAATTTATTAACCAACTAGAGGCCCGATACACAAAATTTGTGCAAGAGCAGGCCTTCCTTTCCCGGCTGCCAGCACCGGACTCCCTCTGGCACCTGGGGCCCGGGCTACCCTCGCAGCCCCCGCTTTGTCCAGAAGGTCATCCAGAAGGACGTCCAGTCTAATTAGCATATTACACTTTTATTGTTATACATGTCACCCCAATAAGTTCAATAAAATAAAAATACTGTTAAAATAATTTAACCTTTTTGCTTTCATACCATTTTATTTTACCACTAGAGGCCTGGTGCACGAATTGGTGCCCAGGTGGGGTCCCTCGGCCTGGCCAGCGATCAGGGCTGATAGGGGCTGCGGGAGGTTGGCTGGCTGGGGGGAGGAACCATGGGAGGTTGGCTGGAGCGGGAGGTTGGCTGTGGGAGTGCACTGACCATCAGGGGGCAGCTCCTACATTGAGTGCCTGCCCCCTGGTGGTCAGTGCGCGTCATAGCGACTGGTCGACCAATCGACTGGTCGACTGGTCATTTGGTCACTTAGGCTTTTATATATATAGATAACCTATAGTAACAGACATATTGTGCCATATTTATGTGTGTATTTAAAAATAAATAAGCAAACATTTTATAATATGATGCCTACCTCACTTGTGTGAGAGGCGCCCTCGCATTTTCTCTTGCTTGATTGCTGGTTGGGACCCCCTTACTGGAAGCCATGCCCCCAGAGCCTGCAAGGCTGCCGCTGACAGAGAGAGCTCTGTGCCATCACCCAGAGCTCCGTGGAGATCCTCAGCATTTCCACATTTTCTTCAGGCCATTCTTTTTAAAAAATTGAATAATAATTTATATGCAGTGAAATATATAAATTTTAAGGAACAGTTGGCTCAGTTTTGATAAATGCAGGCACTGTATAACTTTCCGAGCAAGCCAAAAAATTCCGTCACCCACAGAGGTCCTCTCGCCTCTTCCTAGTTGGTCTCCCTCTGACCCCCACAAGAAGGAATCATTTATCTGATCTCAGTCATCATAGAACCATCATCTGACCTTCTCTGACCTTGGTCCCAACCCTGCTCCTGATCCCCTTGCTGGAAGATTCTCCAATTTGTCCAAGTCCTTCTTAAAAATTATTATTTACAATGTGATATGTTAATCCAGATGTAGTTGAAACAATCAAGAAAAATCAATATTATGTTAAAATTTAGGGCAATATCAACCAAACTCCCAGGCCTAAAAACATTGTAAAACTGACTGTTGCTTTCCTTACAGTTGCGCCATTCTAATTTTAGCACAGGCCAGAATCTCATTTTTGTGCTCGCTGAAAT
>NW_005871375.1:961433-995190 GCF_000147115.1 Myotis lucifugus | reverse complement strand
ATTCAGTTAATTTTAAGTTTTGTAATCTAACATATTTTAAACCATTCCTCCTTGCTTTGTGTCATTTGCCAATTTTAAATCACATAGTTTATATCTTCATCAAAATCTTGATGGGAACGAGAGAAGAGAGTCCTGGGAGCCGACCCCACGCCTGCGACCTGTGGCGTCTCATCTCGGCTGCTCTGAGGAGGGGCTCTGCTGGCCTGCCTACTGCCCTCTGCTGTCCCCTTGTCCCACGTCTTTCTGTCTGGATCACCTCTTCTCTCTGTCCACGCCTCCACCCGAGGGGATGACACCCGTCCCAGAGCGGAAACACACATCAGCATGTGGATGTGCCCACTTCACTGCTCAGGTGGCCCTCTCCCCTGCACTCAGGTGGCCGTCTCCCCCGCTCAGGTGGCCCTCTCCCCTGCACTCAGGTGGCCCTCTCCCCTGCACTCAGGTGACCCTCTCCCCCGCTCAGGTGACCCTCTCCCCTGCACTCAGGTGACCCTCTCCCCTGCACTCAGGTGGCCCTCTCCCCTGCACTCAGGTGGCCCTCTCCCCTGCACTCAGGTGACCCTCTCCCCTGCACTCAGGTGACCCTCTCCTCTGCACTCAGGTGGCCCTCTCCTCTGCACTCAGGTGGCCCTCTCCCCTGCACTCAGGTGACCCTCTCCCCCGCTCAGGTGACCCTCTCCCCTGCACTCAGGTGGCCCTCTCCCCTGCACTCAGGTGGCCCTCTCCCCCGCTCAGGTGGCCCTCTCCCCCGCTCAGGTGGCCCTCTCCCCTGCACTCAGGTGGCCCTCTCCCCGCTCAGGTGACCCTCTCCCCTGCACTCAGGTGACCCTCTCCCCCACTCAGGTGACCCTCTCCCCGCTCAGGTGGCCCTCTCCCCTGCACTCAGGTGACCCTCTCCCCCACTCAGGTGACCCTCTCCCTGCACTCAGGTGGCCCTCTCCTCTGCACTCAGGTGGCCCTCTCCCCGCTCAGGTGGCCCTCTCCCCCGCTCAGGTGGCCCTCTCCCCTGCACTCAGGTTTGTTATCACCCTACCTCCACGCCATCCTGTCCAAAGTCTGTCACCTCACACGACCTCATCCCATGCAGAGTCTCTCTCCACCTGCTCGCCCTGCACCTTCCTGGTTTGCAAATGCCATCCCATCTCTTCCTGCTCCTCAGGCTCAGGCGTGGTGGCATCCTGACTCCCCCCGCTGGCACACAGCCCACCAGCCAATGCCGGGCTCTCCCCTCCAGATCCAGCCAATATTTGGCCATTTATTTCTTTTCTTTTCTTTTTAAAATATGGAATGCTTCACGAATTTGCGTGTCATCCTTGCGCAGGGGGGCCATGCTAATCTTCTCTGTATCATTCCAGTTTTAGTGTATGTGCTGCCGAAGCGAGAACCATTTGGCCATTTCTGAACAGTTCGGCTCCCACGGCTCTGGGTCGGGTCTGTGTCACCTCTTGCATAGATGGTCACGGCAACTCCTACTGGGCCTTCCTCGGGCCTGTTTCCCAGGCAGCAGGAAGAATGGCATTTCCCAAACTGCTCTTAAATAGGTCACCTTCTGCCCAAGGCCTGCAGTGGCCTCACTTCACAGCACCACCCAGTCTGCACCGAGTCTCCACGCCTGCCTCCCCTCTTCCCCATTGCTCTGCCTGGCTCCCGCCTCCCAGCACCGGGCTTCCAGGCTTCCGGCCCTCCTTCCACCTCTCCCCCTTTCTTCCCCTCTCCAGTCTGCAGGGCTCACTCCCCCCTCCTCTCTCCAGTCTGCAGGGCCCCCTGCCCCGCCTCTCCAGTCAGCACTGCATCAGGACCAGCTCCATCTTCCTTCTTCTGAACCTGCTTCCTTTGTTCATGGCACTATGCCCTTCACACGTTACATGTTTATTTTTCATTTTCCTCCTTTGGAGTTTAAGCTCTGCATGTGCTGGTATTTGCTGTAAAATACTGTATTCTCAGTGGCTGAAATAGTCCCAGGAGGTACAAAACACAGCAGGAACTTAATAAATAACTGTGAATGAATTAAGTAGGTGGATCCCACACAGAACCAATTGTTAGGAGAAAAACCTCAAATCCAGTGTACTTTTAAGAAGAGGGTGCTAGGTTCCAGTCAAGATGGCGGCATAGGTAAACTCAGTACTCGCATCTTCCCACACCACACAAAAATTACAACTAAAATACAGAACAATCATCATTCAGAACCTGCAATCTAACTGAATGGAAGTTCTGCAACTGGGGAATTAAAGAAGAAGCACTGAGACTGGTAGGAGGGGTAGAGATGTGGGGGGAACTGCTGAACCATGGGTCTGACACCCATGTGTGGAAGATTTAAAATCAGGAAGGAAATTTTGGCTGTGGAAGTTTCCCTGAGGAATGAGGGGGTCCCTGCTCCAAACCAGCCCCTCCCCCTCCCCCCCAGCTCAGGATTCCAGTACCTCGAAGAGAAGTCCCCACAACTTCTGGCTGTAAAAACCAGCAGGGAGTGTGACTTAGTGAATGGAGGCTGCTGGAGTCCCAGGCAGTTCCCTTAAAGGGCCTGGAATCACTCCCTCAGAGCTCCAGCTTGCAAGGAACCTGGGACATTCGGGGAGGAACTAACTTGCCTGGAATCAGGGCAAGAGCTGGAGGGGCAGCTTTCTCCAAGACAGAGGCCTAGCAGAGGCCACTGTTCCTTTGCTGAGCCCTCCCTGTCACAGAGCTGACAGTCAAGGCTCCATATCTGAATCTCCATCAATCTGGCTCACACTTTTAACCCTGCCTGGTGATTCCCTGAGGCCCTGCCCCTCCCTGCTTGCAGGCTCATCCAAGCCATATCCAGTGGCGTTTCCATACAACTGGCCTCTCTTGCCTCATGCTTCAGACTTTCCTAAAATCTCTCAAACAAGCAGCAGCTGGCCTCAACATACCCTGTACCTCTCAGTAAGTGGCCCCAGGCCCAGCTCTGGTGGCAGCCTGCCCTGGTTCATGGCTTGGCCTCTCCTGGGCACCTCCAAGCCCAACATAAGTAGCAGCCATCTGAAGACTGCTTTCTAGCTCAGGCAGGGTACAGTAAGTGGTTGACTTTGTACTTCCCAGTGTACCAGGTGGTCACTTCAACCACATCAGATTACAACTGTACCACCTCCACGAGTGACACAAACTGTAGAGAGCGCCTGGGAAGGCACATGAGCGTTTCTTTAATTATTGTCAGCTGAATCCAATGGCGTTGGCAGAGCCACGTACTGGAAACACAACTTGCCAGAGGCAGGTGTGTTGTCAGCCTGACCTTCAGCTCAGGCACCAGGGGGTGGGTTTCATTATCTAAATTCAGCCAAGCACCAGGAACAAACACGATGATTATCCGGGCCCACCCAGAAGTGACGATTACAAAGAAGCCACAAAAATGCACATAATCTCCTATGTCTTGGGCTTTAGTAAAACTTCCAGTATTTTGCTGTATAAAATAAATGTGCTGTATCGGCTCTGGGTCACAGTCTCTCCATCAGAGGACAGCTGTCCCACCCGGCCCCAGCTTTTTCCTTCTATCTCTGTGTCTGTCTCTTCTTTCATTTTCTCAATCCCCAGCCGCCCCTACTCAGGAACCAGACCACTCTCTAGCCATGCTGGATGTGGAAAAGAGAGAAATATTTATAACAAACAAGGGGTGGACTCGGTGAGCACCAAAGCCCCCACTGTAACAAGGCCTGCTCCATAGGGTTGGCTCCTACACATCAGCTCTTCCACTGTAGTCGCAGCTGATCCTTGCTACTGATTGGCCTGGGGGTCAATTCCTCCCAGTGACACCAACATAAATCAAGGCTCAACTACAATATGACAGTGCACACAGCTCACACAGGGGTGCACCTGGAGTGCCCAGATCAGGTGACAGGGGAGGCTGAGCCACTGGGCCCTCCAGGACATCTACTACACAAGGCCACTGTACCTAGTTTGGGAGATTTAGCAGATCTACCTAATACATAGAAACAAACACAGAAAAGCAGCAAAATGTGGAGACAAAGAAACATGTCAAAGAGAATCCCAAACAAGATAAATCCAAAGAGGCCTACACCAAGACACATGATAACTAAAATGCCAAAGGTTAAAGACAAAGAGAGAATCTTAAAAGCAGCAAGGGAAAAACAGTTAGTTACCTACAAGGGAGTGCCCATCTGACTGTCATCTGATTTCTCAATAGAAACTTTGCAGGCCAGAAGGGAGTGGCAAGAAAATATTCAAAGTGATGAAAAGCAAGGACCTACAACCAAGATTACTCTACTCACCAAAGCTATCATTTAGAATTGAGGGTCAGATAAAGAGCTTCACAGATAAGAAAAAGCTAAAGGAGTTCATCACCACCAAACCAGTACTACATAAAATATTAAAGGATCTTCTTTAAGAATAAGAAGAGAAAAAAAAATCAAGAATAGGAATAATAAAATAGCAGTATATACATATCTATCAACAATTGAATCTAAAATTCAAAATAAATGAACAAGCAGAACAGAAACACAACATTTTTGACAGTTGCCAAATGGGAGGGGTGTGGGGGGATGGGTGAAAAAGGTGAAGGGATTTAGAAGTACAAATTAGTCATAGCCCATCGACACAGACAATAGACAGGTGAAGGCCTGGGATGGGGTGGGAGTGGGTGGATGGGGACAAAGGGGGGAAAATGGGGGACATCTGTAATTCTCTCAACAATAAAATAAATTAAAAAATAAAATATATCGAGGTAAAAAAAAGGGCGCTAAAATGAAAAACATTCAAAAAGTTAAAACTTTGCTATGCATTTTTATAGCCTCTAAATTAGAATTGGGCATCAAAAAGTTTCGCTCAGGAGCATCTGTAACAGGAGACAGGGTAGGCAGGGCTCTCTGATCGTCAGGCCCTGCAGAGGAAGTTTGGGCCACCTGTCAAGGCCCACACACATCCAACAACACAAGGGGAGGACGGAAGATGGAGCAGCAGACAGACGCAGGGTCTGATGGTGTTTAAATGGCGCAGGAAGAGCCCGAGGAAGTCTTTCTCTTTGGCCCTTCAGGAGAGAGAGGCTTCCAAAGAATAAGGCATCTGCTGAGGGGAGACCCAGCGTTTATTTGACTCTAGTTCCACATAAATTCTCCAGATCATTTTGATTTTGTTAACACGTAGGGAGAAAACCATAAATATTGCGTACAGCAAGAGCTTAGACTTTACAGAGAAACAGTGATGGTGTCTTTCTACCCATCGTGAAGCACTTGCCTTGAACAGGTCGATGTTGTTGAGGATGCTGAAGTTCATGTCCACGGCGAGGGCTGACTGCATGGCGGCGGGCAGGGCCTCGAGCAGGTCCGACTCGTCTTGGTAAAGGTGAACACATCCACCCACAGGGTAGAATAGTTAATGGAAAACATCAGCCAAGTATGAGGGAAAACAAAACTGAACAAAATGCCAACTCTTTCTCTAAGTAGCGAGTGGCATCAAATTCTATGCTCATGACGCCTACTGGCCACACTGCCCAGCCCAGCGGCACCATGACCTTACTGTGGACGATATAACAGTTCTGAATAAACCAGAACCTGTGTTTGCTGAAACTTTAAATACAGTTAAGTGGCCACGGGGCAACGGCTAGTGAACAGACAGGCGGGGGTGGGATAGTCTAGTTCCTGTTGTCTGAACCTGAGGATCAGGCAGCGCAGGGGTGAGCAGGTGATGGCAACCTCTACGGGCGCCTGAAGGCTCAGGGCTCTGTCCTCCTTATGTGACCCTGTGGCAACCCTAAGGGTACGCTCTCATCCCTGCTCTGCGGAAAGAGGGAACAGAACAGAACAATGCTCAGAGGCTGCTCAGAGGCATCACTGGGGGTGGCTCCGCGGGGAACGGGACCTAAAGAAGAAATGTGGCGACGAAATTCCAGTTACTGCTGTTTCCTTGCTTATCCACTCAGTGAAGAACGTGGATATATGGACAGGTTCCTACCTGTGAATGAAATGATGGGCTGGTAGAACGTTCCATAAACAAAACCACCCATTCTCGTGTGTAGTATGCTACCAGTTTCTGAGAGTTATCGTTTTTGACATTTTCTTATAACCATTTAGAACAATCGCTGTGTTATATCCTTATACTAGAGGCCTGGTGCACAAAAATTTGTGCACTGGGGGGGGGGGTCCCTTAGCCCGGCCTGTGCCCTCTCGCAGTCTGGGACCCCTTGGGGGATAACCACCTGCTGGCTTAGGCCTGCTCCCCGGGGGATTGGGCCTAAGATGGCAATCAGACATCCCTCTGGCAGCCTGGCAGCCCTCCCCCACTTGCCAGCGGGGAGCAGACCTAAGCTGCAGTCGGACATCCTTAGAGCTGCTGAGGAGGCAGGAGAGGCTCCCACCACCACTGCTGTACTGGCAGCTATCAGCCTGGCTTGTGGCTGAGCAGAGCTCCCCCTGTGGGAGCGCACTGACCACCAGAGGGCAGCTCTTGCATTGAGCATCTGTCCCCTGGTGGTCAGTGTGTGTCATAGTGACCAGTCATTCCCAGTCTTTCTGCTGTTAGGGTCAGTTTGCATATTATCCTTTTACTATATAGGATAGAGGCCTGGTGCACGGGTGGGGGCCAGCTGGTTTGCCCTGAAGGGTGTCCCGGATCAGGGTGGGGGTCCCGCTTGGGTGCCTGGCCAGCCTGGGTGAGGGGCTGAGGGCCGTTTTCAGGCTGGCAGGTGACTGAAGCTCCCAGCCTCTCTCCTTTTTTTCTTTTTTTTTTTTAATTCTGGGATTTATTTACCTTCTATAATTGAAACTTTGTTGCCGTCACTGGAGCTGAGAGCGGCCTACTAAAAGCAGGTATCTGGGGTTTGTTTAGCTTCTATAATTGAAACATTGTTGCTTTCGGAGCTCAGAGCCGGGCTGCGGCAGGCGGGGAACCTTGGCTTCCTCCATCACTGGAGCAAGCAAGCTTCCTGCTCGCTTCAGTTGTGTGGCTGCCGGCCGCCATCTTTGTTGGCGGTTAATTTGCATATCGCCCTGATTAGCCAATGGAAAGCATAGTGAAGGTACGGTCAATTACCCTTTTTGTCTTTTATTAGATAGGATTGCTTCTAGTGTTGGTTCTAAATATGAAGACCCCTTCTATAAAGGATAGCCCCTTGTCTCGGGAGGGTTGTGTCCCGTTCCCTAGGCAGGAGTGGTGCCCCCGAGAAGAGAGGGGAGCTGCCAGCAACCACACTTCCCCCAGAGGGATGGGGTGGTCTCAGCCTTCAGATTCAGGGAGAGGCTCTGCGGGCAGAGAGGGGGAGGGAGCGCAGTGTCCTACTCTAACCAGTGGCTCTTACCTGCTCCCAAGAACCTTTGATGGAGAATCGCAGTGTGATTTGCACTTAAACACTTTTTTTGCTTCTCAGTGGCACTAACTCCCCCATTTTATATGGGAGGGAACAAACTAAGAGTTGAATCTGGTTATTGTCAATGAGCACATCACCTTCTGCTTTATGTCGTCTCATCATGACTGTGATGCAGCATCTGCCTAACAGTCTCCCAGGACTTCGCGGGTCTCTGCAAGGCGGTGCCCTGCGCAGCCGCCCGGAGCTGGTTTGAGTGCTGCGCTCGGAGGAGGCAGTGGTGGCCCAGGGTCCTCAGGGGCCACGCAGGGATCTGCTGGCTCTTGAGCCCTTGGCCAACGTTTTCAGTTGGGGGCCCCCATTCCCTGTGTCCTAAGCGGGGTTGAAGGCACCCAATTTCCCAAATGCTATGAGGAAATGCGGGTGGCACCTGTCCCCGGCTGCTGCGGAATAAAATCAGTGTTTCTCTCCCAGGATCTGCAGAACCAGTAAGCAGGGGCTGGGTAGTTAAGAAAAAACACACAAAGGCCCTGGCCCGTCAGTGACACCTTAGAGGTCACTGAGCTGTTTCCCAACCTCCTGCTCCAAGCCGGTGGCTTCCCCATGGCCCCCTGAACGCCCGTCACAGGACATGGTGGGGGATGTAGGAACTTGCCCCGCTTACCCAGCATCCTCCGAGAGTGCCCGCTTACCCAGCATCCTCCGAGAGTGCCCGCTTACCCAGCATCCTCTCAGAGTGCCCCCCTTACCCAGCATCCTCCAAGAGTGCCCGTTTACCCAGCATCCTCTCAGAGTGCCCACTTACCCAGCATCCTCTGCGCGTCCCACGTGTACTCAGCATCCTCTCAGAGTGCCCACTTACCCAGCATCCTCTGCGCGTCCCACGTGTACTCATACCAGGCCTGGACGCGGGCCCGCACTCGCCTGGGGATGGCGTAGGAGTGCATGTAGGTGACCGTGCGATCCAGGCTGGCCCGGAAGTTGTTCTGCGCAGCCGTGGCGGCTCCGATGACATCGCGCATCTGGAAGCAGAGCCCGGTCAGCCGGCCCGCACCCCGTTCCTGGCAACTGGACTTCTAACCCGATTCTGGTCCGGTTCCCAGCGCTGACATAAATCACTGGGCAGGTCCTCACCCGAACGAACAGTGCGCTGTGTTTTCTCCCGCGGGCGTGAAGGGCGTGGCCGCACGCAGTTCTCTGCCGCCAGGAGGCGGGTGGTTGGAAACCATCCCCCGCGTGCGCGCCAGGAGTGCAAGCCCAGCCGGCTCCCCGGGCGGCCTGGCTAGTCTGTTTGGGGGTCTCCTTGAACCCCCTCTTCGATTTCCCGTGGGTCGGGGCTCCAGGCCCCTGGGCCCGCAGCCTTGGCCTTCCTGGGCGGCGCCCACACCGGAGCCGGCCCCACCCCGCTCCAGGCGCCGGGCAGACGCTGCACGTGCAGACCCGCAGCACCGGGCGCTGCCAGCTTCTGTGCGGACGGTGGGCTCCCCGAGACCCCGCAGGTGAAAGCCGACCTTAGGCCTCACACAGACAGTGCAGCTGGACTCTCACAGAGGGAAGCCAGCGGCGGAAACTGGCGTTGATGGGGGGCTTAGCAGGGGCGGTGAAGAGGGGGCCCACTTCCACCCGCACTGGCCGGGCTCAGTCCTCCTCGCAGCCATCCTTTCCTGCTCAAGGAGAAATGGCTCCTCCCTGAGGTCGGCTCAAAGGGCTGTTCTGGGACGCCTTCCTCACATGTCATTTCAGAATCATAGGCTCGCCCTGGCTGGCGTGGCTCAGTGGGTAGAGCATCGGCCTGCGGACTGAAGGGTCCCAGGTTTGATTCCAGTCAAGGGCACGTGCGGGGGTTGCGGGCTAGGTCCCCAGCAGGGGGCGTGCAGGAGGCAGCCGATCAATGATTCCCTCTCATCACTGATGTTTCTATCTCTCTCTCCCTCTCCCTATCTATCTATCATCTATCTATCTATCTATCTATCTATCTATCATCTATCTATCTATCTATCTATCTAAACAATTCTTAGACCCTGGTACTTGTCAGCTCTGAGCAGCTGTGCAGGAGTCAACTGGACACCTGCACCTCAGCCTGACTTACTCCCAGGGTCTCTTCCCAACGTTCCGCAGGGCCTCCTTCCCTCACTCCTTTCTCCAAGCTGCTCTTGACAAATGGTGACCATGACCGAGCCCTCGGAGGCTGGGTTGGGAAATTTAATAGAGTTTTAAATTGGGAACCAAGTTCCATTAAAAGCATTATCGAGCCGTGTTGAAGGCCCAGCACTGGCAGCGACAGGAATCTGAGTGGCTCATGCGCTGGGTTTGTTGGTGCAGGAGTTGAGGTTGACCCGAATCCATCCTGTGCTCCAGGTGAGGGAGGGTATGAGGTGTGAGGGGGAGTGTGGGTCTCTGGGGTTGAAGGGTAGAGGCCTGCAGTAAACTGTGGCATGTCTTGGTTATAGGTGGGTTGTGAACGAGCCATGCTTCTGTCCAGGCCCTCCTAGGTGTGTGTCCAGCTCTCATCACCTTTGCTCACGATGAGAGTTCAAGGCACAGCCTCCACCTCCTGCCTCAGTCTTGCCCTGGGGCTCTGGTTCTGCATTTCCAGCAGCGAGGCATTTCTTCCCATTCCTGTCGGAATCTCAGTCAACAGAAAGGCAGGTGGGGTGGTGTGTACGCACCGCTTCTCAAACCTCCCGTGCACAGGAACCACCCGAAGGTCTTCTTACAGTAAAGACGTCCGCTCCTTGGGTCTTGGCCTGCGTCCAGCCTGAATCTGACTTTCCCAGGAGACTCTGCTGCTGGTTGAGGATACATCTGAGTAGCAAGAATGCAGTGGGGCCTTGACTTATGAGTTTAATTTGTTCCGTGATGGAGCTCGTAACTCAAATTACTCGTACGTCAAATCAATTGTGAACGAGTGAGACACGTGATGCTGGGCTGATGTTGTGGTGTTCACTGTGATGTTCACTGCGCCAACTAGCGGTGGGGTATCTGAAGCTGGCTCGTAACCCGAATTTTAGCTCGCAACTCAAAGCAAAAAATCGGCCAAGAGACAGCTCGTATCTCGAAAAACTCGTTAGTCGGGACACTTGTAAGTCAAGGTCCCACTGTACTGACCTGGAGCCAGACCGTGTTGAATCTTGTAAACATTGCCTTGGACATAGAGAGTGCTGAGCACATGCTGGATTCTGCTGTTAGTACCAATAGTACGTTACATGGCTGCAGCTTATGACTGCATACATTACACATGTGAATCTGAATTGTACTTCTCTCGAAACCTACCTGTGACTTCCAATCATCGTTAATGCAACCTCCCAGCCACTAAAGTTCTCTTTCAGACACACAGCTGTTAACTGCTTGGTGTTCATCTTCTCAAACCTAACTGTTTTCCACAGCCTCCCTCCTCTCTGTTATCTTCTCAAACCTAACTGTTTTCCACAGCCTCCCTCCTCTCTGTTACCAGGCTCAGGCTGTGTGTCTGATGCTTTGATATATGGGGACCACCCCTTCCAGAGTTAGCTAATTCCTGGAGTTGGCAAAAAACTATCCGGGGTGTGCACCTTCCAGATGCAGACTGACCAGTGTGAGCCTTCCTTCCTGGGCACTCACAGCCCCTTCACTGTTCGCCTGCCTTCCTCACCCCAGGGCGGGGCCAGACTATTAGAGGCAGCTCTCACTCCCCAGAGCCACAATATCACCTGACTCCTAACCCCACTTACCTGCTCCCACCCTGGCCCTGCCTCCTGTGGCCACCTGTGTGACCCGTCCTCTGGGATCTGTTTGTAAAACGATGTTTTGATGCCAGTTGCATCCTGGTCTGTTGTCCTCACCTTACCTAAGTAATAATAAAACCTACATTTCAAAAAGTACCACCCCTCCAATTTATGTTATATTTTGGTTAACCTTTCTTTCTTTCTTTCTTTTTTTGGTAATTCAATTCTTTATTAAGGAAATTTGATTCTTTTGTTACAACTTTTTAGATTTGTGTTTGCAAACATTTAACATGGGGGTGGGAAGGAGAAACCAAGAACAACCCACACCACCCTTTATCTTCCCCAGCTTCTGGCAGAAGCAGGACCTAGAATAGGGCTCCAGCCGAAACCGGTTTGGCTCAGTGGATAGAAAGGCCTGCGGACTGAAAGGTCCCAGGTTCGATTCCGGTCAAGGGCATGTACCTGGGTTGCGGGCACATCCCCAGTAGGGGGATGTGCAGGAGGCGGCTGATTGATGTTTCTCTCTCATCGATGTTTCTGACTCTCTATCTCTCTCCCTTCCACTCTGTAAAAAATCAATAAAATATATTTAAAAAAATAGAATAGGGCTCCAGACAGGGGTTTTCACTTGAACCTTGCCTGGCTCACGCTCCGGGCCCCGAAATGCCTTCATAACCTGGGACCCGGGCTCTGGATAGCGTTGGGGGAGCTCTGAGTCGCTGCCTCCTAGACTGTGTTGGGGAACAGCTGGGTCGCCTTCTCTTGAACAGTGTTGGGGGATCACTGGGTCGCCTTCTCGCGGACAGCGTCGGGAGAGGCCTGGACTGCAGCTACCCAGACTGCAGTGGAGAATTCCTGGGCTCGGCCTGCTGGGCAGCGTTCTTCCAGGAGCCTTGTGCTTGAGTTGGCGGTGATAGTGAGCCAAGTTCATGATCATCTCGGACACATCCTTTCGGTAAGGAGGCCGACCCAATAGCAAGATCTCAGCCTCGCTTTCAGGGTCCCGCTGATGAATGCGAAGCAGCGTCGGCGACACACACTCGACGTGCGGAATGTGCTCTCTGCTGGGCCGAAGATCTTCCACCAGCCTCGCCTCGAGGTGACCTGTCTGCGGGCTCTTGGGGTTCTCCGTGTGCAACCAGGAGTGCTGCTTCGCGGTCACCCAGCACCGGAATGGCGCCCCTCCCCGCTGCTCTGGTTGCACGAGCTGGGAAAGGCTTGGCGGCGGCCATGCTGCGGCGGGCCACGCGGAGATGCTGCTGTAGATGCAAGTGGCCTGGCTACGGCCTGGCTAATCTTTCTTGAATCTCTTCTTCATTCAAAATCCTCCCCTGGCCGACTTCCCATTGCTTTTAGGATAAAGTCAGTATCTTTGCCTGAACATTCAGAGCCCTAAACCAGCTCATCCCTACACACACCTCTAACCTCAGTCACAAGTGTCCCTCCCTCCATCCTTCTGGTACCTGTTCTACTTCCCCAGCACAGCCTGTGCTCATCACTGCCCATCAGATGGACGAAACCACCCACCTGTAAGTACTGACTCTTACCTGCTTTTTAAGATGTTTCAACAAATTCTCCTCCAAGGAACCTCCTGGGAAGCACCCCCTTTCTGAGCGAATACAGAGTTTTCCAACTTCCCTCTGGTCTTAAGAAGGGCAAGTCCTTGCCACGCATAGAGGTAGGAGCTGAGTGTTGACTATGGGTGGTCAGCTTCAGGTGTTATAGAGAATAGTGCTTATTGTTAAGTTTTGTTACAGCACGGGTTTTATTCACACCATGGTGAGTGAGGTGAGCGGGAATACCACTCTGTGATGTTCTTTGACTCTACCCAGCACACAGATCTCAACATGGCTTTTTACTCTCAAATGTGCAGTGTGAAGTACCTTCCGAGAGGTGTAACTCTGCAGATGCTCTGCTGTTGAGCTTTTTGTTTCTTGTGAATCTGGGAATCCGCGAAGATATTGGGCTCTGTCTCTTGCAAATGCCAACCGCCTCGCAATAGTTACTTATGCATCTGCTTTGCTTTCCTTCGAGACTGTGGCTCCTTGAGAACAAAGACAGGAGCTGCCACAATGAACACTGATGAACCGATGGCTTCTTAATTAAGTTAATTTGGGCGGCATTTGCTGACCTCCCCATTATATGACCTCTGAAGTGGATTTTAGCCCCCCCCTTTTAAAAAATATGTACTTTTATTGATTTGAGAGAGAAAGGAAGGGAGAGGGAAAGAGAGAGAGAAGCATCAATGATGAGAGAGAATCATCAATTGACGGCCTCCTGCATGCCTTCTGCTGGGGATCTAGCCCGCAATCCGGGCATATGCCCTGACCTGGAATCCAACTGTGACCTCCTGGTTTGTAGATCAACCCTCAACACCAACCCACGCTGGCCAGGCTAGCCTGGGTCAATGGCAATACTTAATGTTTAAGTAAAAGGTTTTGGGGGAGCTCAGGTAAAAGTAGGAAGTTACTTTGGAAACATGCCTTTCTCTGTGAGTCTAACCCAATGCTCTGTGCACACAGGTCCCCAATAGACTTGATGCTTTGAAAACAGAAAGGCCCATCCCATCCTCCTCTGATTCACGAACGTAGATGAGGGTTAGTTTGAAAAGAGCACCACACAGATTCTGATTTTTCCTGCGAAGTTGACAGAGGTGCACATGCTTTCCCAGTGACAGCATCATGTACCTGGTTTTCTCATCTTGACTGACCTGACCAATCAAGCTGGAGACCACGAAAACTCCCAGGAAAAAGTTCAGCAGCTGAAACACAATTTCGAATAAAGTTTGTGGTTCTGGAAGACCCCCAATGGTAATCAAACTTCGGACTGCCCAGTAATAACATCTCAGATACCTGAGAAAAGAGAAAATACACATTTTGCTTTCTACTCTAACATTAAAATATCACTGTGCTTGGGAACATAGATCGCCACCACATTATAACACACATCCTCCTGATCAAGATTTCTTTCCACGGCAGCATTGGGAAGTATCACATGTTCTAATGTCAACTTCTTCTTCTTCTTATTTTAAACTAGTGCCCTGGTGCATGGATTCGTGCACATTGAAAGGAAATTAATTAGAAGGTGGCTGACAGGGTGGGACTGGGTGAGATGGGTTGGACACACCCTGGAGCCAACCTCCTGCAGTCCCTCCTTGGCTGGCTGGCTGCACCTGGGGCGGCCGTGTGGCTCGAAGGGTGTCTGCGGAGTGAGCGGGGTCCCTCCAGCAGGTGGGGTCCCTCGGCCTGGCTTGCAGGGATCAGGCTGAAACTGGCTCTCTGATATCCCCCAAGGGGTCCCAGATTTCGAGAGGGCAGTTCTCAGGTGACACACCCTGGAATCGGACTCCCTCCTCTCTGGTTTCGGGGTGCATCACCTGAGAACCGCCTCTGCCAAGTCACCACAGCTCGGCAGCTCCTGTGTTGAACGTCTGTCCCCTGGTGGTCAGTGCACATCATAGCTACTGGTTGGACGGTTGGATGGTTGCTTAGCCTTTTATATATAGAGATATTTTGCTCTGGCCAGTTTTGCTCAGTGGCTAGAGTGTCGGCCCATGGAACAAAGGGTCTTGGGTTAGATTCTTGATCAAGGGCATGTACTTCAGTTGCAGGTTCCATCCCTGGAACCTGTGGGAAGCAACTAATCGATGTTTGTGTGTCTCTCTCTTTCTCTCACTCTCTCCCCCTCCCTCCCTTGTACTCTCTCAAAAAATCAATGGGAAAATATCCTCAGGTGAGGATTAACAGAGACATTTTTAAAAAATTGATAAAGAGAAAGAGAGAGAGAGAGAGAGAGAGAGAGAGAGAGAAACATGGATCAGCTGCCTCCTGCATGCCCCCTTCCAGGGATCTAGCCTGAAACCTGGGCAAGTGCCCTGAGCAGGAATTGAACCAGTAACCTTTCAGTGCACAAAGGACACCCAACCAACTGAGCCACCCAGCTGGGGCTAATGTCACCTATTGATAAACGTTGTGAAATGATGCAACAAACCCAAGGAGGGTGTCTACTAAGCGGTTCCTCTTATCTCTTGCTGCAAAACAAATCACTCCAAAATGTGATGCTATAAACCAACAACTATCTCGTTAGGCTCATACTCTGTGGCCCAGGCACTCATGCCAAGCCCAGCAGAGATGGGTCCTCTGTGCCCGTGAGGAGTGGGCCCCGGGGGGGCAGGGTGCTGGAGAGAGCTGGAAAGACTTGACTGAGGCCAGGTGTCTGGGCCTGGATCCTGTGCCTTGCTTGGTCCTCTGCTCTGTCTGCTTGGAGCGCTGGGAGGTATTAGCAGACACAGACTGGTCTCCACCCCGGCTCCTGGGTCAGGGCTCCTGACACCTGTGATTTCCTGGGCGACAGGGGTGTTTCTTTGTCCTAAGGAGGTGACTCTGGGTGGGCTCCTGGATGAGGCTGGTCACTGGAAGGTCCACGCCATGATTAGAAGCTTGGAATGTTCTTTAAAAAATTTTTTTGAAGGCTTTAAATTTCATTTCATTTTTATTGATTAATTTTTAGAGAGAGAAAGGGGAAGGGAGGGAGAGAAAGATTCATTTGTTGTTCCCTTGATTCATACATTCGTTGGTTGATTCTTGTATGTGCCCTGACTGGGGATTGAGCCTGCACCTTTGGCGTATGGGGACGATGCTCTAAACTAACTGAGCTATCTGGCCAGGGTGAAGCTTGGAATTTTCACCAGATCTAGAAAGAAATCACTCATTTTGAAATTCAATACCTTTTGAAGTACTTGAGTTGTGGGTTTTTTTGTTTGTTTGTTTTTGTAACTTGGCAGATATAGGAAGAGAAAGGCAATGAGTCATTGGTAGGTTGGAAACCACTGTGCCAAGAGGGTGAAGATGCCATCACTGCAATTTCTTCCAGCAGCTTCCTTGGGCTTAGTACTATCACAGTGAACTTGGATGTTAAAGAGAACCAGCTTGAAGAAGTATGGGATGAATTTTATGGATTGCGTTTTAACTTTCAAATTTATCATTTCCTGTTACCTGCACCTATGTGTCTTTTTAAATTAAGGAACTTTATTTTTAAATTTTTCTTGTTGAAAGTATTACATATGTCCCCTCTGCCCCACTGACCTCTTCTAGCCCATCCCGCCCCCACCCCAGGCCCTCATCACCCTCTGGTCTGTGTCCCCTGAAGCCAATACTGCCCAGCAGTGGGGAGGGCCGGCTCCCCTCCCTGTGTGACCCGCTCCGACACGTGTCGGGACTCCCGTGCCCTCCTCCGTCACCCGGTGCGAGCAGGGACAAGCATGTGAATTACTCTCTCGTTTTCTTGTTTTCCATGTTAAATACCGCTCCCCTGTGCAGCTCAGGCGCTGGCTTACACTATTGTGTGTGTATGAATAGTCTGTGTGCTAATTGGAGGTTTTCTGCCCTGATGCCCTGGGATTTGAGGATTCTTTTCTGTCATGTCTTATATCCAGACATGCACAACCAAAGGTAAGATTTGTAACTTAATTAGGTGGTATCTTACGGATATTCTAGGATTAGCGTAGTGACCCAGTGCTTCCGCCTCCCTCTGCTCACGGAACTCTGCAGCCTGGTGGTCTGATTGCATCTGAAGGGGCCGCGTGTCTGGGTAAAGGCTGGTCTACCTGGGCTTTGGCCAGGGTCTGAGCTGAAGTATCTGGGGGACTCCGGGGAGACGCCCTCACGGACCTGGGCCTGCGTCTCCTGTGAGAGACAGGGCTGTTACCCTCGGCTTCCCCAGCCCCCGGCGGGCGGCAACCCTTCCTCACGTCCTCCGCCGTCGTCCCCAGGGGACCCTGGCGCTCCCCTTTCCTGTGAAGACCCGTGTGCTAGGCATCGGGGCTTGGGGTGTGCTGAGAGCTTTGGGCATATTGGGGAGTTTATGTCAGAAGAGAAATAAATATATGTATTCAGGGGAACCAGGGAACCTTACCTGGTCATGCTTTCCCTTGGCTAAGCCCTGTCCTTGCCCCTGAGCTTTCTAAGGCAGGATGCCCTCTCACCATACAAATGGAAGGGACTTCTTGTCTCTTCTTGAAGCGCACGGTGTCAGTCTGGTGAGGGTTCACGGGGCAGCAGCAAACTTGGTTCTATTTTAAATGTGCCCTGCGCCGACTTAGGTCACAGTCTGCCGCCTGGTCCTCGCGAGGGCAAAGTTTACCAGCCCAGTGGCCTCGGGAGCACCCTTCCATTTAGGGGTCATCACACACCACAGAAGGAGCAGCCATGCCCCTAAGGGCCCCATGCAGATTGTCCTGGAATATGTGAGCATGCCGCTGCTAGAGGCATTTCTCCGTAGGACGGCAACCCGTGCCCTGGCTGGCCCCGGGATGGGAAGCTTTGGTTCTGAGAGTCTCCTGGCTACACAGCAGTGTCGGCGCCTGGGGGGAAAGGCAGTGCTTGCCTTCACGGAGGTGGCTGGGGGGAACCGCTGCTGGGAAGTGTGAGACCTGCTTCCTGGCTAGGGAGTGATCCCTTTTGTAATTCTTCTGTGAGGCAGTAAGAGGAACAGGTGGTTTCTAATTATTCCGTGCAAGGTTCCATTTACAGCCATTGAATCCAGCCTGTCAGCTACGTTCTCACGTTTTCTGTCCTCACTAACTGTTCTTGTTTCAGACCAGTGGTTCTCAACCTTGGCTGCACATTAGAATCACCTGGGAATCTTTTTAAAATCCTGATTTCTGGGCCTCATCTTCCGGAAATTCTATTTCTTTGTTACTAATGTTGTGGCCCCACCCCATAACAAAGAAACAGAATTTCCAAAGGATGAGGCCCAGAAATCAGGATTTTAAAAAGATTCCCAGGTGATTCTAATGTGCAGCCAAGGTTGAGAACCACTGTTTCAGACCAATCAACAGTCACGTGTCACCGTCCACACTTTGATGGTGTTTTTGCTGATTTCTCTTCCTTGTATTCATTTTTGCTATATGAGTTTCTCTGATTTATTATAAGTATTTTATTAAGTGCATACCATTTAGAATTGGGATATATTAATGGGGAATTGAAACTTTTACGGTTATATGGTGACATTCTTTTTTCTAAAATTATTTTTGTTTTAAAGCTTATTGGGCTGATATTGACAATCTCTTTTGGTTGGTGAATTTGGTCCATTCTTTTTTGACCGATTCTGTTTTTTAGTTTTCTGATCCTATTGTCCCTTCTCCGGAGGAAGACGCTGTCCTTGTTTTTGTTCCCGGTGGCGTCTCGCCACCTGCTCTGGCCTCAGCACACACAGCTGTTTGGTAGACTTTTCGATCCTTCTTACAATTTTGCAATAATTGAAAGCAGTTGTGATCACAAATGATCTAGTAATCACAAACAACAAACATTACAAGTAATGGAGCTTGTTGAGTTTTAGAGATGGGCCCTGTGGACATGCGGCTTGCACCACGGCTGGGATCAGAAGTCCGATGTTAGCGCACTTTCGCCCAGCAGAAGTAGTTCCGGTGCAGCTCTGTACTAGCTCGCTGATTCAGGCTCTGGCATGAATTATACACTCACTTTTAGGCAATATTTACTAGAGTTGGTACCTTACTCAGTTTCCTATATAAATTCGTTGTTTATAATAAACTAAATACCTACTTAAGTTAATTCACATGCTAAAGGGAATTACTTATAGATCTGGCTGTAAACTTTCATGGGATATTCTGGGTGTTGGTGTGCCTGTGTGTTTGTGTGTCTGTGTGTGTGTGTACGTGTGCTTTCCTAATAAGTGGGCCTCTGACTTTAAATTTTTAAAATCAGTTTGGGAGAACCAAGATGGCGGCATAGGGTGTAGACCTGTGCGTGCTGCCTCCCACAACATCATTGAAACTACCAACTATAAGACAAACAACCACCATTCAGAACCATGGGAAAGCTGGCCCAGTGGAAGCTCTACAACTGGAAGGAAAGAAAGAAGCGCAGTGAGACTGAGTGGGAGCTACAGAGGCGCCAAGAACATGTACAGAGTCGCGAGCCAGGCGGGCTGCAACTGGATGCGTGGCTTTTTTCAATCGGAAGGGGTTACGAACTCTCGAATCCTCTGGGCTTGCTCGGGGCGGGTCTCTGAGGCCCCAGGCCCCACGGGGAGAGGCGGCATGGCCTTGCAGCGGTTGAAAAGCGAGGGAGGCTCTGTCACGCAGCTGCTCGCTGGCACTGGGGGACGCGAAGTCCCAGAGTCCCAGAGAGGCGAGGAGCTGCAGAGACGCCATTGCTATTTGCCCCACCCCGGTGACTCCCTGAGACCCCGCCCTACTCAATTTACATCCCCATCCAAACTGTGACAGTGGCACAAAAAACCCACCTGTGCTTTTGCAGCCTAACCCAACAAATTGCAGACTTCAACTCCTCGCACCCATGGGAAACACACTCAAGAAGCAGACCCAGGAGAACCAAGATGGCGGCGTAAGGTACAGACCTGTGCGTGCTGCCTCCCACAACAACATCGAAACTACCAACTATAGGACAAACAGCTATCATACGGAACCATGGGAAAGCTGGCCCAGTGGAAGCTCTACAACTGGAAGGAAAGAAAGAAGAGCATTGAGACTGAGTAGGATGTGCAGAGGCACCAAGTACAGAGCCCAACCCAGCAGGCTGCAGATTTTGGCTCCTCGCATCCGGGAGGGACATGTTCGGGGGGCGGAGTTGGGTTCGGGGGAGGCCGGGCCCAGGCCGGCTGGGCCGGCAAGGTGGAACCGCTGTAACAGCAGGCGCACAAGCAGGTCCACCGGTTCCAGTCTCGCTGGGGGACTGCAGAAGGGCAGTCTGTGCACTTGGTGGAGGGCAAAGTCCAAGCAGGTGTGCTGGATGTTCAGCCACCAGGAATGCCTGCAGATTGTGTCTGGCGGGGAGCCGCCCGGCAGGGGACAGAGTGCCAAACTTCGTGTTGCCCCGGTGAGGCCAGGATGGCCCGGTGAGGTTGGGACGGCCCCGGTGAGGTCGGGATGCCCCCGGAGGGGTCGATACGGCCCCGGTGAGGTTGAAACTGCCCCGGTGAGGTCGAGACGGCCCCGGTGAGGTCGAGACGGCCCCAGTGAGGTTGGAATGGCCCCGGTGAGGCTGAAACGGCCCTGGTGAGGTCGGGACGGCCCCGGTGAGGTCAGGACGGCCCCGGTGAGGTTGGGACGGCCCCGTTGAGGTTGAAACGGCCCCGGTGAGGTAGGGACAGCACCAGTGAGGTCGGGACGGCCCCGGTGAGGTCAAAATGGCCCCGGTGAGGTCGGGACGGCCCCGGTGAGGTCGAGATGACCCTGGTGAGGCCAAAACGGCCCCGGTGAGGTCGGGACGGCCCCGGTGAGGTTGAAACGGCCCTGGTGAGGCTGAAACGGCCCTGTGAGGTTGGGACGGCCCTGGTGAGGCCGAAATGGCCCCGGTGTGGTTGAAACGGCCCCGGTGAGGTCAGGACAGTCCCAGTGAGGTCGGGACAGCCCTGGTGAGGTCGGGACGGCCCTGGTGAGGCCAAAACGGCCCCGGTGAGGTCGGGACGGCCCTGGTGAGGTTGAAACGGATAATGGGGACCAGTATAGACTGATGAACAGGGGTAGATGCAGAGGCAGAGCAGCATTGAACAGACTGTCAAACTACAGTGGGAAGCCTGGGGAGGGTTTGGGGGGGGAGTTAAGAGATCAACCGAAGGACTTATATGCATGCATATAAGAATAACCAATGGACACAAGACACTAGGGGGTAGGGGAGGCTGGGGGAATGTCAAGGGGGGGGGGAAAGGAGACATATGTAATACTCTTTGTAATACTTTAAGAAATAAAAATTATTAAAAAAAATAAAAAAAAATAAAATAAATAAAAAAATAAAATCAGTTTGGGTTAAAAGTTCAAAATTGTTGCTCTAATCCCTTACACGCGTCCTACTCTCTGTAGGTGGCGTGTGAGCGGTGAGGTGTCTCCCTTGTTTGCGGCATCGGTCATTGCCTTCCTCCCGAGGGCCGCGTGGGCTGCCCATCAGAGCCACGCTGGGGCTGCTCTTTCCGGCAAGGACGTTGCCTCTAATGTCGTTTCACTGGCGCAGAAAGCGAGTGGAGGGGACTGAGCCGGGCCCTGTGTCTGCCCCCAGGGAGTCTCACTGTGAGTACCCTGGTGCCATCACTGAGTCCCGACTCCGCTCCCTGACACTGTCAGGTGACCTCTTTCTCCTGGGGTCCTGCCTGTCTAATCATCAAGTTGAACAAAGTCCTTGTGACTCTCTGAGTGTTTGAGTGAGTGGTCATAGCTGACCCATAACCCATATAACCCTTCGGTGGTCAACTAATGAGCCCTCCCCTGCACCCCAAACAACTGACACAGTTCACTCCTAAAGATCCGCACCGAGTGACTGAACGTTACTTGGCCCTCAGCTGTCTGAGGCAGAGGCTTCCAAACTTGTTTGGTCATGATGCAGAGTAAGAAATGCACTTCCTGGGTCAGCACAGGATGAGCACGCACATGTGAACACATGCACACACACGTGTGCACACATGGACACACACATGCATACATGTATACACACACACATGCACACACATGCGCACCCCTACTAGATATGACAGACTCTGATATTTCCTATTCTGTCCTCCTCTACTTGACCTTCTTTCATGGAAAATATCCCGTTAAAGCGTTTTCACTGCCCACTGATGGGTTGTGACTTACAGTTTCAAAAACACTGGCTTTACAAGACTCTTACACTGAAACAGAAAGTGAAGAAGGCAATAAAAGTTTTCTTCAAAGTGAAAACTCACATGTTTCCTTCACCATTGTACACCCATCTGGTGGTTCCGATGCCTTGGTGGTTGGAAGCCCAGTAGTAGATGCAGGCATTCACGTGCAGAGCAAACAGCAAGCAGCCCGCCGTCCGAGCGACCCTGTGGGGGACAGCAGAGCAGGGACACGGGCTGTTCCGAGCGCAGCCTGGCTAGTGGTTCCTTCTTCTGACCATTGCCGCCGAGTCTCTTTGCTCCAAATCTGGGCGTTAACTCCCAGGCGGCAGTGTGACAGGATGGAGCCAGGCACGTTCTCTGACTGCGGTGTCCCGACGAGCACTGACAGAGTAAAAACCTCCCTCTCTTTCTGCAGATGCTATGGATCTGCTCCCTAAAGACGTGCCCCAGGGTCACCTGTCCACCTCAAGTCCCATGAAATAGCCGCGCTGACTTAACCTTGGGAAAGCTCGCCGGTTTCCTGCTATGATTAACTGTGGCTGGAGGTCTCGATGCACGGGAGTGTCAGTGGAGAAAATGGATGAAACTCGGCTGACAATGAGTTGTCTGAGGGAGACGGGAAGTCAGCCTGTGACTGAGCACAGTTATTTGTACTTGTTCTGATGGAAGCCGGGAATTTGGCCTATTTTTTAGTCCTATTTGACAAAAACAGTTATCAGACTCTGGTGTGAATTACACTCTCACTTTTAGGCAGTATAATTTCCATACTCTCATCTCACTTCAGAATATATTCAAGTCTGTTTTAGAACATAACCTGACATGTTATGTAGCCAAAATCCAAGATGATCCCTTCTTTTTGCAGGAGGTCACATTCCTCCATCTGAAATGTACCCCTGCCTTCTCTTCCAGCCAACAAACACTGAGCTCGCCTTACCTGTATACATATGCCCTGTCCATGGTCCATGATCGACTCTGCCTTCCCTATAGATAAACGCCCTGTCCATGATCGACTCCATCTTACCTGTAGATATACGCCCTGTCCATGATCAACTCCATTTTACCTGTGGATATACGCCCTGTCCATGGTTGACCCCATCTTACCTGTAGATATACGCTCTGTTCATAATCGATTCCAGGCGGTGATTAAACTCAAAGAATGACCTGTACTATATAGAAAACAAGCAGAGGAAATCCCAAAGTGTGTTAGTCTTAAAGACACCTATTTAAATAAAACTATATGACACACATTTTTTTGTCATTCAAAATAATCCCATCTACATGTCTTAAAAACACACACAAAAAACTAGCATCTGTTCAGTGGATTTTCCTCTAGGGTCACTTAGCATAGTGCCTAACCAACTTCCACAGCTCCTGGCTTATTGGACTTCCACCCTCTAGTTAGTCTTGTTCCTAATGCTAATGAAAATCAAGCTTAAAAGCATTTTTCCTGTTTCTTTATAAAGCATAGAGTAGAACTCTATTTTACAAGAATTAAAATCACACTCCCCTAGAACATCCGTGAAAGAGGAAGAGGATACACACTGAAGTCATAAATAGATGCCGATCCTGAGGCTCGGAGCTAGCACTGCTCCTAAACAAGTTCCATTAAATGTGTTTAATTTCAACAAAATTTCAAGTCTAGTAAATATTGGCATCAGTTAGCAATTCATGACATTGTTTAAAGAGACAGTGAGTTTACACATGTCAAATCCAAACAGAGTGGCTATTTCCCTTGAGGTTCTTTCCTGCTTCCATCTACTTCTACCTCAACTCACCCACCCTACACGCATGCCTCGTCCACCTCCTCCTTTACTACCTGAGGCAGAGGAATGTGGGAGTAAGACTTCACCTCTGCCCTTTGCTAACCGTGGGACCTTGGAAAAGTCACTTAACATTTCTGTGCCTCAGTTTCCTCATCTGTAAAATGGGACAATAAAAGAACATGTCTCTTGAAGAGGTTGTGTGCATACCCAGTTAATGTATTTAATTATTTGCTTTGCTGAGAATCACAGGATCCTATAGCTAGGAGGGACTATTAGGGGTTATTTAGTTTGAAGATTTTTTAGTTCAAAATTTCATCCAATGTATATCGGACTATAGTAGAACATTTGGAATTAAAAAACAGACATAATAGTAATGGTGCTTATGGTGCTCTTAACAGAAGTTTGCACAAAGACATGGTTTAAAAGTTAGTTTAAGTGATCACTGAAGTGAAAATTTATATTCTTAGTGTTTCTCAATTGGAGACAGATAAACAATATTTTCCCCAGAGAACTGTGCATCAAAATGACTCACTTATATGTGAAATGACTGGACCATGGGGCTACAGAAAAAAGACCAATGCTGACTTTCAGAATGTCCTACATTAAAAAAGCTTTTGAATATGGACGGATTTTGGATCCCTTAGGGACACAGGGATGGGTGGGAAGCGCTGGCACTTTACACACTTTTATTGCACTGCCAGCTGAACTCCCAAACACATGGCCTGCGTGTCTGAACGTTGGTCACCTCTGAACAGGAGCTTCCTGATACTCTCACCTGAGAAGGGAAAGGGATGGCCTGCCCGCCTGGTGCTGGGTGTGAGGCATCGGCCCCCCAGGCCGCATTCCTGGTCAGGCCAGACTCGCCATCTAGAGCTGTCCTGAGGGCCTGAGGCTGTTTCCCTCTCTACTGGAGAGACCGTGGGCCTGGAGGTGGAGTCTGGTCGGGAAGCCTGAGAGGAGCCCAGGTCCCCCGCTCAGCACAGCACTGGGACAGACTGTTCCACCCGCTAGTTCTCATTTCCTCGCCGCTACACGAAGTCATTCGGAAGAACCAGCAGGGAATGAATATCCAGGTTAGCGAAGCAGAGCCCAAGTATCTGCTCCCGCGTCTGCCACGGCTGCTGTCCCTGGAACCAGCATCCGCACGAGCCCCACCGAGGTCTACACAACCTCTGGCCTTCCTCTTAAGAGGCTGTCTTTGGAAATAGCTATTCTTGCTTTGGCTAATGATTTACACGAAATTCCAGACCCGGACTCTCCCCATATTTGTGTTAGTTACCCTATGAAGCTAAGAGTTATAAAATATTTATGTCTTAGAATCTTTAGAACAGGTAATGCACTTACACACTCAAACAGTAGCAAGTACATCCCTTCACGAGTCCATCCCTGTTCCCCCGCCTCCCACCCCACCTGCTAACATTTTCACTAGATTTTTCTGTAGCCTTCCACTGTTTACATGTACTCAGAAAAACGGCATATTTTCACTTTCTGTTTTATAGAAGTTAGTATTGTTATATACACTGTTCTGTAACTAGCTTGTTTTTCACTCAGCAATTTTTCTTGGCGGTCTTTTCATACCAGTTCATGGAAAACTTCCTCTTTGTTTATTTATTTTTGCATTACAAAGTGTGTTCTATTATATAGATACTAGAGGCCCGGTGCACAAAAATTTGTGCACTCGGGGGAGGGGGGGTCCCTCAGCCCGGCCTGTGCCCTCTCGCAGTCTGGGACCCCTCAGGGGATGACCACCTGCTGGCTTAGGCCCGCTCCCCGGGAGATTGGGCCTAAGATGGCAATCAGACATCCCTCTGGCAGCCTGGCAGCCTGGCAGCCCTCGGGGGATGTCCACTTGCCAGCGGGGAGCAGGCCTAAGCTGTAGTCGGACATCCTTAGTGCTACTGAGGAGGCAGGAGAGGCTCCCACCACCACCACTGTACTGGCAGCTGTCAGCCTGGCTTGTGGCTGAGCAGAGCCCCTCCCATGTGAGAGCGCCCTGACCACCAGAGGGCAGCTCCTGCATTGAGCGTCTGCCCCCTGGTGGTCAGTGTGTGTCATAGTGACCAGTCATTCCCAGTCCTTCTGCTGTTAGGGTCAGTTTGCATATTACCCTTTTACTATATAGGATAGAGGCCTGGTGCACGGGTGGGGGCCGGCTGGTTTGCCCTAAAGGGTGTCCTGGATCAGGGTGGGGGTCCCGCTTGGGTGCCTGGCCAGCCTGGATGAGGGGATGATGGCTGTTTGCAGCTGGTCACACCCCCTTCACGGTGGGGATCCCCACTGGGGTGCCTGGCCAGTCTGGTTGAGGGGCTGAGGGCCGTTTTCAGGCTGGCAGGTGACTGAAGCTCCCAACCTCTCCTTTTTTTCTTTTTTCTTTTTATTCTGGGATTCTATGGCTGTCACTGGAGCTGAGAGCCGGCTTTAGCTCTGAGGCTCAGCTCCAGCTCTGAGACCTCGGCTGCTGAAAGCAGGTATCTGGGTTTGTTTGGCTTCTATAATTGAAACACTGTTGCAGCTCCAGCTCTGAGGCCCGGCTGGCTGAAAGCAGGTTTCTGGGGTTTGTTTAGCTTCTATAATTGCAACATTGTTTCTTAGAGTGCAGCTCAGAGGCTGGCAGCGGCAGGCGGGGAACCTTGGCTTCCTCCATCACTGGAGCAAGCAAGCCTCCTGTTCGCTTCAGCTGCCTGGCTGCCGGCCGCCATCTTGGTTGGCAGTTAATTTGCATATTGCCCTGATTAGCCAATGGGAAGCATAGCGGAGGTATGGTTAATTACCATGTTTGTCTATTATTAGATAGGATACCACAATTTATTTAACTAGTTCCCTGTTAATGGACATTTGAGCTGTCCCAATGTTATGTAAATAATTTTGTATGGAAAAGTATGTCTGCATTTTTCTGGGATTACAGAATTTTGGGTGAGTACAAGAGCTGGGAGGTTTGTCTGATTGGACTCTCTCCTTTCACAGCCAGTACTCCAGGCATTCAGCGACTGTCTAAGCAAAAAGGACGAATGGAAAAGAATAAAATTATGAGACTCATTTGTAACTATAGTTGTGTGTAGAAGACCAAAGCATTCCTGTTCCAGTTATAAAACACCTGCTATGAGATACAGAATGAAAACAGCAAGAGCAGCTCCCAGCAGTGGATGCAATGATGTTTTTCCTTCACTGAGTTTTTAAAATTCATAGCAATGATGAGGACAAAAAAACGGAGCACAGTTTGGGTAAAGGAAGAACATTGTACTTTTAGGATCTTTTAAATCACTTCAAGATTCCCATAATTAAAACCAGACAATTACAAGTAAGAACATCAATAGAGATAGCTCACCTTCAATATCCTGTTTATCCTAAATATTGGATTAAAGCCAAAGAAGAGGCCAAACACATCCAATGGGATCACTGACGCCACATCCAGCTGTTGGGAGAACGCGTGTGCGGTTATGTCGTGTCCACGTGCTTTTTGGACGTGGGTTATACCCACGTGTGTAGAAGCTGACAGCCACCATCACCGTTCTGTGTGCTTAACACAAAACTGCCTGCAGTTAAACACGTGGTGCCGCTGGAAGCAACAGCCCATGGAGACAAGGTGGCTATGCTGCAGCCCACGCAGGTGCTCCATTCCCCTCAGCCTCTGAGCCCTCCCTGGGGGCCGCACCCTCTGAGCTCCAGGGACGCCTGCACCCGCGCAGGTCTTGTGGAGGTGGCGTGGTTACTGATGCAGGACTACACTTTACCAGTTTTAAACACGGGGCTCCGGGACTGAAAAGCAAGTCTGTTCCTGACTTTAGAAAGCCCTGCACACTCCCTGCAGTGACATGTTTCTGTTCCAGCCAGTTGTGCGGTGCTCACGCTGATGACGGTGCGGGCCCAGGTGGCCACCTCCGTGCTTCCTGCCTGTCTACCTGGGATCACACAGGGCCCGGGCGGGAGCTGTGCGCCGGCTGTGCAGAGCGGGAGGAGGAATCGGGCGGTTTCCAGCCACCGGCGTGGCGGCGGGAGAGGGCGTTGCAGTGCGGGTCACCAACACGTGCAGCTTCGGTCTGTCCTGCGTTTGTATGCCCTGGCCTCCCTCCCTGGCAATGCTGAATGACAGCATCATTCCTGAGGGCCTGCCCGATCGCACGATGACACACTTCTCTACGTAAGAGGATCATTCGCTTTCATTAGTTTTCACGTGACACTGAAAAGTGGGTACATTAAAAGTTATTTATTTAAGACAATTAAGGGCAGGGAAAGCGTCCTGTGGGGCCACCGTATGGAAGGGGAGGCGCTGAGCTGGGCCAGCACTTCAGGGCGGCTGTGCTCCCCAAGAGCAGAGGCACTTCCGGTTCGCGTGGACCCCACGGGCTATTAGAAACCAGTTACTGACAGTTCTGGTTTGCAAATGGCGTTGGATGATCAAATCCTGGGCTTTACCGGCAGAGGCTGAGCCTCAGGACCAGCTGCGGGTGAAGCAGCAGCTGCTAACATCTCCCCAGTGAGAAAGGCGGCGCTGCCCCAGCTGCTGTGCCTTCTCGTTCAGATCATATGAATCTTTTTAAAAAAATATGCTTTTACTGATTTCAGAGAGGAAGGGAACGGGGGAGAGAGAAACATCAATGATGAGAGAGAATCATTGATCATTTGCCCCCTGCATGCCCCACACTGTGGATGGAGCCCACAACCCAGCCATGTGCCCTGACCAGGAATCAAACCCTGACCTCCTGGTCCATAGGTCAATGCTCACCACTGAACCACACTGGCTGGGCCCTAATCATCTTTTTTTTTTTTTTTAACCTGTAAAAACCCGATCTGTCCGAATGAAGCTCTTTTACTCGCTGACTATCCACCTGCCCACCTGACTTCTCTCAGCAGCCGGGCCCTAGTCCTGGTCGATGTTGACATGTGTGGGGAGTCGTGTGATGACTCACTTCTCGATGATGTGAACTGAGTGGTATTGACCAGCACCGTGCACTGTGCACGGCACCTGCAAAGCCTGGGTGACCAGGCTGAGATGCTCGTCTGTCCTCAGAAGCTACCAGGCCGAGAGCGCAGTCACCAAGCACAAAGGTGCCTCTACACCGTGCCCAGTGAGCAGGGAGGGCTCAGGGCAGGTGAAAGCAGGAGCGACCACAACTAAAGAAACGCAACAATTTATCGTTATCAACCCAATTAAATACGAGTAAATTTCCCCTCATCACAGTCACGACAGTGATGAGTGTGGAGTGAGCCTGGGGCACTTAGAGAGGGGACGGTCCTCTCGGGAGAGTGAGCCACGTGGAGCAGCTTTTTAACGAGTGAGTCTGAGCAGGCGGCCTTGTTTACAAAGAAAATGAGCTGGAGATAAAAACACACGGAAAGGCATTTTAATCACCACACATCACCACGTGAGACAATTTGGCACCCAAACCCAGATTTGTACTCTTTTTAAAACAAAATTTGAGGCCACTAAAGTGCTGTCCTTGAAATGGGAGGTTGGAGTTCACTCCTCCAGATTGGGTGACATTGGGTGACCCCCAAATGCCCGCCTGTGTGTCACAGTGAGGGGGAACGGATGGGAGGTAACAAGCGCTTGGCTGTACACGATTGTGGGTGAAAAACAAGATTAAGCTGCCATTGGAGGAAAGGCAGAGGCCATGCCGTGTCACTTAACTACTCACTTCTCCTCTATTTCTTATTTTCATACAGAACAAGAAAGAAAGAGGAGTAGGAGTAACTGTGTAGGCTCCTACGTCATCATGGCACATGAATGAGGCCAGCATTCCGTGCCGGCAGGACAAAGCTCAGCCACACTCCCTACTGTCGTCAAAATCCGAGAGTCAGTGTGGCCCTAACCTTCTGTTCTGCGGATAAGGACCCCATGTGGAGCGACACATCTGCACCCCGAGGAAGCACATGTGCACCCCTGGGGAGCCACCTCAGTCGCCCCTGTCGGATAAACCTCACCTGTGCAAACTGTCCCCAAGGCTACAGTTGTGAAAGAAGCAGGTTTTCAGGTAGAAATGTACGGTGGGACTTAAAAAAGTAAAATGGCAGTGGGTTGCTTGAATAATTTTGAGGTTGTAAGTCACCTACCTGAAATTTTGTAGAACTCCTGTAGTGCCTTGCTAGCTCATGGGGATCCATCTGAAATATATTTATATTTCACATTAATTTTACTTTTAATAAACTATTTTCTCACTTTAAAAATACTGTTTCTTCAGTTTCTAACACAATGTCTAAGACATAGTAGATGCTCTCAATAAATGTGTGGCAAGTGATAAAGGAGTAGGATAGCATTTGTTAACATTCAGACCTAAAGGAACTAATGCTAACATTGAACTTGGATCCTTACATTTAGTTAAGGCAGGAAGGACTTGTCTATGTGCTAGTAATTATCGGGCAAAGCATGATGACTGGTACACATGGAAGCGGCCTCTTCTACCATGGACCGCCGGGCGGCCCTGTCAGGGCCTGCACTGCTGCCGAGGATGTTCTAGTCACTCCCATCCCCCTTTGGCTAGAATTACCCATGTACACATCCTAATGTTATAGACATACATCCGAAAATATATAACACATGCTGTTTAATGATTTGTACTGTGTAAAACGGCTCACTGAGCCACAAGTCGGCATCCACAGAGGCTACGCTGAACCCTGGGCCAAGCTTAGGACCAACCTGTCAGCACCTTCAAAAAGCTTAAGGGAGGCAGACAGATTCACCGCCAGTGCTAAGGAATTGAGGTAAATTACCCTCCCACGCCCGGGAGAATGGGTTTAGCCCATTCGTGCCTTTCCTCTCAGGGTTGTCTATGCTCCTGTCATAGAAAAGTGTAAATGAGACTGCAACTTGGTACATTGAATGGAAATGCCATCGAGTGATTCTAAATTGCTCTCCTCTGGAGCCCTAAGTGATGTGGCTTCGTTAGTTTTATGAGGATCAGCTTACCGGTTACAACAGGCACTTATTTTTAAAATGTTGCCGTTTAATTCTCTCTCTTCCCAGCCTCATCAGTCTGCAGCACATTTCCTCAGGGAGGCTTACTTTGGGAAGGGTATGCTACTGCGTCTAAACTCTTTTTGAATGTGCCCAGGTATTATTATAGCTACTTATTATTTACCTCTTCTCACAAACAATCCGTAAAAATGCCATAATTTCACATTGAACAGATAGATGTGTTTCAAAAATAAGAATGCCATCTGCAACAACTTCAGTGCAGATGGAATGATGATTCAAGGAAAGAAAGTCCTGGAACCAAGGTTGCCATCCATTGACCTCTCCACCATTTTTCCTGCAGACTCTGTGATCCCAGGAGAGGGGCCGAACACTGCCTGCTCTCAAAGACCTCTCATCAGGAAAGAGCGAGAGCGAGATGCACAGCCAGGAGACAAGAGGGAGAAGCAAGTGTGCGGATGTCTTCCATCTGATCCGTCAGCAACTTAACGTGCATCTTCCAGACGCCAGGCCCTGGCACAGGTGCACACGCCGTCTTCTCTGACCTTCACAGGGGTTTGTGAGTGGAGTCCTATTATTCCCATTTTATGGATGAAAATGATGGTGTTCAATGAAAGGGTACATTTATTTTCTTCAAGTAACGCTGTTAGTAAGTTTCAGAGATGCAGCTTGACTTGGTGTTTGCTTCTACTTCATCACAGTTAGCCTGGTTGTTATTTAACGAAGAAGTAAGGGAAGTCTGAGTAAGGTCCTTAGTGCACTGAGCAGGGAGTGGTTGCTTTGCTCCCTGGTGGGTCAGTTTATAAACAGCGACTCAGAGGCGGTGTCTCCCGCAGGCCGGCCGGACGCTGTCACCGGAGGCACTGAGTGTGTCCCTGGTCTATGCAAAGTACGGCAGGCATGAGAGTTCCTAGCCACCATCCACTGTGACTTCCGCCCACCACTGCTGTCCATAATGGAAAGGAGGGAGGAGCGTTTGCTGGTCCCTCATTAGCATGCTGCTCTCTCATTAGCATGCTACTGTCTATTAGGGCAGCACCATTGTTGAAGATACTCCACAGGATGGAAAACCTGTGCGCTCCCCCCCGCCCCCCCCTCCCCCGCCCCCTAGCTCCCTCTACTGGGACCTTCAGCACCTCAAGCTGTTTTTTGCTATTTTTCTGTTTCCTCTCAAGGCCCCAGGGAATTAATACTTCCATCCTTCAGCCCTGGAATGCCTGGCAATTGTGGGTGTTTGATAAACGTTTGCTGCATGCATGAATGAGTGAAGGAATGAATGAATGAGTGGATGAGAGAATGATCTGCCTGTCCACTAAAGGTAGTGAGACCCTCAGGTCGGTAGCTCAATTCGCGCGCATATCTTCTTTCCAAAGTGTAATCAAGTCTCAAAGGCGAAAACGACCTACCCTAAATTAAAGAAACCATTACATGTCTTTTGAACAAACAAGGCAATTCATCTCTGTTCTACATTTGTAGTTGGTGATAATGTATTTTACATAGAGCCTATTGAGTGTGTTCTCATTGGTTATTTTTCCTGGTTTTAACAGTCCATTGTGTGCAAAGGCCTCCTAGAAAATGGAAAATAAATGTCTCCCCTTACTGATTCTGTCATTTTCATTTGTCAAACATTGATTTTCTCCCCCTTGTGCATCTAATGGAGGTTGAAATGAGCTCGTGTGTGCTGTTTACTTCCCATTTGTCCACCAGCATCATCGTTCATCACGCGGCCCCGGAGCCTGGGCAGGCGCGGGAGAGCGCCGAGGCCTGACTTTCGCAGGAGTGGTGCTGTGAATACATTTTTGCTACAGCGTCAGCTCTGGCCTTTAGAATTCCTTTCTAGGAGAGATTTCAAGTATAGGAGGCACTCTACAGCAAATAACATTTTAAAAATCACCAAAATCAGTCCTTCCAGCTTTCTGGTAATTTAAGATCGCCTGGAGATTCAAAAGAGAATATTGAGGAGACTAAGAAACCTACCCCTCTTCTCCCCAAAATACAGAAGAACTCAGTGCCACTCCCTGGTCCTTCTGCTCTCCCTACTGTGAGGGTGGCAAGTCTGCTCAGGGCCCCGGGGGGCGGGGGGGGGGCGGAGGCAAGGAAGGCACAGTGGCATTGGTTGGAAAGGAAGCTGGGCGAGGGCGAGGGGCAGAGGCTGTGGGTTGGGTCTGTGCTCATGGGAACGTCTTCTGTCTGCCTTAGCTGCCTGGGCGTGCAGTCCCTCAGCGGGAATGAGTCCCGGAGACCATAGCCCCAAGAGCAGGCAGCTGGTTGCTGAGTAGGCTCCGCAGTTCTGGTGAGAAATCTGCAAAGTGGAGCGTGAACAGAAGACAGGCCCGGAGATGTCCTATTAATTAAAAGCAGCACCACCCAGGCGTGCGTTCCTGCTGGTGCTTTGCACGGCCCGCAGGGTGGCTTCCTCCTTGGGGTCTGGCTCTCGCGCAGACCTTGATGCTCGTGGCTCTCTCCCGACAGCACCAGCAATGGCGCATCTCACATCGGAGGCCTCGCTCTGTGCCATCGGTCAGGCAGCCCCCTCCATCAGGGGCTTTGGGCACTGGAAGGACGGTGGTGTGGCTGAGAAACCAGGATTTTCAATGTCATTTCATCTTAATTAGAATTTACATTTGAATGGACACATGGCTCGTGGCCAGTGCACTGGACAGTGTGGGGTCCTCTCTGACCGGAGGCCAGCGTCCCTCCTGCCCTTTCCAGTCAGTTTGTCCCCAGCGGCCAGGCCACTAGCACCTGGACCTGGCGTGCGGCTACAGGCCGAGTGCTGGGTGCGCCAGCGATGCGCAGCCGCGTGTCTCAGCAAAGCTCACAGCTGCGGGCTCCCGGGGGCGAGCAGCGCTGGATGAAGTACCTGCCTGATTTTATTTTATTTTTTTCTGCCTGATTTTACAGTGCTGAGGGGAGTGGCAGGCTGTAACGGGGCAGAAGACAGCTGCCTGCCTCGCACTACTTGAGGCTCCAGCACCGAGTGTTACTCACCCCCTTTGCACGGGGCTGGGTGTTTTGCATCATTTGGGTAAAGCCCTGCGGACGGTTTTGACCTTTCAGACCTGCGTCACCTTTGTACCCTCGAGTCCCACTCCACGCGGAGGAGCTCCCCCGGCCCAGTGCTGCGCGCAGGGTGGGTCCTGCCGGATCTCTCCTGGGTTTGAAGCTGAGCAAAGTCACCCCCCTCCCGCAATTTCCTTAGCGATGACTCTCCACTATTTACAAACCTTTAATGAGTCTTGCTAGTATCTCGCAGATCTTTTAAGGTGATGATTGTCGCTGCGGACATAATGAGATTGAGCCGTGGCACACGGGGCGGAATTCGACCTTCAATAAAGGAAGAAATCGGCATGGGGACACCTGGGCCTGTGGAGAGGACTGAGGACCGGTCCAGACCACCTAACCTACAAGGCCAAACCCCCGGCAAGTTTGCCTCACTTCAAGCCAGACTTTTATTGCTAGATATGACCCACCCTGTGGAAGCTGGCGAAGCCCA
>NW_005871375.1:951118-961248 GCF_000147115.1 Myotis lucifugus | reverse complement strand
GAGGGTAGGGTGACGACGCAGACCTGGGGTTGTATTTTTAGACGTTTTTCAAGAAAAAAAATTAATAGCGTATAGACGATTTTTTTTTACAATCTCATTTTGTTTTCAAAAAATACCAGAACATAAAATATAGAGAAATCGCTCTCCACCTTCATTGATCTTAGATAAAAAAAGGTACCTCTCTCTAGATCGCTTGTCTCTACACCCCTTCTAAGTGGTTCTAGCGCGACTACGCCTCCCCGCCGATCACAGATTACGTTGTCTAAGTCAGGAAAGGGCGCCCCCCGGCCTCACGTGCCCTCACCGGTCCCCTCAGCCCAGAGGCCTGTGGAGGGACTGGCTCCACGTCCAGCTCCCCAGCCGGAGCCACGAGCCCAGGACACGTGCGCAGGACGGCGGGCAGGGCCGTCAGCGCTCCTGTGGGGGCCCCGCGCTGCCTTTCAGGTGGGCAGGGGCACAGCCACCTGGCGGGCCCGGGGCTCCCGCTGGGACGGTCCCGGGAGGAGACGCACCTGTGCAGGAGTCGATGCTGCTGGGGAGCCGGACTCGCTCCTGCGGCTTGAGGCCGCGATGGTCCTGCGCGCACCGCACAGCTGTGGGCTGGGCTTCGTAGGGAGAAAAGGCGAAGTGTTAGGAGGTTACCTTAGCTTCCTGAGCAGAAAGCTTGGCTTTCTTGAAGTCAGAACATTCCAGAACCTCCCCTTCCCAATACAGGTCGAGGAGGCAGTGTGTGACATTTAAAATGGTGACTTTCACGAAGAATCCAGGTACTGAAAACACTGGAATTTAGAAATGAACAGCAGGTTTCAAGCTCATGAACAGGTTGCCCCGGAGCCGTCCCAGGTGGGATACAGTGGGGCCTTGACTTACAAGTGTCCCGACTAACGAGTTTTTCGAGATACGAGCCGTCTCTCGGCCGATTTTTTGCTTTGAGTTGCGAGCTAAAATTCGGGTTACGAGCCAGCTTCAGATACCCCACCGCTAGTTGGCGCAGCGAACGTCACAGTGAACGCCACAAAATCAGCCCAGCATCACGTGTCTCACTCTTCACTTTTTGATTTGACATACGAGTAATTTGAGTTACGAGCTCCGTCACGGAATGAATTAAACTCGTAAGTCAAGGCCCCACTATTTAGAACGCACGCGTGGTTGGTTCTCTTATGTTTTGGAGCGTAAATAGGCAGAGCTTGGATTAAACAGAAAAGGAACACCACGAATGCACACCATCCCTCAGGTGTTCGTTCCGGCTTCCCCAGTCCCGCACGTGTCCTTCAAGTGATGGACAAATAAAGTTCAAAATATCCCTTTCTGCACATTTACCAAATTCCAGTGACGCTGTATGCTAGCCTCTTCCCTTTAAGAAACTATGATACGATGCAACCTTCCAGCACAGAACCGCTGGGAACCTGGCTCCGTCCTGGGAGTTAACAATCTGACTGATTTAACCGCCTCCGCACAACCACTCTCTCCCGGTCCTCTGCGCGCACAGACCTGGCACCCAGGTGTGGGCGTGGCGTGCGGTGGGCGTGGCGTGCGGTGGGCGTGGCGCTCTCCTTGATTGCTTCCCGGAGTGTCCGCAAGCACATTTCTGGAATCATTAGGGAGGCTGACCGTGGTCCCCCGCCTCCCGGGATCACGGGATCAGTTTGTTGATGGCCTGCTGGGTGTGTGCTCAGTTTCTGACATGACGGTGTTCTCTGAGCATTTACAGTAACACTTGCTACAGCGAAGCTGTTGCCGGCCTGCGCGTCTACGGGGCAAGGACACTGGTCTGGGCTGGAGGGTTCCTCCCGGTGGCCTGCAGGGCTGGGCGGCAGCTACATGTCCCGCCGCAAGTCTCCGTTGGCGAAGGACCCCAGCTCCATCCTCCTCAGGTAAGTCCTCTGTGTGACCCACAGGTTACAGCTGGCCCCGGTAACCCTCTCATTAGCGCACCCTCATCGGCTCAGCTCCTGGTCTGTCTCCTGCCTGCTCTCACCTCCCTGGGTCACCCTGGAGGTCAACTATTGGAACCTAAGTCATTGTGGGTCTGCTTTCGGAGGGACCCAGACTAAGACGCTTGCACCATGCACATCCCCCATGACCTCCTCCCAGCGCCTGAGGACCAGGGCTTACCGGTTGGGGGGCTGGCCTCAGAGGACAGGCCTCCCTCTGCCAGCCGCCTCCCGCAGAGGGCGGTCTGGAGCCGCAGCCTTCTCACCAGGCCTCGCAGCTGGGCCGCTGCGCACTCACTTACAGGAGGGGCTCCAGGTGGTTTGCTTTTTGGACTAAATGAGGGAAAAACAGCGACAGAGAAGGGTTCATGAGAAGATCTGTACAGGGACCGGGTGGCGTCTCCTCCCCTTCCTGTGTGCCCAATCTGTAACTGAATAGAAGTTCTGGAAAACCCAAGTGTGAAGCTCATGGAGACAGGCAGGTGCAAACAGATGCCCGGTGGGAAAGGAGAAACTGCAGGTGCCATTCCTGCCCACACTGCGCCTCCGGGCAGCGAGGCCGCCTGGACCCTGTGGCTGCAAGAGGAGCTTCGGCTGCCCTGCGGGCAGGGTCCTTGGGCGCGTGGTGAACGGTCCTGCGAAGCCCCGGCCGATGCATATGGCGGGGCTCACAAGGGGAAACCAGCCGTGTTCAGGGCTCAGCCCCCTGGAAGCTAAAGGGTTATCACCAGGCAGCCTCCTCAAGCAGCAGTGTCTCCAGCTGCCGGCGGAGCAGGCAGGCAGAGGTTTGGGCGCCGGGGGGTCTTCCTTGCGAGATGCTGCCTTCCTGGCTCTGAGGAGGAAAGGGCCTCATAAACTCCGCTGAGGACCCCGTCCTACAACCACAGGCACCGCCTCCTGCCAATAACTGGGATGAGCCTGCAAGTAGATTGTTCTCGTGCCTCCAGGTCAGAGCCAGCTGGCCCTGGCTGACACCCTGGTTTCAGTTGTGAGACCTTCGGCAAGAACCCGGCCAACCCACCAGCCTTCCGGCCTATGGAGCTGTGAGCTATTAAATGGGCGCTGTTTTAAGTCACTAAGTCTGTGATAACTTGTGCTTTAATGAACGTCCTTCTAAAAAAAGCAGACAGACAGGCCAGTACAGGGTACAAGGTGTAAGCGAGTGATTGCCTAAGGATCTGACTTTCTGCACAGGCTTCATCTCACTCTCCACCTTCCTTCCGAGGTTTGACCTGGGCCTCCCGGGCCCGCACAGCCTCCATCACTCTCACTCCCCCACACCCACACCTGCCCTCTCCATCTACTTCCAGCTGGAACTCCTGGGGCTCACGTGGAACCGGGGAACCTGAGGATCCCATTTAAAGAGAAGCCTAGTGTGACCCCCGGACCCTCTCCAGGCCAGGCCCACAAACACAGCATCTCCAAAACGGCTGCGGATTCCCAGGCCAGCGGTCTTCCTCTCTTCCCTTCGGCTTTTCACAGTATAATTGTATCTCTTTCAAATGTCACAAGTCCTGTGACAAGATTCTTCAACTGTGTCCACTAAGACCTTTTGGATTCTTCTCTAGAATGGCGGAAACGAAGGTGGTGGGAGGAGACCCGATATGCCTTAAAGGGGATGGAAATAGGGCATTAGGTCCACAAAACCCGAAAAACCCTTCTTTCTTATGATTAAGAAGTGTTGTTATAGATACCGCTTCACAGATTTCTTTTTAAAACCTAAGTATACCTACATGTTGATTCCCCTATCAGACATTGTTGAGTCTCTATGTATTGGAAACAAAGATGAGTTAGCCAGAGTCCCGGGTCGATGCTCACAGCTTCACGGGAGGCAGGGATGTGAGTAAGTACGTAACTAACAATCAACCGTAAAGACACGCACACACGGAACTTGGCCTGGGGTGCGGGAGGGCTGCGCCGAGAGCGTCTCAGTCTGAGAGGCTTAGCAGGGCGTCCACGGGGAAATGGAAGGAGGCTTTCTGGGCTGTGAGGACAACGCGCTCCAAGGTGGACAGGACATTGGATGTGACGGGAACTGTGCACTGGGGGCTGGGTGGTGGGGTGGGGGGGGCCAGGTTCTGATGGCCGCTGTCACCTGCATCGGCCCGCAGGCTGAAGGGAGCCAGCAGAGTGCAGCACAGGTGGGTGCTTTGGAGAAGAGGAGCGGTGAGCATGCAGGAGGTGAGATTAGAGCCGATGAGGGAAAAAGAGAATAAAGAGCTATTTACAGGCAGAAATCAAAGGATCTGAACTTTCTGGATTTTTGGATGAACCCGAAGAAGGAGTTGAGAAGAACACCCAGGTTTCTATTGTGAGAGACCACATTCCCGGAGATGAAATTACTCTGCACAGGGATTCAGAAAGGAGCTGTTGGTTTGCAGTGGTGACAGGTGGGTGGGAAAGGTGAGTGTCAGTGTGTGGGACCTCGCCTGTGACACCCACGAGGCCTGCGAAACACAGTTCTGGCGACATGAGCCTGGCGTCAGCGGTGACCGTGGGATGTTTGCAGCCCTGTACGTAGGTGACAGCATCACAGACTGAAGTTCTCAAGGTCAAGCTCAGAGCTTATTTAGCCTCCACAATACCTCAGGCAGTGAGGTTTTGAATAAATGCTTATTGACTAAATAAACCATTACGTCTACACTTTTGTTTGACCTTAGTTGATGTGCCTCAATGCACTGAAAAAGTCTATAAAGAGTGAAGTTGAGGGTTGTTGGATCATTAACCATAAAGCCAGATATTCAAAATGTCTAACTGAAGCCTAAGACCTAAGACCCAGGAATGCTTTCCTTTCGCTGACTCATCTAAAAGCCCTCATTGACCGTGTGATTGCCCTTAATCATCATCCAGTTTGCACTGTGCAAACCTGCCTCAAGGCCAAATGCTGCAAATTGAGGAAGAAACTGTGCAGCTCAATTCCAACTACTGCACTCGTTCTTTTTGGGTTAGCTGAGCATTGGTGGGTCAGTCGTTATCTTTTCCTTTTCTCCAGTTTCTTTCCTACAGTAATCTTTGCCCATCTTCTACATATACACAGAAGCTAGGGATGTAGTTTTCTTTAGGTAATTTTGTGGTTGAACAAAAAAAGACAGATAGAGTTGAAGAAACATATATCCCATGAGATAAAAAATCAAATGAGGATAAAAGAGGAAACCAACGAGTATATATGCCTCATATAACTATGCTTCATTTGAGCTGTATTTGGCATTTCCTATTCACATTATTATAAAATAATTATTCCTCATAATTCCTGGTGAAAGATTTAGTAAACGATAAACATTTTACCAATTTTGATGAGCAGAGGAAAGTCTTATTGAGTTCTCTTCCTGAGATGGATGAGGGGGTAGAAGTTTGCTTCTCCAGGTGCTGTGGGACTGTGTACCCGAATGCTGCACCATTTTGTTAACCAGTGACACCACAATACCTCCAGTAAAAAGGCAACAGAAGAGACTCGAAATGTAACTGTTTAAGCCTTTCTTATAGTCTCCGTGTTAAGAACAAAAGTGCAAATGTAAACATCTCTAATACAAAAAAGAAAAAAAGTATTTGTTTATGTACCTATGGGAAAGTAAAGAACAATTGTTAGAATAATACTTATTGCTTTTTTGATAAGGGTCCAGAGAAAACTCATTTTTAAAAAGTTGGTGGTAAAGAATAGGATCACAGCAGCGTTCCTCATTTCTTTACGTCCATTCAGGGCTTCAGGCGGGAAGAAAGCCATGGACTTGGCCAGTATCGGGCAGGGCTGGGAAGCAGTATACGCGGGCGCTGTGGCAGAGCCGCCACGTGGGTGGCCGGTGGCTCCTCGTCCCGGGAGAAACGCCCTGTGGAGGACACGCCGTGGTCTGTGGGTGTGACTCGGAATGCCCCTGTTAAGAAGTGCACATGTGAGACATGAGTCTTGAAAGTGCTTCTTTGGACGCTCTCTGAGTTTGTCAGGAAAGTGTCCTGTCGCCCGCCACACGTCTCCACTGGTGTCAGGCTGTGCGTTAGCACCACCCAGAGGGATGGCGGTTCTGATGGGGTGGAGGGGGGAGTGGTGGCCAGGGGCGAGCTCACATGGAGGGACGGCATTTGAGTAGAAGCGTGAAGGTGAAGGGCGCTGGATCCGTGGAGAGTGGAGACTGAGGCCAGGACGCAGCCCGAGCCCAGGCATGTTGGTGGCCGCTGAGGGCGCAACGTTGCCGCAGGAGCCCACTCACCCAGAATGAATGGCCAGTGGCGCCAGTGGGCCCAGCGGGTCTTGAGGCAGAGGAGGGCATTGCGAGCTGTGCTGCTGGCAAATAACTGAAGGAAGAAGGAAGATGATAAGTCATGACGAGGAGGAAGCGTGACTGAGAGGAGAGAGCACGCGTGGCTCACACCACAGCAGGAAGGGGCAGGCGTGGTCCGGGCTCCACTCGACCGAGTGAGTCTTGCCAATGTCTGTGTCCACCTGGACGCTCAGAACGTGACCTCCAGGCCTTCTCTGATGTCACTGGTGAACTAAGATGAGGTCGCTCTGGAGCAGGCCGGCCCTTAATCTAATGACTGTGCCCGATAAGGAGGCAGGTGAAGACCCGGACAGACCCTGAGAGGCCCGGCGGCAATGGAGGCCGAGGCTGGAGGGAAGCGGCCACATGCCCAGGACGCTGGCCGCCGCAGCAGCCGCGAGGGCTGGACAGACTCCCCCTCAGGCCTCAGGAGGACCAATCGGGCCGACACCTTGCTCTCAGGCTTCCGGCCCCCAGCACCCTGAGAGGATACGCTTCTGTCGTGTTAAGCCACTCGGTTTGTGGTATTTGTATGGCAGCCCCCGGACACAACAGAGTGAGGGAAGTGGGTAACTGGTACCACACGAGCACCTGGGAGGGAGGCCTGCGTTGTCAGCCACATACACACGCATCCACCTTAGTACATGTTAAATGAGGTGTGAAGGAAAAATCAAGGTGTGTTTCAATGTCCATGTGGTGCGGGGGCAGCTGAGATCTGGGAGTGGCGGCTGGCAGGGAGGATGGAAGGCCAGGTGCTGGGGTGGACTGGCCTGTCGGAGGAGACGGGCCCACAGTGGGTCAGGTCCTGGGAAGAGCCTGCCCGGAACAAGAAAAGACGGAATGTCACACCTCGGGATCTGACATGGAAGGGGCAGCACAAGAGAACAATTAGATCCGTGAGAGGAAGTGCCACCAGCCAAGAAGCCCGGTCCACGGGAGGAGGTCACGCAAGCGAGCAGGAGGGCTGGACAGCGACTCCCGTGCAGCAAGCAGGATTGGCATTGTTATTGTTTTTATAGCCAGAGTTTTGTTCTTGATGTGTAAGTTATAGTAGCTTAATAATAAAAAAAGGGTGAGATGTGGGAAACTGATATAGGGTTAAGCCTCGGACTGGCCTGCTGGCAAAGTCACAAACAAGTCCTAGCATTAGAGGGCACATTCCTCTTAGCATAATTAGGCTTGACCTTATAACACTCCCTAGATCTTATCTGGGAAGCTAATGGGATGAGGAAGTGCAGGAAGTGTAACCATGGTCAAAACAAGTGAAACTCACAAGAACTGTGTAACTATGGTAATCACTACCTTGTTTACCTCTCACTATAAAAGCTTGGTGAGGCCTGAGCACAGTGGAAGTCCTTCCTCTTGAGTTGGACTTGCTCGCCTGGTCCCCCATATTCCCAAATTATCTTGTGTCTTTTCTATTTCATTTGTGTGCGGCTCCACTTCCAGACCCGAACCCTGAACCACGCAGGACGTGGAGGGAAACACTTACGACAAAGTATTTTGTAAAAAATTACATAGAATTAAATTCATTTTTCAATGACTTAACTCATTAAAAAATTCTAGTTGATCAAAGTCCTTTAACACCTGCTACTTCTGTCTTTTTGGATGAGAGACAGGAGTCAGGCAAAGAATATTACCTTCCACTCTGAGGCTTGGGGGGAAGACAGGAGCAGGTCTTTCCCTTCTATTATGTTTTTACAAAAATTAATGATAAATTTGGACAATTGTCCTCAAAAGTTAAATTTGAAGGAAAGTCTGCTTTGAAAAAGTGAATATTTTTGTAGGAGTAATTTCTGGTAAAGAATACTGAAAATCACTACAAAATTCTGATTTTCACCACTGTATGTGCTGGCCCACCATATGAGCTATGGCCCTGCAGGCAGCTGGTCTGGCAGAGAGAGCCCAGCCCTCACCCCACGGCCTTCGCACACACACCTGGGAGGCTGGGCAGGAGCTGAGCTGTTTGCCATGTTTCCCCAGTGCACAGGGCTCTGTGCACACAGCAGCGTGTACACAGGGTGATGTACACGTGGATGCTACCAGGCACAGGCTCCCAACCTAACTGCCCTGGGTCCATCCAGAGCACGCGGCCATGCACTCACGCTCTGCAGTGCTCGTGGCCCCCCAGCAGTCTACTCCAGGCCCCTCCTCCTGTGAATCTGTAACTGTGTTTATCTGTATCGCTTGTGAATCACATCCTAATGGCCCATAAATGTAATGGTGCCCAATATTAAAAGTTTAACAACCATTTTAAGACTGAAATAACAAAAAAGCTATAAAAATATTATAACAGCCTATCTAATAAAGCAGGAATATGCAAATTGACCATCACTCAGTCACAAACATGGCGGTGCCAATAGCCACAAGATGGCGGCACATTCTTTGACTTGCAGGCTGCCACTACATGGGAAAAATGGCAAAAGCATAGCCGTTACTTACTGTACTCTCAGAAAATGCCTGAAATCGTTAAGGAAGTTAAGCTGCTTATTGAAATGAAATGTATTAGATGGTGACTATTTTGTGTGTATACTGGTATTCATATTTGTTCTCTTTACTGTTGGGTTAAGATTTGGGAAGGGCTGCTATTCTTATGTGTGTTGGTGTGTATGTTAATGTGTGTGCATATATGCATACACATGGGTCTTACAGATGTAAATTTATAATCTACTAGAGGCCCGGTGCATGAAATTCATTCCCGGCGGGGTGGCGTTCCCTCAGCCCAACCTGCACCCTCTCCAATCTGGGAGCCCTCAGGGGATATCCTACTGACGGCTTAGGCCCGCTCCCCATGGTTCTCTGCTCGCTGCAAGGCCACCCTGCTCAACGCCGTGGCGACCCACAAGCAGGCCCTGCTGTCTGCTGTCTGCGGCCGCTTGCCTGCTCGCCGGTCACCACAGCGACCCGAAGCAGGCCCTGCTGTCTGCTCTCTGCGGGGACTGCTTGCTGGCATGCCACCGGTGGGACTAAAAGGACTGGAGGACTCCTGGGGACGGGTCCGGCTGCACCGCCTGTCTGCCGCTCCCCTGGTGGGGCTGAGGGGACTTTCGTACACTGGGCCTCTAGTAGATTATAAATTTACATCTGTAAGACCCATGTGTATGCATAATGCACACACATTAACATACACACCAACACACATAAGAATAGAAGCCTTTCCCAAATCTTAACCCAACAGTAAAGAGAACAAATATGAATACCAGTATAAACACAAAATAGTCACCATCTAATACATTTCATTTCAATAAGCAGCTTAACTTCCTTAACGATTTCAGGCATTTTCTGAGAGTACAGTAAGTAACGGCTATGCTTTTGCCATTTTTCCCATGTAGTGGCAGCCTGCAAGTCAAAGAATGTTCCTGACAGTGGTGCCTTGGGGGTTCTGAGGTGGCCTTGAGTGTCTCATTCATTCATTCTGACTGCACGTGACTCTGTATGCAGAAAGAGGGCCTGTGCTACATTCACTCTGAAGGTCCTTTAGTTAGTTTTCCTCTCTTTCGTCTTACACATGCCCTCGCATCTGTTCCTACTTTATTACCTTTTTCCTATTATACTGCTGTTTTCTTTTATCAAAAAAGTCTTGTACTAGGGATGTTGCTGTTGGACTGAATTGTTGTCGCCCCCAAATCCCTGTGTTGATGCCATAACCATGTGAGTGCAATTGGAGACAGGTCACTTAGGGAAGGTGAGTGAGTTAAATGGAGTCCTGAGGGGTGAAGCCCTAATCCCGGCAGGGCTGCTGTCCTTGTCAGAGGGAGGGATCCCCCAGAGGAGGGGCTCTCCCCCCCTCCCCCCTCCCTCCCCTCCCCTCCCATCCTTCCTTTCTTTCCTTCCCACTTTCTTCCCCCTCCCTTCCCCCTCCCCTCCCCCTCCCTCCCCTCCATTCTTCCTTCCCCTTCCCTAATTCCTTCCCTCCCTTCTTTCTCCCCCCCCCTTTTCCCCC
>NW_005871375.1:932383-948431 GCF_000147115.1 Myotis lucifugus | reverse complement strand
AGATAAAACAGGGAAATGTTTGCAAGCTACAGACCCAACAAAGGGCCTGTAAAAATGAGAACAATTATCAAGTGAGCAAGACAGGGATGCGGCTACTGCAGATGAGCTCCCGAAGATGGACAGCAACGCTGGCGAATGGGGGACGCGGAGCAGAACCCCAGGGAGAGGCCACTCCACGCCCACCAGAGGGGCTAAATGCACAACTGACAACACCAAATGCTGGCGAGGACGCAGACACTGATCCTTTACGCGTTGCTGGTTGGAGTGTAAACTAGTGCCGTTGCTCTGAAAAGCAGTTTGGCAATTTCTTATAAAACTAAACATGTAATGATCACATGACCCAATAATTGTACTCTTGGAATTTATCCCAGAGAATTAAAAATTTGTGTTCACACAAAACCTGAACACGGGTGTTGATAGCAGCTTTGTGTATAACCCCAGACTGGGCAACCACTTGGACAAATGAATGTTCAACTACGGTGCAGCCGTGCAGGGATCCTGCTCAGGGGAAAAGACAGAACCACGCACAAGCCCTGCAGGAAGGGCCAGGCGATCATGCCGCTTGAAAGCCACCCTCCCAAGGTCAAATACTGACTTCATTTATGTGAGGTTCTTGAAATGACAAACTGTCCAGATGGAGAACACACTAGTGACTGTTAGGGGCAGGCTGGGCGAGGGTGCATGAGGGGCGGGGCAGGGAGGGGGATGTGTGTGGCTCTAAAAGGGCGACAGGAAGATCCTCGATGGAACGCTTTGTATGTTGACCTTACAAGGTGATGAAATGACGTAAAGACATCCATGCACGCACTCACACAAACAAGCACACGTCAGCGTTAGCAACCAGTGGCGACATGGGTCTAGGTCTGGAAGATGTTCCCAGGGGGTAAAGGGTGGAGCTTCCTATATGATTTCTTACAACTGTATGTAGATCTGCGACGATCCCGAATTAGAAGTTAATAAGAGAAACGCCATCATTAACCTGATGGCAGGCCGCCTGCTTAGTCCCGTTCAGCCTCTTAGAGGGAACCTTGGAGCACTGTAACCTGCTGCTCAGGGTGGCCTCGCAGCGAGGCCGTGGGCGTGGCGAGAGCGAGAGCCGCATGTCCACAGGCTCCGCAGGTAACAGTGAGCAACATGTTCAAGGAACAGCCTGCGAGCTGCAATCTGTCAGACCTTGGCTTACCACCTCCCCTCCTCCCGAGGGAGGGGCAGGGAGGCCTAGCTGTTCTTGAAGCTGGCTGTGTCCGATCAACACGGTTCTCACAAACACAGGACCTGGGCTTCCTTACCCTCTCCAGACGGCCTGCCGGAGGCGCAGCCTCACTGCAGGGGCAGGCGGGGAAGAGGCGAGGGGGCTGGCAGCTCCAGGGGAGGATGGGCATCAGAGCTGTCCTGGGTGGTCTGTGACAGGTGGGCACTTCGCCCTTAGAGGCCGCCTTGGTCCCTGGACCAGCAGAGAGCCCGGCCCAGAGCAGAGCCGGCAGGCGGATGTGCTGCGCGCACCGCAGTGACTTGAGCAGCTTTCTGTGTGCACGGTGAGCGGACACTTTTCAGGGGGCTAACATGATAACCGGGGGAACACTGTAATTGCAAGAGGAAAACGTGGAAAGCCCAGGGCACCGCATGCGCGAAAGCATACATTCGGAGGCTCCGCGAGGCAGGCCGCGCTCCCGGCGAGCAGTCATCACGTGTTCCGGTCGGAATGTGCACATAGCGGGTGTTGCCTGGCACAGGCCCCTGACACTGAATATTCAGCCCAACGGCCCGCCTTCCGAAGGGCACACAGCGCGGAGGGCTGCCGGGCGCCGGCGCCGAGGCTCCCGGGGTGTCTGCAGCCAGGACAGACCTGGCGTGCACACCACAGGCTTCCAGGGACCCCGGGCTCGACCGTCATCGGACTTGCACGAGCAGCTTCATCCCCTTCGTGGCTGCGACAGAACCGGGACAGTGGCTCCCGCACCTGAGAAAGCACGTAGAGGGGTGGCGGCTCCGCTCGAGGCACTGTCAGCAGAACGTGCTTTTAGCCTTTGGGAAGCGGAAACGTGTTTAGCAATGACTCAGGGCGTCGCAATGGGGGCAGCCTGGGGTGAGTCGGGCGCTGCCAGGACATAGGGAGCACCAGGCCCCTAAACTTCCTCTAGCGATGAGGTGTGTATTGTCATAAAGGCTGTACGTGGAAGTTGGAAGCAAAAGAGCAACCACCATTGCTAGAGATAGGTATGTTGCTATTATGATTGGTAGATCTTCCCATCTGCCTGTGTGCAGGGAAATCTCAAGTTTTGTGGGGCCGAAGACATAATTGATGGGGCTCTTTTAGAGAAAAAAGAGAGAAAATGATGAATTCTGATTTCCACACAGTCCTCAGCGAGGAGCCCTGCAGCCAGCTTTCCGAGCTGCCCAGGGAGCGTACGGCTGCAGGTGTTAGGGGTGTGTGCACAGCAGCCGTCCAGAGGGACCGCTCCTCACTCAGCAGGACGGTTATAACAACAACAAGGGGAATGTGATGGTGAGGATGTGGAGAAACTGGAGGCCTCATACCTGTACATTATTGGGGGCACGCGGTGGGGGCTCAGCAGCTGTGGAAACAGTTTGGCGGTTCTTCAAAAAGTTAACCCTAGAATTTTCACGACTCCACAGTTCTGCTCTTAGGAATACACCCCACTAATGACACCCAGGCACATGTACCTGTATAACAGCCCAGAAGATGGAACCAAACATCCATCAATGGATAAATGAGGAAATATAGTATATACCAGGGGTGGGCAAACTTTTTGACTCGAGGGCCACAATGCGTTCTTAAACTGGACCGGAGGGCCGGAACAAAAGCATGGACGGAGTGTTTGTGTGAACTAATATAAATTCAAAATAAACATCATTACATAAAAGGGTACGGTCTTTTTTTTTTTTTTTAGTTTTATTCATTTCAAACGGGCTGGATCCGGCCCGCGGGCCGTAGTTTGCCCACGGCTGGTATATACACACATATATGGATTACTACTCAGCCTTAAAAAAGAATGAAGTACTGATACATGCCACAACATAGGTGAAAACACGCTAAGTGAAAGGAGCCAGACACAAAAAGTCATGTGGACGATTCCATTTAGAGACAGAACGCCGGTCAGTGGGTGCCAGGCACTGACAGGAGGGGATGAGGGGGAACTTTGGTGGGTAAAGCATTTTGCTCTAAACCGATGGAAATGGTCTGTAATAGACAGAGGTGGTTGACAGTATCGTGAATGTACAAAATGCTACTGAATTGTTCACTTTAAAATGGCTAACTTTATGCTTTATGATTCACTCAACTGATTAATTTAAAAACTTCACCATCTATTCATCCACTTGGTTAGTGACTGTTACAAATGCGGTAGCATTACAACATTACAGCCCACGTGCGAAGGCCCACGAGAAGTGCTCCGTGCTTAGGGAGCACCCTGAGGAAGGGAAGTCCCATCCTTGTTCAGTAGTGCAGCTGGCTGCCTAGGAGGGGGGGAGCTTCCCTTTAACGGACACAGCACCCTCCTCCACTAGGCAGGACCCTGAGGGAGGCCCTGGTGGCCACAGGCTCCTGGAGCTGCCCAGCGGGGGAAGCAGAGGAGGCGGACGAGGCGGCTGGAGGGCCTGTTCTTGACCAGGTCAGAGGGGAGGACCCGGCTCCCAGGGCCCAGCCCAGCCCCCTGTCAGGAGAGCCGCCTCTCTACCTCATTCAGGATGATGGTCACCATCTCTCTCTGAACTTTGTCAGGGGGAATAATTGTCTGCCACTCCCCATATGGGCAGCTCTCATCACTGGGAAGATCTTTTTAGATTGATAGACATTATTATTATTACTCAAAAAGGTTGTATCTTTTAGGCAGTTTAGGTTTCCAGGAAAATGGAGTAGGAAGCACAGAGAGCTCCTCGCATGCACCCCACACCCCACACGCCCCCATTAGGTGTACAGGCATGAGTGTGGCCCCTCTGCTGCAGTGGATGAATGAGTGTTGGTTCATCATCACTAACTAACACCCATAGTTTTCCTTAGGATAGACTCTGGTTGTACAGTTCTATGGGTTTGGGAAATGCGCACTGACATGAATCCACCATCACAATATGCACAGACTAGTCTCACTCCCTAAAGGCCCCATGCTCCACCTGTTCATGTCCCCGCCCCCAGTCCTGGCAACAACTATCATTTTGCTGTCTCCATTTTGCTGTCATATGGTTGGAGCCCTGGAGTGTGGCCTCTCCCCTGGCTTCTTTCGGTCAGCAGTGTGCATTAAAGTCTTCCCACATCTTTCCGTGGCTCCCAGTCATTGTTTGGTCACTGAATAATACTCCCTTGTGTGGATGTACACCGTTTATTTCCTCTTTCGCCTACTGAAAGACATCTCGGTTGCTTCCAAATATCCTTTGAGAAGAAGCAATTTTTAAGAGGATTATTTCACTTAACTAATATAAACATCTGAAACCCTTTGCGCTATTTTAAAAAATCTGCTAGTGATGAACTCAGCTCAGTCTAAGGCGTTAGCATTCCATCTTGGAAATTATTAAAGTACCTGCCTGCCATCCTCAAATGCTAGGTACTCAGCACCATGCAATTGGCCATATGGAAACTTACCGCTAGAGAATTTCTGAGAATAAATATTTTCAGCGAGCTGTATTTAAATGGTAGCTACAGTAAAAATTCTGGATACTTTTCTTAGTGCAGGACATTTTTTTATGTTTTCTATTTACAAAAGTTTCTCAGTTTTAACTAAGAAGGTTAAGTTATTTAAATTCTGACTTCTTTTCTCCTCCACCTCCAGTGCCTCCAGGCTATGGTATAAGTCCAAGCCAGCACCCCCAAAGTGGGGGGGGGGGTCGGGGAGCAAAGGGAAGGGGTACTTCTGGATCTTTCCATGTCCTGATTACTAGACTCTGGGAAATTATCATGTTCCATATAATTTAAAATCTGAACAATACTGCAAATACCCAACCCCAGTTCATCAAAATCCCTGCCTCCTCAGCGCTGAAAGAATGCCATCTTTATACTTTGATAACCTATGGAAATGAGCATTTTCTATTTTAATAGCCATGAGCTCCTAGCTACCCAAACCGGAAGTCATGCACGTAGTTCCTCCCCTCTCCTCCTTTAGACCCAGGCAGGCCTGGGCTGTAGACAATCCCTCTGGAGGCAGAAGGAAAGAGTATGGACTGGAACTTCAGCTCTTTAAGTCTAAAATGGCAAAAGATGTCACCATTGGCAATATTACAGAGCTGAGGAGATTACGTTTCTTTCAGTGTTGCAGTGGTTCCTGAAATACGTGTGGGACTCTCACTAGCAATAACCCACGCTTCTTGTGAAAGCGGGTGCGGACGGCGCCTAGAGGCCTCCACTCCCACCCCTGAGCATCGCACCTCACGCCCGCAGGCGGCACCCGGCTTCAGGCAGGTGCTCTGGGGCTCCTTGAGGTGTTTCACAGACGAGAGGCAGGGGGGTCGCAGTGCAGCTGGCAGCACCTGAAGCACAGCTCTGTACGGACAGCCACTGCCACGCCGTCTCATGGGAGACTGTCCAGTTAAAGACTTTACAATTATTTTTTAACTATGAAAAATGAGTAGTCACTAATGAGGACTTGGAAACTACATAAAGATGAAGGAAGAGAACACAAATGAGTTTCGGGTGATTATTCAAATAACATCCTTATTAACATCTGGTGCATATTATTCAAGTCTGTGTTCTACATATGGGTTTGAAAGACATATTTGAGATTACATGGAACGTACAACTCTGAGTCTCCTTTATGTTGTTAACAACCTAACATGTTGTAGTAGATTTCCTTGTAAACATTTTAATATATATACTATATAATACTTCCCCTCATCTTTTCTCAGATCATGACTATTTTTAAGACACTCTGAGGTGAACAGACGAAGCTGTGTGAGGCCAGAGGCAACTCTCACACCCTTTAAAAAATATATATATATATATATATATATATATATATATATATATAATTTGTTGATTTCAGAAAGGAAGGGAGAGGGAGAGAGAGATAGAAACATCAGTGATGAGAGAGAATCATTGATTGGCTGCCTCCTGCATGCCTCCTACTGGGGATCGAGCCCACAGCCCAGGCATGTGTCCTTGGCTGGAATCAAACCTGGGACCTTCAGTCTGCAGGCCGATGCTCTATCTACTGAGCCACACCAGCTAGGGCAACTCTCACACCCCTTGGTCACCATTGAGGCCTGAGAGGATCAGCTTCTGGAACCTTCCGCCGTGGGGCAGGACCCACCGTGGGCAATTCCTCCAAAGGCTCTTCTGCACTGTTCCATCATTGGCCATTTAAGAGGTGTGTCCATTTTTTATTAGTAAAGATGATGTTGCAGTATCACCTTTAACCATCAAGTTTTTCACACAGTTAAGGATATTTCCTTAGAATTGTTGAAAAAAAGAAGAAGAAATAGACCAACCTTGAAAATTCCCTGAGCAGACAAAACCAGTTTAGTCACATGAGCAAAGGTTAATTTAGCTTATTTTGCAAGACTAGCTTGACCTGGGTCATTTCTTGCTTATACATCTGCAAATCATAAGCAAAACTTGAACTGTTTCCCACGGTTGAGATGGGGGAACCACTGAGCCATTCCTATCGTATAAGAAAGTTCGAATGCCATCCCCAGTCGGTGTGAAGAATAAACAGTCACTGCCTTCTCTGTCTAAGCTGCTTTATAACAGCGCCCGGGCCTGACTCCAAGGTTGGGTTTGAGGGCTTCCTGTTTGCAAACTGTCCTTTCGGGAGTGTGTGCAGTAAGCTTGACTAATTATGACTTCAGTGATTATGGTTTTACTTGTTATTGCTAAACTTCTTATAGGATAAATTCTCAAGAATGGTCGCACTGACTGTTTGGAACTATTCCTAAGAATGCGATGCATGCCGCTTGTGTTTTTAAGGCCTACATCACATTTCAGAATGTCTACTCCAGCTTCCCTTCTCCAGCACTGGATATTCCTTTAAAAACTTCCCTGCTCACGTGGTAGGCTGGAAAATGGCATGTAGTTTTAGCATGTTTGGTTACTCTCAGTGAATGCTTTCACATTTACCCTTTTGTTTTCACTCGTTAATGGCCAGTTTTGAAGTCATATTCCTTTTATCTTTTTGTATGAGCTTTTCATGTATTTTATTTGTGCAAACATTTTCTTTGTTCATGTGTCCCTGCTTATGTTATTTTCAACACAGAGCTTTTATTCTGATATAGATGAATTATCCCCACTGCCCTCGCCATGTCTTCTAGCTCAGAACGTTCTCCATATAGTTAATAAAGATTTACTTTAATCTTCTCATAATTTCTGAAAGTTGATTTTGTTTTAAATCTCATCCATCTGAAATCTATTTGATTCCTTGGTCTGCAGTGAGGATCTAGATATTTAGCCTATTTTGCAAGACTAGCTTTTCTTCCAAATAACTCACCACCTAACATAATATTTGAGTAATCTTTGATATTCTTGTGATTTTTGATGTCATATTTATTTTCTTTTAGTGTATTATTCTTTCTCTATTAATCAACTTCTTATTTCAAAAAGGCTAATTAATCCATCACATGTACCCAAATTAGCATGTATTTCTTTGTTCATAGGTTTAGTACAGGGCCTCTCCTCCTCACAGGCCTGGTCAGAATGGAAAGTGTGTGGTATGGCGCTAGTAGAGACAGATGCTGGTGGGGTGGGGAGGAGGAGAAGAAAATGAGTTTTGGTAATTTACTTTCCCACAATAGGAATTCACTTTTCCAATCTTTTCCTTCCCTCCCTTATTGTTCTCTTTTGGTCGCAACCCAGCTTTGTAATTTTTTTAGTCGGTGCCTGCATTACTCCTGGCGGGCGCCAGGGGGCAGTGTCAGCACGTGTGTGGCGCACGTCCAGGCTGCTCCAGGGCTACTGGTTCTTAGAGTCCCAGAGGGAACCCAGCTTTGGCTCAGCGTCCCCTGCAGGCAGGGGCCTGCGCTGGGCAGCCACTGCCCGCCAGGGGGCCGTGCAGCCACGGACAGCATGACCCTGTCCGTCCGTCCGTCCGTCCGTCCATCCATCCATCCATCCATCCATCCGTACTTTTCAACGTAGTGAATAGCTGCTGTGCTATAGCCAAGTGTTGGAATTATGAGTGATTTTTACTTTTACAAAAGAAATATTTCTATTAATTTTTAGAGAATGAGAAAGGGCGAGGAAGAGGGAGAGCGCTTTTTTCTAGGCCAATTAAAACTCAGGTCTGAGAGCGTTTTCATTTCCATTGTTTCAGTTTTGTTCAGTCTGTCATTGAATGTAGATGCCAAAGTCGTCCTTCAGGTCGGTGAGCATTAGGTCCCAGGGGCAGAAGGCTCAGCTGCGACTGCAGTGAAAGGCGCAGGGCCGCCCTCCCGGAAGCCCGTGGGGGATGGCACGTGCCACCGCAATGGCAAGAGGGCAGGCTTAAAACGGGGAGAGGATCTGGGGGCCCGAGGCAGCGTGTAAGCCCCTCTGTGGGCGCAAGCAGAAAGGGCCTGGAGGAAAGATGTCCACCGCGAGTGCCGAGCCTGGACGCCGGGCACACGGCAGGACGGTGCGCGGGCTCAGAGGAGCCGTGTCCTGGCATCTGGGCGCGAGGCTTCGTCCTCAGCGGCGGCGACTGGTCAGCTGCGGGGCCTGCTCGGCTCGTCTTCGCCGGGCACCTCGCAGACCCCAGCGGCGTGGACACCGGGAGGCGGCCGCGGGGACGGGCCAGGAGCTCCCCGTGCTGTCACAGCGCCCCGAGGAGGAGCTGTAGGCTCCTAACCCTCATGGCCACTGGAGCCAGCACGCAGCTGAGTGCAGCGGCTTATGCGTTCGCGCCGAGAACCGGACTGTGGAGTTCGTGGCGCACCGTGGCTTCTTTTCTCAGTGACTGTGTTTAAAACTCTTTACAAAGCGGGGCGGGGGGGGGGGTGCCTTTAGGTCCCATGAAAGCCAAGGTCTGATCTAAGGCGAACAGACAGACTGAGCGAGGCCCGCTGCCCGGGGGTCCGGGGGCCGAGCGGGAGCAGCCCTCCTCCCGCGGATGAGTGTCCACCAGGCCCACCTGCGTCCAGGTGAACCGCAAGGCACAGCTCCAGTTCCTTTCAAAACACAGGCCGGTGTGTTTAAGCAAACGTTTATTACTTTAAGAATTACCCCGATTGCAGTTTTAAAAGCGTGTTACTGAACGCGTTGCTCATTAGTGCGAGGGAAACACTGCGCGGGCGCCCGGTGGCTGAGTGCCCGCCCCAGCGCTCCTCACTCGGCCGCCCCTGAGCCGCCATCCTGGGGGCGGCCTTCTCCCAGGAGCGCTGCCCAGAGGCGGCTTCCTGATCCCACCGCGGCGCCTGGTCACCAGCCCATCCTGCTCAGCCCACACCTGGTTCTGTCCTCCTTTCCTTTGAGACTAAATCCCGTCCCGGGCCGGAGGGGAGCAGCTGGGCTGTGCAGCCGCCTGATCCCGGGCGTCCACGGCCTGGCTGTCACCCGCTGCAATGACTGCGTGACGCCGCGGTGCAGAGAGGAGACGGATGCGGAGCTGTGCCCCTGCACCTGCTAACAGGTAGAGGGTCCAGCGTTGTTGTTGACCCCAAGTAGCTGAAAACCACATTGAACCGCGAAGCTGCTCTGAGCCACTCGGCAGACTCAGTGGCATTTTGTGATAAAAATGTAAAATTAGACATGGAGCTCGGTCACCCATAGTCATGGAAGGAGATGTGCACGCAAGTAACGAAGAGACAGGAACGTGACAGGCTGAATTCAAGGAAGGAACCACACATTTGTGGGGAAAGCATTATCCTCCCTCTAAAATTATACTACTCAGACCCTATTCATCCACTCAGCATGTATGTGTAAATTTAGAAGCAAACAGTGAAGTTCTGCCTTCAAGTACCCAGGAGGGAGGGCCAGGCACACCAGGTGATGACGCACCCGACAGAGAGGAACAAACCAGGGTAAGAGATGGGGAGGGAAGGGATGGCCCTGAAACAAAGGCCCCCTGAGCAGAGATTCTGGAAGCCCCGAGGGAGGAAGGTGGGTAGACACCTGAGGACTTAGGACAGGGAGGGCTGTCCAGCATGAGGGTGAGCTGGAGGGAACTGAGGGCAGAGATGCAGTGCGGAGGTTTGGGGCAGATAATGGAGGGCCCCGGGCCCTCATGAGGACCTCAGCTTTGGCTCAGCATGAGCAGGAAGCCAGTGGAGAACCAGGAGGAGAAAGGGCTGCTCTGCTGAAAACACCCCAGCAATGCGAGCAATGTTAAAGGGCTGCTTTAGGAAGAAGAAAAGGAGAGGGAGAGGATCATAGGCATAGAGAAAATAAAATTGGCAAAAATCAATACCTGTCAATAATAACCTTAAATGTAAATGGATTAAATGCTCCAGTCAAAAGACATAGGGTGACTGACTGGGTAAGGAAATATGACCCAACTATATGCTGTCTACAAGAGACCCACCTCAGAACAAAAGACACACAGGATGAGAGTGAAGGGATGGGAAAATATATTCTATGCAAATGGAAAGGAAAAAAAAAGCTGGGGTAGGATTACTCATTTCCGTCAAAATAGACTTCAAAATAGAGGTCATAACAAGAGACAAAGAAGGGTCACTACATAATACTAAAGGAAATGATTCAAAAAGAAGATATAACCCTGGTAAATATATATGTACCCAATATAGGAGCACCCAAGTACATAAAAAAATCTCTTGATAGACTTTAAGGGAGAGGCTGACAGCAATACAGTCATAGTAGGTAACTTTAATACCCCACTGACATCACTGGATAGATCTTCTAGAATAAAATTAACAAGGAGACTGAGGCCTTAAATGACACACTTGATCAGATGGAGCTAACTGCTATTTACAGAACATTTCACCCCAAAGCAACAGAATATACATTCTTCTCAAGTGCACATGGAACATTCTCAAAGATAGACTACATGTTAGGGCACACAACAAGTCCATATAAATTCAAGAAGATTGATATAATACCAACCATCTTCTTAGATCACAATGGCATGAAGTTAGAAATCAACTACAATAAAAAACAACAACTCAAAAAATACTCAAATACATGGAGGCTAAATAGCATGTTATTAAACAATGAATGAGTTACCAAGGATATCAAGCAAGAAATTAGAAACTTCCTGGAAACAAATGAAAATGAACACACAATCACCCAATACCTATGGTACATGGTGAAAGCAGTCCTGGGAGGGAAGTTCATAGCACTACAGGTCAACTTCAAAAAACAAGAAAAATTAATAATCAACCATTTAACCCTATGACTTAAAGAACTAGAAAGGGAACAACAAGAAAATCCCAGAGTAAGTAGAAGAAAGGAAGTAATAAAGATTAGAGCATAAATAAATGACTCAGAGACTAAAAAAACAGTACAAAAGATCAATAAATCCAAGAGTTGGTTCTTTGAAAAGATAAACAAGATTGATGAGCCCAGCTTGTGTGGTTCAGTGGTTGAGCATCGATCTATGAACCAGGAGGTCACGGTTCAATTCCTGGTCATGGAACATTTCCAGGTTGTGGGCTTGATGCCCAGTAGGGGGCATGCAGAAGGCAGCCAATCGATGATTTTCTCTCATCATTGATGTTTCTATCTCTCTCTCCCTCGCCCTTCCACTCTGAAATCAATAAAAATATATTAAAAAAACAACAGCAAAAAACAAATTTGATGAATCCCTAGGCAGACTCATCAAGAAACAAAAAGAGAGGACACAAATAAATAACAACAGAAACGAAAGCAGAGGACTAACCACCAACACCACAGAAATACAAAGGATTGTAAGAAAATACCATGAACAACTATATGCCAACAAACTGGACAACTGGGCAAAATGGACAAATTTCTAGAAACATATAATCTTCCTAAACTCAATCAGGAAGAGTCAGAAAAGCTGAATAGGCCAATAACTACTGATGAAATAGAAGCAGTAATTAAAAAACTTCTAGGATACAAAAGTTCTGGACTGAATGGATTTACAGGTAAATTTTACCAAACATTCAAAGAAGAACTAACACCTATATTCCTCAAACTATTCAAAAAAATCCGAGGAAGAACACTTTCAAGCTCTTTTTACCAGGCCAGCATTATCCTAATTCCAAAACCAGGTAAAGACATTACAAAGAAAGAAAATTAAAGGCTAATATCCCTGATGAACACAGATGCTAAAATCCTCAACAAAATATTAGCAAATAGGATCCACAATATATTAAATAGATCATACACCATGATCAAGTGGGTTTATTTCGGGGATGCAAGGCTGGTACAATATTCACAAGTCAATAAACATGATACATCACATAAAAAAATTGAAAGATAAAAACCACATGATCATATGAATAGACGCAGAAAAAGCATTTGACAAAATCCAGCACCCTTTTTTGATAAAAACTCTCAGTAAAGTGGGAATAGAGGGATCATACCTCAACATGATAAAGGCCATATATGACAAACCTACAGCCAATATAATACTCAATGGCCAACAACTAAAAGCATTTTCCTTAAAAACAGGAACAAAGCAAAGATGTCCACTTTCACCACTCTTATTCAACGTAGTACTGGAAGTCCTAGCCACAGCAATCAAACAAGAAGAGATAAAAGGCATCCAAATTGGAAAGGAGAAAGTAAACGGTCATTATTTGCAGGTGACATGATATTGTACATAGAAAACCCTAAAGACTCCACCAGAAAACTACTAGACTTAATAAATGAATTTGGCAAGATAGCAAGATACAAAATCTACATCCAGAAATTGATGGCATTTTTTATACACCAATAATGAACTCTCAGAAAGAGGCATCTGGGAAGCCAAACCAGGGCTGTTTCTGAGGAAGTGAGGGAGTGGCTGTGGTGCTGCTGGGTGGAGGGAGGCAGTGGAATGGGACTGGCCTGCTGCCAGCAGTGTAGGGGCAGGGCTGACTTTGGTGACTGTGGGCAAAACCCTCGACAGCATTCATAAAAGCAGGTAAAAGCTGGCAGAGTGAATGAGTGAAGTCCTGGTTGGAACAGTCAGGAGCACATGGGAGGAGAGGACGTAGAGGAGTGAACATGGTGATTGGTTTGAGGAGAGAGAAGCAGGACCACAGCTAGCTGCTCACATGGAGCTAAAGGGGCATTTTGTTGTTGGTATTTAAATGCTGGATCAGATGGATTTAATTGACATTTATAGAACATTTCACCCCAGAAATGCAGAATATACATTCTTCTCAAGTGCACATGGATCATTAACAAAGATAGACCACATGTTAGGACACAAAAAAAGTTTCTATAAGTTCAAGAAGATTGAAATCATATCAAGTATTTTCTCAGATCACAGTGGAATGAAATAAGAAATAAACTACACTAAAAACACCCTAAAACATTCAAACACATGGAGGCTAAATAGCATGTTATTAAACAATGAACAGGTTACCAATGAGATCAAGAAAGAAATAAAAAAAATTCCTGGAAACAAATGAAAATAAACACACAACAACCCCAAATCTCTGGGACACAGCAAAAAAGCCCCGAGAAGGAAGTTCATAGCACTACAGGTCTACTTCAAAAAGCAAGAAAAAATAATAATAAACCATTTAACCCTACAACTTAAAGAACTAGAAAGAGAACAACAAGAAAAGCCCAGAATAAGTAGAAGGAAGAGGTAATAATGATTAGAGCAGAAATAAATGACATAGAGTCTAAAAAACAATACAAAAAAAAATCACTGAAACCACTGGTTCTTTGAAAGGATAAAAAAGATTGATGAATCCTTAGCCAGACTCATCAAGAAACAAAGAGAGAGGACACAAATAAATAAACTCAAAAATGAAAGCAGAGAAGTAACCCCAACACCACAGAAATACAAGGGATTGTAAGAAAATACTATGAACAACTATATGCCAACAAACTGGACAACTGGAAAAAATGGACAAATTCCTATAAAAATACAATCTCCCAAAACGAAATCAGGAAGAGTCAGAAAACCTGAATAGACCAATAACTACTGATGAAATAGAAGTAGTAATGAAAAAATTCCCAGCATAACAAAAGCCCAGATCTTGACAACTTCACAGGGGAGTTTTACTAAACATTCAAAGAAGAACTAACACATATACTCCTCAAACTATTCCAAAAAATCCAAAAGGAAGGACCACTTCCAAGCTCTTTTACCAGGCCAACATTATCATAATTCTAAAAGCAGATACAGATACTACAAAGAAAGAGAATTACAGACCAATGTCCCTGATGAACACAGATGCTAAAATCATCAACAAAATATTAACAAATTGGATCCAGCAATATATTAAAAAGATCATAGACCATGATCAAGTGGGATTTATTCCAGGGATGCAAGGCTGGTACAATATTTGCAGTCAATAAACATGATACATAACATAAACAAATGGAAAAACAACAATCACATGATCACATCAACAGATGCAGAAAAAGCATTTGACAAAATCCAACACCCATTTTTGATAAAAACTCTCATCAAAGTGAGAATAGAGGGAGCATATTTCAACATGATAAAGGTCATATATGACAAACCTACAGCCAACATCATACTCAATGGGCAAAAACTAAAACCATTTCCCCTAAAAAACAGGATTAAGACAGTGATGTCCGCTTTCACCACTGTTACTAACTAGATTTTCCCACCTCCATCAGTCAATTAACTCAAATGGACTCAATGAACCTCCTTTCTAGACTCTTCTATTGATGCGTCTGTGACTCTCATGAATGCAGTAAGTTGACTGGCTTCAAGAACATGGAAGGCTGCTTATTAAATAACGGCAGGCAGAAGATCCCTCAGACACTGAAAATACCATATGTGAAAACACACTACACTATAAACCCAAATACTAATAACAAAATTACACTTAAAAGAAATGTAGCAAAGTTATTACTTACAGTGCACAGACTGTCCTTACACTTCTGAGTCTCCCTGCAGACATGCTGCCTCCGGCCCAGCTCACATGGAGGCTGTTCTGAGGGCTGCATCTCAGCGTGACAGTGACCTCGCAGACATGGGAAACTCATGTTTATTTGGCCTCTAGTTTAAAAGAATTTCAGTGTATTCTGGTGGTACTCCAAATATGGACGTCTAGATTTTGGGGTTTTCTTAAAAAATTGACATTGGCATCACTGGACCCAAATTCCACAGGGCAGCTTTCAGGCAGACAGCTGTCCACGGGGAACAAGCTCAGGTACACTCGCTCACCCAGCCGCCTCCTCTCCTGGCCGGCTCGTCTGTCTGCAGTGTGCTTCATGCATGGTGTTACTTGCCGGCCTCAGAGACACCCTTTCAGTCAATCACCCATCAGGCAGCCTGTGGTCCCACTGCTTTCTAGGGACATGGGAAGACCCAGGTTTGCATGTCATCATTTAGGTGCTGCAAAATGATACAAAAATTGTCTAATTTTCTTCTTTCTGTGCCAGAAGAGAGGAAGTAGACACAAGTGTGTCTGCTTCAGTTTCTATGGCAACAGGCAACTGATCTGTCTTCTCTCCATGATGAACAGCGAAGAGATTACAGGGGACCACAAACAGAGTCTGTGGGCTGGCTCCTCTCGGGGCCATGAGCCTGCTCATCTGCCAACTTTTGTCCACCCACCCACCAGGGGCACTTGGGCTGTGCCCACCCCTGGCTCATCCTGCTCGCACACCTAACTTCTGGCGGTTACGAACAGAAGGCACAGGTGGAGGCTCTAGCAGGTAATTCATACCAAATGCACACATATATGATGATAGATGCATAATATACGAATATTGTATTACATATAACATACTCGTATATATACAGGGGTGGGCAAGAGCAGGCCTACAAATCTATATATATAAAAAGCCAGCGACCAGAATGCCATAATGACCAGAATGACTGGTTGCTATGATGCCCACTGCGGCCAGTGAACCAGCCAGATTGAGGGCGGGGCAGCCTGCCAACCCCCTATGGCCCTTCTCCTGGCTTGCCCCCCCCTTATCCCCCCCCCCCCACCAATCGAGGGTGGGGCTGGCCAGCAAACCTCCCACCGCCCCTCCCCCGGTCACTGACCCCCGATCAGCCCCCCCCAC
>NW_005871375.1:930790-932128 GCF_000147115.1 Myotis lucifugus | reverse complement strand
CAGCCAATCACCTGCAGCCCCTCCCCCCAGCTGCTTGGCCCTGATCACCACGATGGGGGTGGGCCAGCCGGACCCCACCAGTGCACAATTCCTGCACTGGGCTTCTAGTAATCCTATATAATAAAGAGGTACTAGGCAACTTGACCATCACTCCAATACACAAGATGGCCGCCCCCATGTGGACACAAGATGGCCACCACAAGATGGCCTGCAGGGGAGGGCAGTTGGGGGCAATCAGGCCAGCAGGGGAGAGCAGTGGGGGCAACCAGGCCAGCAGGGGAGGGCAGTTAGGGGCAACCAGGCTGGCAGGGGAGGGCAGTTAGGGGCAATCGGGCCAGCAGGCAAGCATTTAGGCTTCTATCAGGTTGGCAGGGGAGTGGTTAGGGGGTGATCAGGCTGGCAGGCAGGCGAGCAGTTGGGAGCCAGCGGTCCTGGATTCTGAGAGGGATGTCCGACTGCCCGTTTAGGCCAGATCCCAGTCGGACATCCCTTGAGGGGTCCCAGATTGGAGAGGGTGCAGGTTGGGCTGAGGGACACCCCTTCCCCCGTGCACGAATTTCATGCACCAGGCCTCTAGTAAATAATAATACAAGAGTAAGCTGTTTTGTGTACTCACAACTGTAAACCTACTTTTGCCCATCCATCTATATAACATAATACATGTATTACTAATAATTACTTTTTTTGAAATAAAGATGGCCCTTCAGATCACACTGTATGGAGTACCAGGATCTCTGCTAGTGATTAAGTGCACTGCGCCTCTGGTATTGGATTTTGAAGAGGAAAACAACAGTGGCAGCAACATAACACAATTTACTGAGTCAGTGACGATCTTAAAGTATCTTAAAGTAAAACACAATTTAAGTGCCTGTTATCAGTCCCAAAATAAATGACCAATCCCCAGAGAAAGTCTGGATGAGCTTCCCTGATTTGCTGCTGATCTCTCTTGCTTGTGGTTTTCTGTAACACAGTTCTTAGTGCGGCAAATGCAAATTCCGAGGCTGGCGCCCGCAGGCAAATGCCTGGGTGGCAGAGGGCGTCCCCCTCCTGCCGGAGCTCTGCGCTGCACGTCAGACGGTCGGGGCCCCTGGGAGCCATCCCGGGCCTGTGGCGGGTCCAGCTGCAGCCCCCACCTGGTGCCTGCTCTCCGGTTCCCACAGGCAGGCCCACGACTGGCCTCTCACTGGGGAGAGGGTCAGCCTTCCTGTGCGGTCACACCGTCGGCTGCTCAGATGAGGCCCACCCCACCAGAGAGGGCAGTCTGCTTCATTCAGTCTCCAGGTTCCCTGGTGAATCTGAGATCCAGCTCACTGCGCGCTTGGCAAAAAAAAAAGCAGA
>NW_005871375.1:915184-930513 GCF_000147115.1 Myotis lucifugus | reverse complement strand
GCAGGTGTGAGCATCGCTGGGTGTGTCTGGGGGGTGGGGCTGTGGGTGTGATTCACCAGGGAACTGGAGACTGAATGAAGCAGACTGCCCTCTCTGGTGGGGTGGGCCTCATCTGAGCAGCCGACGGTGTGACCGCACAGGAAGGCTGACCCTCTCCCCAGTGAGAGGCCAGTCGTGGGCCTGCCTGTGGGAGCCGGGACAGGGTCTCTCCTGCCCTCTCACTGCTGGAACACGGCTCTTCTCGGGTCTCGCACCTGCCAGCCTCTGCACCGCACCGCACCTGCACCGCACCTGCACCGCACCTGCACTGTCCTTCCTCCTGCGCTCAGGCCACAGGCTCCACAGAGCTGCACTGGGATCTCTGGGCCTCGACTCCCCACTGCAGACATTGGGACTTCTCAGCCTCCGTAACTATGGAGCCAGGCGCTTACACTAAATCTCATTCCATCTATCTATCTATCTATCTATCTATCTATCTATCTATCTATTATCTATCTATCTATCTATCTATCTATCATTGATCTACCTATCTACCTACCTACCTATCATCTATCTATCTATCTATCTATCTATCTATCTATCTATCATCTATCTATCATCTATCTATCTATCTATCTATCTATCTATCTCTTATCTATCTACCTACCTACCTATCATCTATCTATCTATCTATCTATCTATCTATCTATCTATCTATCTATCATCTATCTATCATCTATCTATCTATCTATCTATCTATCTCTTATCTATCTATCTATCTATCTATCATCTATCTCTCATCTATCTATCTATCTATCTATCTATCTATCTATCTCTCATCTATCTATCTATCTATCTATCTATCATCTATCTCTTATCTATCTATCTATCTATCATCTATCTATCTATCTATCTATCTATCTATCTATCTATCTACCTATCATCTATCTCTTATCTATCTATCTATCATCTATCTATCTATCTATCTATCTATCTATCTATCTATCTATCTATCTCTCATCTATCTATCTATCTATCTATCTATCATCTATCTCTCATCTATCTATCTATCTATCGATCTATCTATCTCTCATCTATCTATCGATCTATCTATCTATCTATCTATCTATATCTATCTATCATCTATCTATCTATCTATCTATCTATCTATCATCTATCTCTTATCTATCTATCTATCTATCTATCTATCTATCTATCTATCTATCATCTATCTCTTATCTATCTATCATCTATCTATCTATCTATCTATCTATCTATCTATCTATCTATCTATCATCTCTATCATCTATCCATCCATCTGGTTGGTTTTCTGGTACCCGCCTCTGCCCATCTCTGAGTGTGCCAGAAACTCAAGGTGTGACCAAGAATAGTACAGGGTACTTCACACACAGACAGCAAAACCCAGGACATGCAACTCAGGTTGACACACAATCCCTACTCAGCAGAGGGCTTAGGCCAGAGGACGAGGTAAATGCATTTAGAATGAGAAACCTATTTTAAAATTGTACTTATGAATAATCTAATCTAACGCTTTCAAAATTCAAAAGATTGAGGTGAGCATCAGTCACTCACATAGCATCTATACTGAGTGCCTGCAATCAATCACATGCTTAATGTGTTTCTCAGAGAAAGAGCTTTTTAACACCTGACCTTGCCCAAGGGGAGGTGTTGACTTGTAATGACTACAATCCCAACATGATCTTTACTCAGTGCACGATGAGCTAACACTTTTAATAAGAGGCTGTTTCATTTTCTAACGACACATTCTAGAACCCTCTAGGATCCTAGCTATGGCACCACTGATGCCCATGAAATGAAAATGGCAAGGCTCTAGTACTGGGACAGGAGGACCCAGTGCCATGCCAGTCAGCCCTTCAACGCAGCTGGTCTTCACCCCATCCCGAGGGGACGTGCCAGCCCTCTCACACGTGAGCAGGAGCTTCAAGCTAACGTGGATCTACTCAGCTCGTCAACAGCTCTCAGGCCACTTTGCCGCCTGCCTTGCAGAAAAGTCCATTATCCCAGAGAAGACCCAGTTCAGGAGTAGGGCGGCCTGAGGCAGCCGGGGTGGCTGGAGCAGGGGATGGAGAGGGCGGGAGGAGCTGGTGCTGGGGGAGAACCAAGTGAAAACGGGACCAGGCCAGGCGAGCCTCCCAGACCACGCCAGGGCGTTTGTGTCCGAGAGGTGCTGACCGACCCGCTTTCTGGGTCATGGGAAGGCTTCCGTTGGCACCTTCCAGAAGAGTGGAAGTGCCATCCTGGGAACGGATCTTAGCGAGGAGGGCTTCATCCCAAAACTGTTAGTATGGCTTCCACTCCAGGCCTTTAAAAATACTGGCTATTACAAAAAATACAATAAAATAAAGACTAGAAAGAGAGACTGGCTCGGAGGAGTAGGTGCGCATTACAGGTGAGTGTGTTGGTGGGAGGGAGGAATAAGCCCGCTCTGGAATTTGAGTCCTTGGTGTCTGACCTTGACCTAGGGACCTTGTTCCTACAAGTAAACTATTGACCTCTTTGTGCCATGGCTGCTGACCTGTGAGACAATGACCACCAACAGGATTGCAAATCATTCTGCAAACACTGACAGCGACAGAAACAAAGGAGTCAGTGCCTCCCCGGCTGTGAGATCAGTGGCTACGTCAGAGTTGAACACCTCCTCTCTGTGGAGTTTAACTTCTGTTAAACAGCATGTGTGTGTGGCAGAGTGAGCGTGTGCTTATTCTCACACAGCCAACCCGTGCTCACTGGGAACGCACGCATGCTCTCTGATGCACGGCCAGCTCCCAGGGGACCCCACAGCATTCGCTCAACGCAGAAGAGCCCGCAGGAGCAGGGCTGGGGGGTGGAGCGGGGGAATCTGTGCTTTCAACTTCTTTTTAAATGCAGCTCCTCCTGCCCTAGCTGGTTTGGCTCAGTGGATAGAGCATGGCCTGCAGACTGAAAGGTCCCAGGTTTGATTCTATTCAAGGGCTCATGCCTGGGTTGCAGGCTCAATCCCCAGTAGGGGTCATGCAGGAGGCAGCCGATCAATGATTCTCTCTCATCATTGATGTTTCTCTCTCTTCCTCTCCTCGGTGGGTGAGGTGGGAGGCTCACGCCCATTGTTTCATAACCTATTGAGGGGATGAGCTGCAGCTGAGCCGTTGCAACTGGAGCAGCGGCAGGAAGAGCCGGGCAGTGGGAGCCGAGGGCTCCTCGGGGCTTGTGCTGTGAACTCAGTGATTCATGTGGAAACTGCCGTCTCCTGTGACATCCCATTAACTGTGGGGCGGCGGGGAGCAGGGAGCGTGCACAGAGCTGCACTCCTTCAGGGCACGGAGATTGCCCCGCCCGCCATTGCACTGGGAGGCTGTGCACACTGTCTTCAGCAGTGAAAGGGGATAAGGGCCGATCTTCCGGAAAATAAGGCATTTATAGAACTGGGACAGCTACTTCTTCGTGAACCTGGAAAGAATTTGCAGCCTCTGCAGTTCCTTCTTTTCACATTCATGCCTAGCAACCAGGTGACCCTAATGACCCAGACATGGATCACAACACGTTCGTGGGTGAGATCTGGTGACAGTCAACTGGCTGCCCAGGCCCTGGTTAGTGGCCACGAGTGGCTGGTGAGGGACAAGGAGCTGGACAGACACCCCCTTTCGGTTCCGGCCAGTCCCTTGCGGTTTGCTGACTGCCGCTCCCCCGCCCTGGCCCACCCCAGTGGGGAGCAGGTGAACTCTCCAGTGCAGGCTGAGTAGCATGCGAACATGGGCCGGTGCCTCAGGACTGCTCACCTGACCAGGCCTTCCTGCTCAGCCCCCGTGCCCTTCTGCCCTGCCATCCTTCGGGGCGATTCTGCTGCGTTCGGTGGTCGAGGGTTTGTGGTCTGATCTCTGAGCAAGTTCTCCCCGGAGGTGTTATCTGTGGAAGGAAACAACGTAGACAGAATCTATGCCAGCCTCGACATGGCTGTGTCCGACAACATAAGCTACAAAGATGCGCTTGTTTTCCCAGAAGCGGCTTCGCAGTACCGCCTCCCCGCACCCCTGCTATGAAGCGGTGCCCTACGCAGGAGGAGCTGACCTGCAGACAGCACCTTTGGGCTGATGGAAAATATACCTAAAGTTGCTGGGTTATATAACAAAAGTTCACAGAGTACATTTATTTTTTAAAATTAGTAAGCTGAGACGTTGTCATTCTCAGTTCTGCTAAAGTACTCATATTTTTATGGCTGAATTTGATGCATCATAAAATTCAGAAAAATAAGATAAGCATAAATGGTGCCATTATTGTTTTAGAATTTTGGATTATAATTTTTAATGCAATCAAACCCTTGCTTTTGCTTTGATTTTTAGCTACAACATCTTTTCTGAAGAAGCAACACAAACAAATGTGTGTTGGTTTCAATTTCACTCCAAAAAATGAAATGCTTTCTTTAAGTCTACAAATATAATTCCCAATTAATATAGTTTAAGTTACATTTTACCCAGAGGATAATCAACTCACTGTAAATATTTGGATTATGGAGAAAATTTTAAAGATAAAAAGAAAATATAGAAGAAGCAAAGGAATACAATGAGCACAACATAAGGGTTACTCATTACCCAGGTTTCTAATTTCTCTTTGATTGGAGGTACTGGGCTTAGAAAACTGAAATCAAGGTCCAAATTATAGCCCTTATTTTATGGTATCCTATATAATAAAGAGGTAATATGCAAATTGACCCTCACTCCATCATGCTGTCACAAGAGGGCTATGCCCACAGTGGAGGCAGAGTTCCCGTAACGAGCTGTGACAAGCGATCAGCAGGGACCTGAGGCTGTGTGGGGCTGGGCCAGGGCGGGGGACCTGAGGCTGAGCCCCCCCACCAGGTGGGGCTTGACAGGGGGCCTCCGGCTGTGCCCCCCTGCCTGGCAGGGCTTGACGGGGGACCTCAGACCATATGCCCTGGGCCAGGGGACCTGAGGCTGCGCCCCCCACTCAGCAGGGCTTGACGGGGGTCCTGAGGCTGTGTCCCCGCCTGGCAGGGCTTGATGGGGGTGGGGCCGGCAGGGTGTGGATCTCGCCCAATGGGGGTGGGGCCGGCTGGGTCTGGGTCTTGTGTGATTTTGAGGTGCACCATGGGTGGGTGGGGACTTGACTCTGGGTCCTGAGGCACGCCCCAGACTCTGACAGGAGGAAGATTTTCATATACATTTTATTAATTTTCTTTCATCTCTGACACTTCTATTGTAGAGAAAGGGCAAATAGCAATATTAAAATATTTCCTCTAATCCCCATTTAAAGTGCATGAATTTTGTGCACTGGGCCACTAATTACATTATAATTAAAAAAGTTAAGCCCAACCAGTATTGAAAATCTGGATTTGCAAAAGTTACAGAGAGGGGGCGATGACTTACTTTACAAGAGTGTTCATTGTACAAGTCCTGTAATATGAAACTTTCTATGATCCATCTAAAATCTTTAAATGTGTTAACTTTTTCCGGAGCATATTTCCGGATTAGAGGGAATGATAAAATCGAGTCACCATTTACAGTTTTTAAAAGTTAATGACTAAGAAAGCTGACAGCCTGAATTTCCCAAGACAGTTTTCTTCAGGATGCATTTCCTGTCTGCCTTCATTTTGAAATTACAGTAGTTTTGGATACAAAGCTAGGAAACACAGTAATAAGGGTGGTTTTTCATGTTTAATTGAAAAGCCCCCAAACACCCCCATTTGCCAGGCATGAAGGAGCCTCGCCGCAGGAGTGGTCGTGCCTGAGGACTGCCCCAGGCGAATGCTGCCATCTGCATGCACTTGGTCCGCTGGTGGGACAGGAGCCTCTTGTGCAGCACGTGGGGTCAGCGGGGTGCTGACCCGTCCTGGGCAGAGTTCAGAGTAAAGAGCCCTTTTAACATGAGAAGCTCTGGCTAGAAATAAAAGAGAAGGATCTATTTCCCTGTGTGTTTGGGTTAAGCCATATTTCCATTTCTCTTTAACCAACCAAAAAGCTCACTTATGATCCCTGGCATTGTGCCACATCCTGCCGCCTAAGAAGGCAACAGCCAGACCCTTTTCCTCGATCTGTAAACACTAATGATGGCAGAGCAGCGCTCTAACCTCTGGCCAGATGTCCAGGGCCTGCATGGACTGGGCCCCTTGAGACTGCATGTTGTGCATGTGTGTTTCACATGCAGAGGATCTAGGCTTAATAAAAAACTAAAGCAGGGTTATGAGCCATTGGGTTTGTATATTTCCCTCCCTCCCTCCTTCCCTCCCTCCCTTCCTTCTTTCCCTTCCTCCCTTCCTTTCTTCCCCTCCCTTCCTTTCTTCCTCTCCCTCCCTCCCTTCTTTCTTTCCTTCCCTTCCTTCCCCTCCCTCCCTCCCTTCCTTCCTTCTCTCCCTCCCTTCCTTCCTTCCTTCCTTCTTCCCTCCCTCCCTCCCTCCTTCCTTCCTTCCTTCCTTCCTTCCTTCCTTCCTTCCTTCCTTCCTTCCTTACTTCCTTCGATCCTTTTTTAAAACCCTTACCCAAGGATAGGTTCACTGATTATAGAGAGAGGGAGGAAGGGAGAGAGAGAGAGAGTGAGAGAAGCATCAGTGTGAGAGAGAAACATCCATTGGTTGCCTCCCATACGTGTCCCTACCAGGGATCGAATCCACAGCCTAGGTGTGTGCCCTGACTGGGGCTCAACCTGTCTCCTTTCAGTGTACAGGATGATGCTCCAATCACCTGAGCTCTGGCCAGGGTTGGTTTCTGTATCTTTCTAGGCACACCTGCCCCCATAAGAAAATGGGTTGAAATAGGACATGGGATATGAATAAAAGGGTCAGATGAAAACCTCTGTACCTAAAACAAGCAGAAGCTATAACAGAGTTTCTTAGAGGCTCCCAGACCACCTGCTGTGAGAGCGCAGGCCCAAGGCGCCACAGGCTGCAGCCCAGGCAGGCACTGCTGCCCGCTGCTCCTCTGCGCACGCCCTTTCCCCTTCCGACGAGGAGGTTTGTTCATCCTCACAACGTCCGGATGACACTAACGCCAGGCAGATGCTCACACCTTCCGGGTCCTCTCTAGACATCGCCACGATGACCCTGCCTGCGTCAGGACAACTGTGGGCTGCATAGAAATCATCGCAGCCTGATCTGCTAGCGGACGAACATTTTAATCACAGAACAAACCTTGAGCCTCGCTTGTTGAAGAAGATGAGAAACCAACCTGCCGGCGTGGCTCAGGGGTTGAACGTTGACCTGTGAACCAGGAGGTCACGGTTTGATTCCCCAGTTGGTCAGGCACATGCCGGGATTTCAGGCTCCATCCCCAGTTGGGGGTGTGCAGAGGCAGCCGATGGATGATTCTCTCTCATCTTCGATGTTTCTATCTCTTTCTCGCTCTCCCTTCCTCTCTCTCTAAAATCAATAAGAACACACGAGAAACCAGTTACTGTCTATTCGTGGACTCAGCAGAACAAGTTTGAAAATCCCTGTGGGGACTGAACACAGCAGAGTCCTCGTCCCCTACCCTCTGCACGGGTGTCTTTCCCGGCAGCGTGTTCCCTGTGTGTGGGCGCAAATGGCCAGGTTGTTTGCAGCATCCGCCTCGTGAAAGAGCCACCCAAATCCACGCCAGCGTCTCCCAGCACCTGAGTGGAGCTGCATCTGCTGCACTGCCCTCCCCAACCGCAGGCGCGGGGCAGGGCCCTCTCTGTGAGTCTTCCTGCGACTGTGCTCTCTGCGGCTGCGCGGCGACCTCGGGCCTCCTCAGCCCCTTGGCCCAGTGCTGCCCTGCAGTGTGTGCCCGCGGGCAGTGAGATCAGAATCCCGGTGCCTGAGGCGGCTGCTGGGAGTGAGCATGCGAGATCCGGCGCCGAGCCTGCCCGCCACACCGCTGGCTGAGGCTGGCCTCACCTGGCCCCCGGGATCCACTTCCACACAGCCCGCCCGGTGCGGCAGGGCGTGGGGACTCAGGCCGGGGTGAGACACGGCCCCCCTCTTCACCGAGGAAGAAAGTGATGGGGAAGTCCAGCCTCCGCATTCCATCGGGGGCACCAAGTAACTGCCGGGAAAGGGGGTTCAGAGAAAGAACCCACTTCGGGACAGGGCTGTGAATTAGGCGCTGGTGCAGATGGCTGTTGGGGGATGGGTTTTAAAAGAGAAGACTTGAAAATGCACTGCTGGTTGCAATGGTTGGTGTGGGCAAGGCTCTCACTGGCGGACTTTCTAATTCTTAAAACGCCAAGGGCACTGTGGGCTTGTCCAGAACAAAGCTCCTGTGTTAGACACCATCGCCCGAGTAGCTAGACGCCAGAGGAATGAACAGAGACCAAGCCTGAGCGCTCGCTCGGGTGCGTAAGTGATACTCCTCTGTCCTCTTCAGGAAAGAACACTGCAGCGAGCGTGATGAATGACACCGCTTTCAGAAGGGTATGATTAATGATCATTTCCTGGCACCCAAGATTGCATTTCTGACTCAGCTCGTGGTTAATTTTGTAGCTGCCAGAACATAGGATGTTCTTAGAATAATTTTAATTATAACACTGATTGCACTGGAAACTTTATTATATCTTGGTGGCCTGTCAGATGACCTGGAGGAAGTTGACAAACATTGTAGCAACGCACATAGCGTCTAACCCAGGAGGGTCCCCTGAGACCCGCAGAACGCAGTGGGAATTCTTTGTGGGAAGTGCCACGCGACCCCTGTACCCAGAGACAGAGCAGTGGGAGCTCGGGTCACGCGGGGGGAGGGGGGAGGGGGGGACGGACTCACAGCCCAACTACAAAGACAAGGCGAACCAGTGACCTGCCAGTTGTGCCAACCCCTCCAAGGGCTGGCACAAGAGAGGAAATAGACTCTTCATTTGTTCCAGAGGCAGAAGAAGGGTCTACCCATGGGACTTACAAACAAATGAATAAACAAACCCCCAAACATTCTAACAACAAACTTGTCTAACAGCGAAGCCCGTGGCTGTAGGGCAGCTGCAGCGTTGTGGGGAGTGAGGGGTGGGGGGTGAGGGGTAAGGGGGGGGTGCAGGTGGAGCTGAGCTGGAGCCACTCCCGAGGGAGGGGCAAGGTTAGAGTCCTCCAGTCAGCCTCAGGGCTAACATGTCCTGGAGAGATTTTTTGTAAAACATCCAAGATACATCATCGCAAGCAAAGAAGCGAACAAGTCCTCAAACAGGAACCAGATCCGTCTCAGGGAGCTTGGTCCCTGTGAGGGTGAGAATCCTGTCCGCTCTCACCGTCCTGCTTGGTGCAGGGCCCTTTCCCTGGGCCGTTCCTCGGGAAGCCCTCTTCACGCAGTGCTAGGGCGAGTGCCAGCCAGGGGCACAGAGCGCATCCTGGCCACGAATCCTCCGGCCTTCGGGTAACTCTCTCCGTAACCACTTTTTTTTTTTTTTTGTCCCAAGATCCCACCACCTCCTCCCCAACCACCCGATCCAGAGAGAGAAAATCGAGATGGAGCAACTGGGGATCCAAAAAATGGTAAATGGAAGGGGAGGTGGTGGTGGTGGTGAGGGAGGTTAAAATAGATCTGGATTTTAAGAGATAAGCGTTAAGTCCTCACGGCAAACCCCGAGTTCGGCTGGACGGGTCTCTCTGGAGGAGGAGGAGGAAGAGGCCAGGCTGCTGGTAGTGGCTGGCTCTATTGTATTAGCGGAGCAGCGGCGATCAGCCGGAGACATGCAGGGCAGCCATCTTGTCACTCCCGTAACCACTTTTGTCCTGGGGATTCCATGAGGGTCAGCTAAGACTTCACGTAGGAAAATGCAGCATAAACAGCGTTCCGCCAGCAGATTGCTTGGTGTGTGTGTAAGACAGATGCAGCTCGGTCGCCTGGAGCGTCTGCAGGCACAGGAGGCCCGGGATCTGGAGCCCGAAGCCGTTTCCGAAAATCAGCCACGTTTTCAGCAGAAAGAGCCTAACAGCACAGGGCTGATTTAATTGAATTATGCAAATATATCTGAAGTGTGCAAACTACAGAAAATATGGCATTTTATCCAAAAAATGAAAAAACCCCACTCTACCCACATGGGTTAGATTCTCTTGAGTTTTAAAAACAGGTGGTCCTAGCTGGTGTGGCTCAGTGGATAGAGCGCAGCCTGTGGACCGAAGGGTCCAGGTTTGATTCTGGTCAAGGGCACCTATTGTGGTTGCAGGCACGTAGCCTGGCCCAGGCTCTGGTGGGAGCATGTGGAGGCAACCAATCCATGTGCTTCTCTCACTTAGATGTTTCTCTCTGACTTTCCCTCTCCCTTCCACTCTCTAAACATCAATGGAAAAATATCCTCAGGTGAGGATTAAGAAAATAAACAAATGAACAACAAAAACAGGTGGAAACTGAGGAGTTTGATCAGTCAGAGCCTGACTTGTCCTTCACCTGGCCCAGCCCCCACATCTGTCCCCTGAGCCCGAAGCTGGCGCCTAATGGTGGTGGGAGGGGCCTGCCCATGGGAACGGGGCTGCTGTCCAGTCAGCAGGCTGCTCTGGGGTTTGGACTGGAAGACGGAGAGCAGTCCGGAGCGGCTGTGTAGAGAAACCCACAGGCCTGAGAGGGCAGCTGCGTGGACTGTGGTGAGAGGCAGAGAGAGGAAGGAGCAGCCTCCAGCCCAGTGGCGTTTCAGCTCAGGTACACACAGGTTTCCTTACGCCGAGTGCTGGCTGCGGGCGGTGCCCGGAGGTCTCTGTCCCTTGCCAATCCAGCGTGGTGACAGATTATTGTCATCACTTCAAGCTATAAAGCACATCATGTTTATCCTTAACAGCATCAGCAATTTCCCCGTGTAACAAATTCCTAGGTTTTGGGCATGAGGTGGGGATGTCTTTGAGGGGCCCTTCAGCTCACGGACCGAAGGGTCATGGGTTCGATTCTGTTGCAGGTTCGATCCCTGGCCCTGGTAGGGGCGCATGCGGGAGGCAACCAATCAATGTGTCTCGCTCACATTGATGTTTCTTTCTCTCTCTCTCTCCCGCTCCCTTTTACTATCTCTAAAAATCAATGGAAAAAATAAAATATCCTCAGGTGAGGATTAAAAAAAAAGGTGGTCCTGCCATTTTTTAAAAAATATATTTCTTTATTGATTTCAGAGAGGAAGGGAGAAGGAGAGAGAGATAGAAACATCAATGGTGAGAGGGAATCATTGATTGGCTGCCTCCTGCACACCCCCTACTGGGGAACGAGCCCGAAACCCAGGCATGTACCCTCAGCCGGAATCGAACCTGGGACCCTTCAGTCCGCAGGCTGACGCTCTATCCACTGAGCCAAGCCGGCTAGGGCCTGCCATTTATTTTATCAGCAATTGAAAAGCATTATTTAATCTTCAGATTTTTTCGAAAGAAAAGGAGGAAGGCCCTTCTGAAGACGCTGTGAGAATCTGCACTCTGTACATGAAATGTGCTGACGAGGGCGGCGGTCACCCGTGTCAGCCCGGGAGGCGACAGGAGCCACGGCGGAAACCAGAGAACACCCAGGCAAGTCCAGCTACAGCTCTGCCTCCCTGTGAGCTATTCTATAACGGGGACGGGCTCCAATCTCCGGTTCTCCTCACGGAGTCCGTGCTGATGGCATGAAACCCAGGTTCATCTTTAGTGTGACATGTTTATTCTTCTTGTTATGCTTTTCTCGGTACATTTTGTAAGCTTAGTTCCCCATCGCTGGCCACACACACTCTTCTGTGGGAGTGTCCTTTCACACGGGAGCCATTCGATGCGGGGGAAGACAGGGGCTCCAGCTAAACCGGACCTGCCACCCTCAGGCCTCCCGACGCTCTAACCACTGAGCAACCGGCCAGGGCAGGACCGCATCTGATGTTATGTCCTCTTGGTGTAGGAATCTAACCATTTGGGGAAGTTTGACATGAGTGAACTTCCATCAGGAACCAGCCTTAGGATTATTAAGTGTTTTTCTCTTTCAGTGACACGTCACCCTGAATATCCTGAATCAGACAGTCCAGCAGCTGAGCAGCCAAGCCTTGCTCATCAGCGGGGACGTAGCACTGGGCGGCTTTCATGTGACAGCCGTGGTGCAGGATGCTTTCTGTTCCTGCTCTGCAGGTCACTGCGGCTGGCCCATGGGAGACCTGCTGTGCCGTCTGGGCTGAGGTGAAGCGATGAGAAAGACAGCAGAGCAGATGCTGGTCTAAGGAAGCAGGTTGCTGTTCTACACATTCCCACCCGAAGGAAGACTAGGTGTAGTCTTCAAAAGAAGCAAGTAAAGAAAACCCACAAATCAAAAGGGAATTTCCTCCCCCCTTTAAAAAAATTACATTGTTGAAAGTGGGTAGAGAGATAAAAAAATAGAAACAAATAATTTAGGAAAACGAACCAGTCTTTCCTATGTTACCCTCTCAAAGGCGGGAAGCGGGAGGGGCAGGGGCTTTCCTGCAGCTGCTCCAGGTGGTTGAACCTCCTGCTGCATGAGGTGTTTTCTCCCCTCGGCCTTTCCTTTCCGCTGAAACAGGGGTGAAGCATGGTGAGAATGGGGCCATTCTTCAGTGTTTAATTGTGGGGATCTTCTGCCAGGAATTTGCTTACTCAGAACTATTCTTGTGACTTGTTTCTTTATTTACAACTAGAGGCCCAGTGCATAAAATTCGTGCACTGGTAGGGTCGCTAGCGGCTGCCGGCTGCCGGCTGGGTACTCCCTCCCTTTCCCTGGCCGGCCCCGCCCCCTGGTCGAACTCCCAGACAACTCCTGTTAGAGGGGACAATTTGCATACTACGCTTTTATTAATAGGATGTTGCTTGTATTTCTTAGTTTTATCCTTAGAGAAGTTTTGGCTAATAAAAACCCAGTTTGCCTCAGTTTGAAGGTTTGTTCTGATAAAAACAGAAAGCCCTTAAAAATCATTGTGTGCAGATTTTGTCTCACAGGTGAGACGCAAAGCCATTTACTCAGGTTTTACGACACTAATCTCCTGTTTCATATTTAACAACAGCACATTCTGTCCCAGAGACGCTCTGTCTTTTCAGCATTTTCCTGGTCACAGAGCAGCGTTCATCCCGGGGCTGCAGGGACTGCACGGGGCCTGCAGTCAGGCCATATCAGTTAGGTTTTGTCCGCAAGCAGCATGGAGGCCCTTGGGGCTCTGAGCGCAGACGTGAGATCACTGTGGATTGTTAGTAAACTGCTCACAGCCTTTGGGCTGCATGAAAAGGGGAGGGACAGGTGAAAACAGAGTCTCCTGTAGAGACCACATAGAGCAGTGTTTCTCAACCTTCTGGCCCTTTAAATTCAGTTCCTCATGTTGTGACCCAACCATAAAATTATTTTCGTTGCCTCTTCATAACTGTAATGTTGCTACTGTTATAAATTGTAATGTAAATATCTGATATGCAGGATGGTCTTAGGTGACCCCTGTGAAAGGGTCGTTTGACTGCCACAGGTCTGACATAGAGGGCGTGGGGAGCAGGTCGGCTGAGCTCCTGGCAAGGCCGGCACGGGTGGTGCAGGAGAGGGATGGAGTGGACTTGAGGCCATTACCAAAGGTTTGGGGACTGATCTCCTTCACAGGGTAACCGAAGGAGAGGAGGAGACCAGGAATGAGGGTTCAAGCTTGGAACACTGAAGAAGTGACAGGAGCAGGAACAGAAACCATCAGGAGAGGGAGCTTTTTGAAGCAGAGGCAGGGAGTTCAGCTTCAGACACGCTTTCTGTGACGGCAGCAGGACACAGGTGTGCGTCAGCGCCACTTGGATACCACTGGGCAGGGCCTTTAAAAGGGACTGGCCTGAGACGGACCGGGAATCACAACGTAGAAACAAGAGTGGTCCCCTTAGGGTAGATGCATCTCCAGTGAGAGCATTTACAGGGAGAAGAGCAGAGGTGTGAGCACAGCTTACACAGGTGCAGCCGCGTCTGTGTTGTTGTTTTATAACCCTCATCTGAGACGGCACTGCTCATTACGAGCCGACGTTAACACGGATTGCTATCCACGCCGTATCCCCAGCCCACGGGCAAGTACCTGGCACATGGGAGGTGATGAAAAGCATCTATTGGTGGGGAGAGATGGAAAACAGTATAGAGGTTTCTTAAAAAATTAAGAATATCCTGCCATATGGTCCAGCAAGTCTTCTTCTGGGTATATACCCCCAAATATGAAAACACTAATTTGTAAAACTATATACACCCCTATGTTCATTGCAGCATGATTTCCAATGACTATGATACAGAAGCAGCCTAAGTGTCACTGACAGATGATTGGATAAAGAAGAGGTGGCACATATAAAAATGATATATTAGCCATAAAAAGATGAAATATTTCCATTTGTGGCAACATGGGTGGATTGTGAGAATATTATGCTAAGTGAAATAAGTCAGATAGAAAAGGGAAAAACTGTCTGATTTCACTTTATTTTATACTAGTCACCTGGTGCACAAAATTTGTGCACATTAAAAGGGGATTAATTAGAGGAAATATTTCAATATTGCTATTTGCCTTTTCTCTACAATAGAAGTATCAGAGATGAAAGAAAATTAGTAAAATGTATATGAAAATCTTCCTCCTGTCAGAGTCTGGGGCGCCCCACGAGACCCAGAGTCAAGTCCCCACCCACCCATGGTGCACCTCAAAATCACATGAGATCCAGACCCAACTGGCCCCACCCCCATTGGGCGAGATCCAGACCCAGCCATCCCCACCCTTGTCAAGCCCCACTGGGCAGGGGGCATGGCCTGAGGTCCCCTGGCCTGGTGTCAGGGTGGGGGGTGTGGCCTGAGGTCCCCTGTCAAGCCCCGCTGGGCAGGGGGCATGGTCTGAGATTCCCCCATCAAGCCCTGCTGGGCAGGGGCTGCAGCCTCAGGTCCCCTGGCCCGGCCCCGGGAGGGGGGCACAGCCTTGGGTTCCCCGTCAAGCCCCACCAGGTGGGGGGTGCAGCCTCAGGTCCTTGCTGATTGTTTGTTAAGGCTCATTAGGGGAACTTGGCCTCCGCTGTGGGCACAGCCATCTTGTGTTACGAAAACCCCTCCCCCTTGGCTGTGGGTGCTGCCATCTTTGTGATGGTGTGATGGTCAATTTGCATATTCCCTCTTTATTAGATAGGATGTGGAACATGAAACAAAAAATAAATGAACAAAACAAACAAAGCAACTCATAGGTACAGCCACCAGGTGGGTGGGCACAGAGGGAGGGCTGAGTAGGGGTCACATGCCTGTGGACACGAGGAAGTAGGCTTGGGTGGCGAGCATGATAGAGCTCACAGGTGCTGACTTAGGGCCCTGCACACCTGAAAGCAATGCTATTAACCAAGGCTGCCTCAATCAATTAAATGTAAAAGCATCTATGAATCAGCGACTGAATGAAGAAAGAATGTTCTCATGAATATTCAGATTTCAAACAGCCTCCAGCGGGGTCCAGTGGAGGGTGCCTGGCCCAGG
>NW_005871375.1:909127-910823 GCF_000147115.1 Myotis lucifugus | reverse complement strand
TGCCACTCTCTCATCACCGACTCCCAAAAGTCCTAGCGCTGGCCAGAAGCCTCCTCAACATTCGGCTTTGGGTCCTTCTGGATTGGGGACGCCCAGTCAGATGAGGTCATCATCTCAGTCTCCTCGTGGTGATTTGTTTAGCAGCGAGGACACCTGCCTTAAACAGTCACCTTTGGATTTGTGGTCTGTCACTCACCCTTCCTCTCTCGTGGGCCACGCCCACTCCCTCTGCACACTCGCAGCGGAGATCATGCCCAACCACCTCATTTTTGTTGGTGTGTAACACTGTTTGACCACAATATAAGCTAGATAATAAGTCTCAATGGCCTGAAAACGGCACTTTTAATTTTACCACATTGCACAAGTTAGATAATTGCTGTCACTGCAATGGAAAATGGTCAGAGATTCCCTCCGTCCAGGCCTTTTCACCCTCCAGTCCCAGCCCTCTCTCTCAGCCCTGCTATACTCATCAGATCTTTCTCCTTCACTCAAAACACCACCCCCTAACACTTCTGATTCTGAATCTACTTTTGAGCCAGCAGACCACCGACCGCTACCCCTTTACACCTCCCTCCCCTGCAGTAGATTCCCCAAACCCAGACCCTCCTAACCAGCAACCACCTTCTCCCCCAGCCCCTGAGAGCCCAAATCCCAAGAATGCAAGCCCCAAAACAGCCTTTCCCACCTAACACTCGCTCTCAGGCCACGCAAAGACCACCCTCAACAGCCTCTTCTATTCCTGCGCCCATTCTACCCCTGAGGGAGGCAGCAGGAACTGAGGGCATTGTGGTCAATTATGACAAAATTAATGAAATCACTCAAGGCCCTGACGGAAACAGAGCTCTCCTCCTCTCCCACCTCACAAGGGCCTTATAGAAATTGACCACCTTAGACCCCCTCTCCAGAGGGAGCCCTTCTTTTGAACACCCATTTTATAGCCCAAGCAGCCCCCGACATACGTTGCAAACTTCCAAATATAGACACAGGTCCACAAACCCCTCAAAAGACCTCACTAACCTGACCTTTAAGGTCTTTAATAATAGAGATGAGGAGACCCAAATCCAAAAACAAAGATGAGATCAGGCCAAGCCTGAAGCCCAGAAGGAGGTCTTCCAGCTCCTAGCCACCACTCTCATGAACCCCAAACGAAGTGCTGGTCCTCCAACCGATGGTAAGCCAGGGGCTAAGCCTTCTCTGGGCCCATGCTTCAAATGCAGCAAGGAAGGACACTGGACCAAGTCCTGCTCAAACCCCCGCCTGGGCCCTGCCCAAGGTGAGGAAAGGAAGGCCACTGGAAATCAGACTGCAGTCTGGCCCCTCTGGTTCAGGCCTCAGCCAGTCCAGCACGGCCACCCTCTGGATCTGGGTTGGAGCTCCCAGCCCTCTTGGGACTGGCCACCAAAGAAGCTGCCCAGGCCCCAACAGGGCCCCACAGACTTACATCACCAGGACAGAGCCTCGGTAACGACTGTGGTGGCAGGTAAGCTGATCTCCTTTTTAACTGACACTGGGACCATTTATTCTGCCCTCCCCAAATTTGTTGGGACCCTTGTCCCCTCCTCAATCTCTATTATGTCCCCTCACAGCCATTAGCCCCCTCACCTCTACACTGCATCTTACTAAATTCCCCCATTCACTCTTTCTCGTCTACCTCAGTGCCCGGCCAGGGCCACCATGTATCCCCTCATAAAGCCCA
>NW_005871375.1:906654-908911 GCF_000147115.1 Myotis lucifugus | reverse complement strand
GAATGGTCTCCTTTCTTGGGCTCGCTGGATACTTTCACCTCTGGGTTCCCAACTTTAGTCTCCCACTGAGCAAAGGACCACTCACTGAGCCTTTAGATCCCAAGGCCAGCATTCCCACCCCTTAATGCTCTGAAAACTGCTCTCACCTCAGCACCTTCTCACCCCTCCACCCTTACTTAACAGTCCGGCTACTATCAGAAGCTGAACTCATTATTGCCAAACCTTAGCATGTTACTCTAAGGAAAAATGTGGCAGTTTTAAATCTAAGTGGCTAGAGGCCTGGAAACTGCCTTCCTAGAACAGGCTGCAGGGCCTGCTCTGTCCGCCCCCTCAGCCTTTTCTCCAGCCTCAATGCCTATTCCTAATTTTCCAAAATCTTCTCTGGCAACTTAAAAGCTTTGTAGCAATCCTGGTTTAAATGATAAACATCTAAATATTTCAACAAGTTTTAAGTTCACCTGATTTTAGCTTTTGTAACAGAAAAATCTATAAAGTACATTTGGAACTGTTAATATAATGTCTTGTGATTTGTTAAAGGTATGTTTCTTGAAAGTGAGAATGTTCATAAATGTCAGTAAGAAATGCTGGCTGTTTACTTTTTGGTTATCATTGGAAAATTCAGGTTTAAGAGTTGACAATAGAAGGCATAAGGCATTCTGAAGGGAAAAAAAAAGTGAGTTAAAGATGTAAGAATGTTTGTGAAAGTTGAAAGAAAAGGTTTGCGAAAAGTTGTAAGAAGATTTGTGAGAGTTATAGAAGGTTTGTAGGGAGAAATGTTAAAAGGAAGTTATATAAATGACACAGGCCAGAAAACCAGGACAAACAGAACAGGGAAACTGAGATAGTAAAACAGCTGTCTGCAGCCATCTAGAAAACCCTATCTTTCCTAAACCAAGGGCACTTAAGAGTAAATGATTTGAGAATAAACCTCATTTTGGTATGTTAGACTACAACTCTCCAAAACTAGTGTCTCTTTCCTTCCACCAGACCATTTGTCATTCTTGTTCTTCTAGCTTTTGCCCCAGTAATATTAAAATGTCTAAAACAGTCTGTCTCCACCAGGTTACACGCCTTACTTGTACTCAGAAAAAACCACCTCTCGATACCATCATAACCTCCTTTTGTGCCCAGGCCTCAGCATCCCTTTGACCCCCAGAGCAAGGATGATGGGCCAGGTACAGTAACTTACCAGAGCAGAAAGCTCCAGATGCCTAGCAAGGGGCAGAACTGGGAAAGCAAGAACCTCACCCCCAGGGTAATCTACCCTCCCATTTCATATCACTCGTCAGGCAACTTAGACCCCTGATTTTTTCCTCCTTAAAGATAACATCTAGGCCTCAGTTGTATTTCAGCTCCAGGCCCAGAAAAGCAGAAAAACCAGACAAGTGACGCTGTGGCAGCCTCAGGACCAGCTTTTACCTCAAGTCACTCAACAGAACCGTTTTCGAGTCTTCACCAACCCGTCTCTTGGTGAAATCATGCTGCTGCACCCCTCCCCCAGCCCACTGCTTTCAAAGTCCATTCCCCTGAGATCTCGACGTCCCCCCCTCAGCAGGAAGTAAATACAGAAGATATGACCTCTGTTCCTAGTCCATAAACCGAAAAGGCTGGATGTTCGGTCTGATCAAAGAATTGAATGGATACCCCTCTCCTGGGACTGACCTTCAGGCCACTTCACAATGGACACTCCACTTGCTTAGACCACATTCCACTTGCTAAGACCATTATCTCTCCCCTCCGGAGTTTCCCAGGATCCAGACCTGCACAGAGAATTCTCCGCCCAGAAAAAACCCACCTTTAAAAACCTCCGACTCCCCATCTTTGGGGGCTGGTGCCATTTTGGAGCTCAGCCCATCTGGGTATCCAGATGACCTAATAAATTCATAATTCTTCACCTCTTTTTGGCCTCGTGCGTTCCTCCTTTGGCGACCCTAACACTAATGATAATAATAATAACAGTCACCTGGGAATTCCCTACCATCACTTTATGTGCACGTCTTTCATTTGCTAACAAGGCTGCCAAGCAGGCCTTCTCTCCATTTTGCAATGAGTAGACTTAGTATTCACAACAAGCTCTGTCCAGAGCAGGGCCCTCCGCCAGGACAGTGCTGACATGGAGAATTGGGTAATTCGTGTGTACATCCTAGAAGTTTAGGGTGTCTCTAGTCTCGACCCACTAAGTGCCAGGAACATCCCTGTGCCTGAGCTGGACAACCAAGTGTCTGCCGACATTGCCAAGGCTCCAGGACGGCTACTC